>NC_139240.1:37406209-37872530 GCF_977018435.1 Lepisma saccharinum
TTTGTATTGTTCTGCCAGCGGAGCGGAGGTAAACATGACAAAATCAAAAGCTTTACCTGTTGGCACCTGGAAGCAAGAAAATCCGGACATAGGGATACAATATGTAAACGAACTCAAAATACTGGGCATTACTTTTCATACTACCGAATCCAGAATGCTGGACCTAAACTGGACGAAAATTGTAAGCGAAATCAGGTTACAGTGCTATCAAATGAGAGGCAGACAACTCAATTTAATTCAGCGTGTTTGGTTCCTACACACTTTTATTTTTAGTAAATTAAATTATGTCGCTCAAGTGTTGCCAATCACACAGCAATATCTCCGACAAATCAAGTCTGCTGTGGGATGGTTCATGTGGTACGGACATTTTTTTCGGGTACCTTTCCCGATCATGTGCCAAACACAAATGACAGGTGGTCTAGAACTATGGAATATTGAAAATAAATGTAAGTCGCTATTTTTAGCTAGAAATTATAAATTGTACTTAATCGAACAGTCGATTACATCAATGTGGTTGCGTATATTTACCGATACGTTGCCACCGCAAAATCCACCCAACTTGTCTCAACTAACAAAGCACCCTATGTATATACGAATTTTTGTACAAGAATGGAGTTATGTGGAGTTTCCCATGGATTTGAAGGAGAATACTTTGTCCAAATATTTGTATGAACATTTTCAACGACAACTTATCTTGCAGCAGAGTCGAATAGAGAAAAAATTTCCTAATGTTATTTGGTCAAATGTATGGCAAAATCTCCACAAGCCTTTCCTTGACACGGACATACGAAGTTTGTGGTATACCCTGGTGCATGATCTAGTTCCAACAAATGTTCGACTAAATGAAATAAAAAGATTACCAACAAATGAGTGTAGACAATGTGGAGAGGTGGATACAAATGAACATCGCCTCACTACATGTAAAGGAATTCCAGAAATTTGGGCCTTTCTCATTATGTGCCTTGCCAAAATATGTCGTATATCGCCAACATGCTTTCAAGCAAAAATATGTATATTACCAGACTTCAAATATTTCCCTGTAAAGAAACAAAATGCTATTGTGTGGCTAATAGCACATACAATATACTATATATATAGCAAAAAGTTTGAACCAAATATCACAATATATACAATGTATCTTAAAAGATCTAGATGGAAACAATCAAAAAAACAAAATGTCAGATTGTCACAATATTTTGGTAAATATCTGGATGTAATGTAATTGTATGTATACATGTAGGAAAAAAATCCATTGATGTAAAAAGAATAGTGAAATAAAAAAAAAAAAAAAAAAGTTGGTTAGAGCGTCTTGCTAATAACGCGAATGTCGTGGGTTCGACCCCCACACTGGCCAGAATTTTTGCCTCTTGCACAGCAAAAAGTGCCAGTTGCTTGTTGCTATGACGATGGCTGCAAAATTCAGCCATTCTCCTTTCTTGCACATTCATGACATATTTAGGTGAACAGAATGTAAGCCTATTTCTTAACCAGATGCTTCGTACAGGGAGAATATGACTTAGTACAGGGTCATATGACTTACGTGGGTGCGGGGCCTGGACAATTTACCTCCACCGGGTATCGAACCCGGGACCCCTTGATTACAGGGATGAAGAACAATTAGCTTCAAAGTCTTCAAAGTTAGAACCACGAAGTATGGGAGGCTAATGAAAGTATGTAAATTAGTGTTTCTTGTTGCTACGTTCAATATATTTAATTGCAAAACTGGGTGTGTTCATCAAAGTGGCAATTCCTAATCATATGTCCGTCATAATTCTTTTTTTATTTACTTTTCATTGAATTTTCACGCTTAGTCAATTCTCATTGTTTCATATAAAATAATATTTTCGCTGTGGCCATAAGGCGCTGTGCTTTGAGCTCCGACTGTGGGACGGCATGGGTTCGAGTTGGCCTGGGTTCAGTCTCTGCGTTTTCGGCCTGTGTATAGGTCCGGTGGCAACCCACCATCGTGAGGAAATTGGGGAGCTACAAGTGAGCAGCGTAACCCGGTCATAAACATCTCCTATAACGGCTGGGGGTTGACGTGCTCACGTCATCCCATTACCGGTTGAAGATCTCCACACTTCTAGGTAGGATTGTGGGAGGGAGACTGGCAGTCGAGAGAGATAGGCCGAGGTCCTTATTGGCTGTGATTGGAAATATTAGCGCCATATAAACTCACAATAAACCGTACATACAGAATTATTTTTATCTGGCCCTTAGGCGCAGGGCCTCGGGCAAGTGCCGGAGTTGCCCCTCCCTAAGTTGACCCTCCCGGCTCTGACTATACGCATCCTTTTTTTAAAATTGAACAAAGGGGGGGTTATATTCAGTGGCGTACCCAGGATTTTGAAAAGAGAGTATTACGTATATTTTTTTAAGTAGTCAACCTCATTTTGCCATCTTTTCCTGCTTTTGACGTGCTTATTATTTTTTTTTAATACTGGGGCACAGGGCCCACTAATTCCTGCTTGGACACTCCACTGGTTATGGTCTCCCATCAACCCTCCCTCCATGAGCACGTCTCGGTTTGCATAGTATTACGTAACTAGTCATAAAGTGGGAAGTTGGCAACTTTGATTATCCCTTTGCTTACGTGTAACACCTTTGCACTTCCTTGTTGTATTTCCCCACGTTTCCAAATGACAGTGAAAAAAATGTAATTCGCGACCTTCTCTTGTTTCTAAGGTCTCCTGCACTTTCAGCTTGGCACTAGTACAGTACGTTCATTTATAGTGAAAACTGTTTTCTTTCGCCTTTCGGAATCCAAGTATAAAGCCGCAGTTCCACCCTTTTCCAAGAAAATCTGTAAGTTGCGGTTGTTTTTACTTAGCTCTTTGTGAAGTCAAATTTATTTTCTTTAACAATCTTCTTCAATTTCCTTTACGTGCATTTTTTGAATTTAGAATTTAGAACATGTTCGACTCTACCTTTACTTCTTTTCAACATTTCGAATAAGTCAACCAGAATTGCTTTTCTTATTATTATTTCTTTTCATACAATTTACTTCATTATTTCGCGGTGGTCTAGTCGGTATGCCACGTGGGAGACCCGGGTTCGATTCCCGGAGTGGATGATCTAAGGTCGGAATTTTTTCGGCCTTGTCCTCGCATAAAGCGGCTCTGGGGCTCACCCAGCCTTAAATTAATAGGCACCTGGAGGCAACCCTGGGGAGTAAAGGCTGCCGGAGCGTGGTGCTGATCACATCACCTCCAAAATGGTCTAGATCGAGAGTATGTGGGGTCCTACCCCCACACCCCCTAAATGTGCTTCGTGGCACGGTGCTATATGCACAGGGAACTTTACCATTTCGAATTATGCATAAGTATTACCAAGCAAATTTTCAATCGCTGTGTTTATTCTATTTGTTTACGCAATGAAACCTAACACCAACAACTCTTCAACAGACAACTGACAACTTGTGCAGCAGTATGCGTAAAAATCTATTCCTTAAAAACACGTAGGATGCAAGAGGAAAATTAACAAAAATAGTCATGGATAATTTCTGCAATACTTGTGCATCCCACTCTATTGTTGTCAAAAAAATCTTCTTCTGTTAAGATCTTTATATTTTGTTTCACATTTTTGTTCGTAAGTTTTGGTGTGTAGTTATGAAATACCTGTTTTTTTTTATGCACCAATTTCAGTACCTAAGGTTCTCTTTAATGCTTGCTTTTGAAAAACGCTGCCAGCTATTCCATTGCCTCATGTTTAATGTTGTTTCCTTGTAGGATTATAATAGCTATACTTGATAACAGTAACAAGCCTAATGATTCATCAACTAAAAGCCCCGTATCGGAAATCTCAGAGAAATTAATAAATATAGGGTTTTAACTTCTCACCCCCCCCCCCCCACTGTATGGAATGACAGCGCTGTACCGAAGGAAACTGTTCTGAATCACAAGTTACGTAGAGGCGACTGAGTTTCTTTCAATATACCGCAAATAAAATTAGGTAAATATTAATAATCAAGGACATATTTAGAAGAGTGCAAGTGGTCCGGACCCTCCTCCCCCCGAAGCCCTTTACAAGTTCTAAAATTATATAATGAAAGTATACTTGTTTAGGAAGGTGTGGATTAGGTTGGGATCATTCTACTTTGAATAACAGTACCAAATATTTTTCACACTAATAATAATAATTATGTGCATTAATCAGGAACATCCTTTTTTGTTATTAAACAAGTAAGTAATCACTTGTTTATATTTTTGGCATTAATTTCCTTGCCAGGAGAGTTGTTTTACACAAATTTTGCCAATTTTTATTACACGTAAGCTAGATAATGAATACTTGCTGCTATGTCTATATTCTTATACTGTCTCTTTACCTATTAATGTAATAATAAAAATACAATATTAATTAATTTACATATTATTATCAATAAAAATATATAATAATAATAATAATAACCCGTGGTTCGACAGCCCTGTAAGGGCCTCGGCCTATCTCCAGACTGCCAGTCCCTCCCACAATACTACATACATGTGTAGTAATAGGGTAACGTGGGGTCAGCACGTCGAATCCTCAGCCGTTATAGGAGATTATTATGACCGGATTACGCTACTCACTCGTAGCTCCCCAATTTCCTCACGATGATGGGTTGCCACCGGTTCTATACACAGGCCGAGAACCGAGAGACTGAACCCAGACGGAATCGAGCCCATGCCGTGCCATCCCGTAGTCGGAGTCCAAGGCACAGCGCCTTATAATAACATACTTACATATTAATTCTGAAACACTTGGTTCGGACCCCCCCCCCCCCCCCCAACAAAAAATATTCTAGATACGTGCCTGATAATAATGAATGTGATTGTGTTGCAAAGATCATACGAAGTGGCCGGTTAGCTCAGTTGGTTAGAGCGTCGTGCTAATAACGCGAATGTCGTGGGTTCGATCCCCACACTGGCCATTGTTTTTTTTTACATGTCTGCACTTTTTCAATAAGTAGATTTCTTACAAAGTAAGGTTTCTCGAATATATTGTAAAAATACACATATCTTTAATTTGCTATCATTGTGTTTATTTTTCTCGAGCAAACATCATGCCAGATGATAAGCATTAAAATTCAATGCTTTGAATACAAACTTTTCCGATCGGCTTAAAAGGTCCTAAGAAAACAATACGAATAAAAATTTACGTAAGCTGTTAATTAAAATTCGAGTGTGTCAATATTTATTTACACTTCTCACAAAATCCACAGCCTCAATTCACCATCCATTCTCATTGGCGCGATTAACCTGGAGAAGTAGAAAAGTGTCGTAACCTGTATCGCTCACCATTCGTTTTCCGTATTTGTGGATAGCAACACTGAGACAGTAACCCCCCCCTTTCAAGCATGCGGTTGGCAACACTGAGCAATTACTCTCTTTGCACTGCGATAATGCAAGTCACCATTCCTTTTCCGTATTTGTGTCTAGCAACACTGAGTCACTTAACCCCTTTTTAAGCATGCGGTTGGCAACACTGAGCAACTAATCCCTTTTCAGTGTTAGCGATAATGCAAGTGCACACATGCAGTCTCTCTCACTATTTTCCAGACCAGCTCAGATTTTTTTTACGGTTATAAAGGTTGTGTAACGTAAATGCAAATACTGCAAGCTTTCGCTCTGTTCATGGAAGAAAAAAATCTATTGTGCTGCTTGACAGTGCCTCTGTCCAGACACGTATCTAGACATATATTTTCTTGAGGGGGGTCCCAACCAAGTATCTCAGAATAATAATGATGATGATAATAATGATAATAATAATGTTTAAATTAATACATTAATATAATTTATAGAATTATTGATAATGTAAAAATGAATTAATATTGCGTTGTTAGTATAAAATGATTGGACAAAAAACATAGAAGAATAGAGATATAACAGCACGCATTCATTATCTACTTTACGTGTAGTTAAGATCGTTTAAATTTGTATAATTTCAATTTGAATTTAAAATTTTGGCTACGTCAGCACTTAGGCTATTTTGTAGCCGTCACATTATACGGGGTCCCAGTCCCTTACCGTTACAAATAACAACTCTAACGGTGCATAACTAAAATCTTAAAATATTCTGACCAGTTAAAAGCTGACGCTGTAAAGACGCACTCAGCACACATAGGGACAAAAAACAGGACAACACACAGAATTATACTGGCCATAGGGTCAGTCGCCAGAGCCTCGTTAGTCTGCAAAATGCAGTCCAAGGTGTACTGCGTGAAAGTGAGGTTGGCAGTAGGGTGTACTACATGGAAGGTCACCCCTTACATCCCTTACGTTTGTATAAAACAACTATTCTGGCAAGGAAAATAATGTCAAAAAACATACAGAATTTTATATTTATTGAATAACAGAATAGGAAGTTACATCCAGTTGACGAAAAGTAAAGTTACTGATTAATATTTTCTGCATATTATTACAAGTAGTAGTGTGCATAGATGTTTTTGGTACTTATTCAAAGGTGTATGATCCCAATCTAATCGTTGCTTTCGTGTAATGGAAATCAATAACACCCTCAATTATACAACAAATGCTAAACAACGTAGATTGTTTAGTGAAAAATGTAGGCTTGACCAGGACTGGAACCCGTGTCTCTGGCATACCGTGCCATTTTTCACTATTTTCTCAATTTCACACGTCTTTCAATTTTCTCTATATTCTCTGAATTCTCATTGGGAAAAACACAGACATCTATGTCCGAACCGGGATTCGAACCTGGGAGCTCCTGGCATTGTACAGTGCTGTGGTAATCACTATTTCTTGTTTAAAGGAAGACCCCCACACACATTCAATTCATATATATCAATTTCTCTTAATTCTCATTTTTCATCAGGACAAACAAACACAATCATCCACGCCCGAGCCGGGATTCGAACCCGGGACCCCTGGCGTTGTAGCGCGCTGAGCTAACCACTCCGCCACGGGGGCCAACTGATGAACTCCCCCACAGAGGTCGACACCACTGAGCTACCGAGCCGGTCTGGCTTCGCCTGATTTTTCGCTGTCGCTGTTTTACCTGTGTGGAATCGTCTCTGCACGTGCTACCGCAACAGGATCTGTTGCCTTTGAAACACTGTAGACGTATACCCTGTATCAGCTAACTGTAGAGCAGAGCCGCGCATATCGGCAGAGGAGGAGGAGGAAAATCGAGTGGTGAAAGCACAGCGTTGCCAACCGTACTGTTCTGACCGTTCATGTACTACGGAAATTTCATGGCATGTACGGACGTACGGTCCAGTACCTACGCTAAATGCACGGCTTGTGAAAATTTGCTCTTGCAGTTTTATCCCTAATATTTCCCTAAGAAATTCTTAATCCAATCGTACGGACCTGGAGACAAAAATACGGTCCGTTTGTCATGTGCGTTCGGTATTTTCCTTTTCAAAAGTTTGCAACGCTTACAGAGAGAAGGAGAAAATCGGGTAACTCCAGTCGCCCATTACACAATCCCCTCTTCTCTCACTGTTCTTAGGTGGAGCCGTCTCGCGTCACTACTTGCGCAGAGACTTGTTCTCGTTCGCCTGGTTTACAGTTAGCTGGTACGGAGTTTAGACGTTGCCTGGTTCCTCCCAGCGTAGAAATGTCAATTCATTAAATTAGGCACACACAGGAGATATACTAGGTAGATATTTCAGCGAAAAATGCAGGCTCTACCAGCACTCGAAACCGGGGCTCTGGCATACCGTGCGATTGCTCTAACACTAAGCAACCGAGCCAGTGTTTCAACAACAACAACAACAACAACACACTCCGCTACGGAGACCGGCGATAACAAATACATAACAATAATAACAACAACAGGACGAATTATTGGGTGGGCTAGAACCCTAAAGGCCCATTAAAATTGGCGCCACTAATTTTTACTATTCTCTGGCCGCTAAGAGAGCATAGCGATACGTGGGGTACCATGCGATAAGTCCTATTGGTTACTCTAATGGCAGCAGTGCACGAATCTTGCGCGTCAGATTATAGTGCGTGTGGTAAGCCATACCTATCAACGTAGCTGCTATATTGAAGTTGTGCGCTGTACCGATATAGTTATGGGCAACACAACATCGGAACTAACACATAGGAAAATAACTGTTCCTCAGAGGTCACGTGGTTTTGCTTACATTTACTTTGTTCTTGCAGTGTTGCCAACCACTTTTCGGGAATGTCCCTACAACTGACCAAATGTCCCTACGCCAAGTAAAGCGACTAAAAAAACACCAGGTCACGAGCATGCAAGACAGAAGATAAAATATACACATTTTCTTACCAAATGTTTCTGCTCGATGCTTCCACAATTTATGAATAATGGTGAGTAGTTTACTGTTGATTATGTTATTTGAAGTCATACACGCAGCTGCTGTGAAGAGATAGATGTTGGTTGGTGATGCTGTATTTCTTGCAGTCTCTTCTTCTCGTGCCTGAAGGAAATAATTTATCACTAGCAAAGAAGTTAACAATTCTGGTCCCATTTTATTTATCTTTTTCTTTTGTTTTTGTATCACTTAACATTGAAAATATTCTTTCCGTTTCTGCGTTAGAATGTGGTAATGTTAGCACTATTTTCGCGAGAGTGGAAATGTTTTCAAAAGAGAACTTGCCTTCAAAGTTCTTGGTAACCGATAACATGTTCCAAAATTCTGATGGGAGATTTGCACCTTTGCACAATAAAATGTTATTTTCCAACATTGAAAAAAGTCCCTACGTTTTCCCTAATTTGGCGAATTCTGTCTCTACGTGGGTGAAATATGCGTAGGGACATGTCCCTACGGTTGGCATCAGTGTAGTAGAGCTTGAATGACACACAGAGAGAGAGAGAGAGTGAGAGGAAGAAAGAAAAAGAAAAAATGAAGGTAAAAGAGTGAGGTATAAAGATAAACCATGAGACAAATAGAGAGATCGAAAAAAAGAAAAAGGAAACAAGAAAGAAAAAAGGAGGGGAAAAGAATACAGAAAGAGACGAAAAAGGAGAAAGAAATAAAACGATAATTTTAACAGCCGAAGTAGAACAGATTTGCGTCTATCCGTTAGCTTGGCGACGTCACTGCGTCGGGGTCATAACCCTCATTTGGCCCAAAATTCCTAGAAAAAGAATACAGTAATAGATGGCAAATTATGGCACAAATTACTAAAAGTAGCCGTTTTATGAAATCCTATGGCACGTCACTGACAAGTGTAGTTGCCCAGTACAATTGCAGGCTCGTAGCCCGGAATTCTTTGTAGGGGGGCGAAGTCAAACCTAGAGGGGGCAAATTTTTAATATATTATGTCGCATTGGCATATATAGCAGGGTACACAGAGGCACTTGCCCCTCCCCAAAAATAGATAAGTAACAGAAAAGGGATGATATCTTGAAACTGCAACGAACAAAAAACTTCGAGCAACATCAAATAGCAATATTTCGATAATGACCTTTCCAGATTGCCAAAGAATATAAAGTTTAACGTAAATACCTAGGTTGACTAATAGGGACTGTATATACTTGATATTTACAGGTCGATAATGTTAATAGATGATTAATATGCACCAACAACTTTGGGCTTCTCTGCAGAACTGATTAAGGGAGCCCTTTATAAATCATGCTTCATAATGATTCCCTCTAGTTTCCAGTATGCAAGATTTTTACGCACAAAGGAATCTAACGAGAATCCAACAACACCATTGTGTTGTGTTATGCAAGAAAAATCGAATTAATTAAATAATAATGGTTACATATTATTTACACTTTCATGAATTGTGTAAAAATTTGTAATACATTTTTTTGTACTTGCTAAAACATTAAAACATGGGTCCCTTGAGAAATTGATTTAGTAGGGCGCAAATAATTCTACGGGGCGCCATGGCATTCTCTTTAACACCCCCCCCCCATATAGATTGTTTGACTCCCAGGGCCGACTCCCGCCGCCCCATAGCTATGAACTTGGACCATAAGACCAGCAGATATTGCGAGCGAAGCGAGCAAGAAAATTTTACAAAATGTATTTTTATTTCTATAAAATTTTAAATCGAGGGGAGGGCAATTGCCCCTCTGTGCCCCTTGCAAGTACAACTGGCCGTCTGGAAGAAAAATGCAAGGAACACGTAAAAACTAATTCCATCATAAGTAGCTATCCAATTGTCCTGCTATTCTTAGATTCTCCTAGTCTTGTTTTTTTTTACTTCAGTGTTTGCTTCCCCTAGAATGTATTTCCGTCCAAGGTCGGGTGTGGGACAATGCCCCCTGCCCCCCAGTGGTTGCGGCACTGTTTATGAGTGTCTCTTCATCAATTTCACGTCATCATTCATTGTTGAGATTAGCTAGAAGTGGCAGAAAAGCAATGCTAAGTGACAAAAATCAAATATCCACTCCCTCTTTCTACCACATGAATCTTTATTATCAAAAGGCAGACTAGGGAAACAAAAATTTAAGCAGTTCGAAGTTTATAGCAACACATCCAAGAATAACATCCGAACACATTAGGCACCTGTAATACAAGACAACTCAAAATGTCACAACTGTTCTAGATACTGAAAATTGCGGAATCATTTCCAGAAGTCTGGGTCTGGAAGGGAATCCCCCCCCCCCCATACTGATACGACATTATACGGAATCCCATACACCCTAATAAATCACAAAATCAATTTAGTGTCTTTGTTATGTTGCTAGTGTAACACATGATATAATTATAAAGATTAGTGAGAATTCCAGGTAGGAATGTATTCTGTATTTTCACAGGGAGGGGCAAAGCATGCTCTCAGGGGGGCAGTTGCCCCCTGCCCCCCCTAAGCTACGGGCCTGTACATTTGTATGCGGGAAAATCATAATTAAAGAGAACATTGCAGGCATGCAGTGTTTATAAGACTGGAAGAGGCCTAGAAGGAGAAGGTCATTTGCTAAAGAAAAGGCTAATATGCGCTTGGAATTGAACAGAGAGGGGAGAGGGGGGGGGGTTGGACCAGATCTTAGCATGCGTGTCGCTTGGGCTGACATCTAGCGAGGAAAAGCGACAACTTGTAGATAAGGTTCGGATCGCAGGAAGCAGAAAAAAATAATGAACGTAACGAGATTTGGTCACGGCCGGTCGTGATTCATAATTTTGTTCAATTGGCAGATTTCTGTACCTACATACCACTGTTTCCTCTTATGATTCACGCATCAAGATTTGTAATGCATGATTGCATAGTTTTCAGGGAAATACGTCGTGTAATTTCATCGCCCAAAAATCCGCCTTGACATTCACGGGTAAACTTTGCATCTAGTGCGGGCACGGGGACAGTGTTGCTAACTGGCATGATCTAACTGTCGCTAGCAGTTCGAAAGGAACAACCTCTTTGAATAAATTGTCAACTACGATCCTAGAGTGCGCGTCAAATCTCCTGCATATGACCTTGAACGACTGAACAGCACCAGCGAATCACGGACGTGCAGCGTTGCCTAGTTCAGAAGCTGTTTCACCTCGCTACTAAATCGTGTACCTGGCGCTCGGATATAAATAGATTATTTCAAGTGTCAGTAGTTCAACAGATGGAAAGATAATGAATTTGCGAGTATGTACGAAAAACAAGCGTGATTGTAGCTTATACCGTTCCCTCTGTAGAAGCAATGTTATTATAAACGTATTTGCATTGTATCCTTTTTGCTCTCCCTTCGTTCCTGTTGCATTCTGAAACTTTCCGATTAGCTAAGGGAACAGGGCACGTTCGTTCCCAGTGATGGTAGAAGAAGTTGACGAAGAGGATACCGTCATTGTTCGTTTTTTTCATGTGTTTAGTGTGTGTGTGCAGCATGTCGTTGAGTAAACCAAGTGGTAGTGATGGCGAGAGAAGAGGGAAAAATACAGTGTTGTACGAAGCCAGGCACGACAGGTGATTTTTCAGGTGTACATTTTTTTTAAAAAAAAAAGTGTTCGAGTGACGAACAAAGAAGTAAAATTGACTTTAAGAAGTGCCAGGATCTAACAGCTCAAGCGTGTGGTGTGAATCAAGCTACCGTTTCTCGGATATGTTCGGGGGCAAAACAATGTGGATCGGGGCCTGCTCCAATGTTTCAATAACCTAGACTAGAAAGCACATTAATATACCGAAAAGAACGACAAATTTAGATGACTTTGAAAAAAGACGTAGTTCGTAGAACAGTCTTTGAGATTTACGATCGTGGCGAATTTTCTACTACCAAAAAGATAACGTACTCTTTACGGGACAAAATATCTTACAAAGGATCTACAACTTTCACCTTGAGAATATTGAAAGAATTATGCAGTCCCTAATCAGGTATGTTCTTTTCTCCCATTATGTTTATTATATGTTATATTATCTAATGTTCCGTGCTCTCCGTGACAAGGCGTTTCGCTCGACCACGCTGTCTCTTTTCGTGTGAGATTTCGACATGGCACCGCTGCAGTGCGCTGCTATTGGCTATCGCCATATGCAGGAGATTTGACGCGCACTATAGTAATTTAAGTGTTTGCACTTACGCACAGCTTGGCCTATCGAGACTGGGCCTACAATTACACACACACACAGACACATACATACGAAGGAAAACAACACTTATTTCTTTCATTCAGTTATTGATAAAAAGTGACTTCATTATACTTTAAAAGGTCTCTGTTATAATCAATGGGGGGCGTGGGGGGGGACAGTTGCCTCCCACTTTTTGCCCATGGCCTCTTAATACAAAGGCGTTGTCTACCAAGAGAAAGTAAAGTGTCCTTGCCAACCGTAGCCAATAAACGTAACTAGTATTAAACACTGAAAGTACACAATTAAAGAAAAGAAAAAAAAGGCAAAATTGAAATAAATGGACAACTTATTTTGCATTTAAAGTCATTTTTCCACTTCTTTAGATTAATTAGGATGAACTAACGATTAGGTGAAATTGATAAAGGGACAAATACAAAGACTACACTTGTCCAGGCCGGGGACTGAACACAAAACCATCAGAGGTGATATCGTAAGGCAATCCTGCAACACGTTCGGACATTGAAGCTTCCCTGGTTTAGAGACCTACGAACCAAGGCGCTCTACTTCAAATCAAGAGACAGCAAATCAGCTAAAAAAAATCAAACAACCACGTCAAAAATCACTAGATCTAGCGGAAAAATTAATACACTGCCAACCCTGCAGAACGGACTCCGATGCCTGCATTCCAAAGATGTTGTCTGGTGAGAGTGACGTAATCGCGGCAAGTTGAAGGTCGCGAGGAAGTGGAGAGACTGTCAAGAGATAATAATAGGTAGCGGACGACAAAACACAAGAGAGAAGTTAATTTTAATAACAGGATAATTGCTTCATACTCACCATTGATTTATGCTCAAGTACCGTGACGTCATAACTGAATTTTCACTCTAAATATGTCTATTTATTGCGAGGGCCTGGCAACATTGCAGTTATGATAGAAATACTCGTAGCTGATCCTATACTGGGAGTCGAACTCTTGACTTTAGACAAGTATACTCCATCCCTGAAATCGAACACAGGACGTTACATAATTGTCCACTGTATCAAGTGATGAAGCGAGGCACATTCCCACTCATTAATAGTGTTTCTCCCTGTAAAAACACTCCGTACGTTTAACCCTGGAATGGTACCTATGCGTCTAAGAGACGTAGTTCAGTGGAAGAACAGCGGCCATCTTGTTTCGGGGGGGAACCTTACTCCCGCCTCCCAGGTATGCTTCAACGGAAACTCTCTTGGCAAGTCAGTGTTCCTCAGATTGCCGAGCAGTTCACGTCGAGATCAGTGTTTTGTTTTTTCCAAAGCCTAGTACGCCTGTGAGACGTATTGATACCATTTAACGTAAATTTTCCTGCGCCTGTCAGGCGTATTGGTACCATTCATGTGGTAGTGTTTCTACGTTTGCCAGACGTGTTGGTACCATTCATGAGGTAGTGTTCCTACGTTTGCCAGGCGTGTTGCTACCGTTGATGAGTTTATGATTACATAGGTACCTACCTTATTGTTCCAGATGTCTGGCACAAACACAAACAAAACATTCACTACTGAAGATGAGATTTTACAAGAACTGCAACTTCAGTTAGATGAATCCGATTGCAGCGAGGTTGAAGACGAAATTGAAGTGGATCAAGATGCCTTTCCTGAGTATCCTGACGATACCGACTTGGACCCAGACTATGAACCTTCGTCAGAAGAAGAAGATATCGAGGAGGCCATCATTCAATCAGCAGCACAATCATCTCGGCCTTCATCTGTTTCTAAATCAAGTTCGTCAAGAGCTGAAGGCAAGCAAAAGTCAGGACCTGCAAAACAACCTCCAAAGTCAGGTGAAAAGAGGAAGAGGTCAGCCGAAGGAAATGATGACCATTCAACAAACAAAAGATTAAAACCTGAATGTGACGATATGTTCGGGCTTAACGGGTTTGCTTGGAAAACTGTTCCCATTTCTAACACATCTGGAAAAGCCGCAGCTAAAAACATTGTACATGTCAAACGAAAAACAAAAAACGAAGCTGTAGATGTTTCTGACCCTGTTGAATGTTTTAACGTCTTCTTTACCTCAACAATGTTGGACATGATCCTGCACAACACAAATGAGGAAATTGCAAGACAAAGGGAGTCTTATAAAAACAAGAATGCTTCTGCTTTGAAGGACGTTTCATTGGCTGAACTGAGAGCACTCCTCGGTGTGACAATTCTCGCAGGGGCCAAGAAAGACAACCATATGAAGTTACAAACATTACATGACACAAAGGAATGCGGCGAAAAATATCATGCATCATTTTCTGTGCAGAGACATCACTTCTTGCTCAACACTCTTCGCTTTGATTCTCGAGAAACTCGTGAGGAAAGGAAGATAACTGATAAGTTTGCACCCGTACGGGATATATGGAACATGCTGATTGAGCAATGCATATCAAATTATGAACCAAGTGCCTGCATGACAATTGATGAGCAACTAGTGCCATTCCGAGGACGAGTCGGGTTCAAAATGTACATCCCAAACAAACCAGCAAAGTATGGGATAAAAATTGTGATGCTTTGCGACCAAGGAACGAATTACATGGTAAATGCGATCCCGTACCTTGGTAAAGGAACTACACCTTCAGGCACGCCTGCAGCAGATTACTTTGTTGAAAAGCTAACAGACATCATCCAAAATTCAAGTCGTAATGTTACAATGGATAATTGGTTTTCCAGCATCCAGTTAGCTAAGAAAATGGCAGAAAGAGGCCTCACAATGATTGGGACGACGAAGAAAAATAAACCTGAGTTTCCTAAGGAGTTTGTGGACCCCAGTTATCTTTCACGACCTCCTCAGTCATCGCTCTTTCTTTTTCATGAGGATCCGACAGCAGTTTCATTTACTCCACGTGTTAACAAACTGGTCACTCTTATTTCCACAATGCATGACGACGATGTAATAAATGAAAACAGTATGAAGCCTGAGGTAATTCTGTGTTATAATCAAACAAAGGGAGCAGTTGATGCCTTTGACCAGTGTGTCACGAATACTTCTTGCATACGAAAAACAAGAAGGTGGCCAATGAACCAGTTCTACAACATGCTCAATATTGCATGCTACAACTCTTACATAATATATGTGCTCAACTTTTACAAGAAAAAGAAAAAAGATGACGACGTCGAGCCTTTGTCGAGATTTCAGTTCCTCATCAAATTGGCAAATCAACTAACGTTTCCATGGATGAAGGAACGAATGAAACAGCCACATATGCCTCACACTCTAAGAAGCAGCATACAAAATTGCCTTGGCGTTGTGGATCCACCTGTTGTGGTTCAACCTGCAGCGAAATCTGGAAAGAGGCAGTACTGTACTTACTGCTCGTATAAAAAGAGAAGGATGAGTAAAATGATCTGCTGTAACTGCAAAAAGCCTATCTGTGGCGAGCTTCTTTCATCGTTTGCCACATTTGTAAAAAATGATAATTTAAAGACTGATTTGTTTGTAACTATTTACTGTTCTGGATGTGGAAGGAGGAGTGAACATTTTTATTCATGAAGTTTTTTCTAGTTATTGTGGCTAGTCTAAATGACTGTTTGTTAGTGATAGAGAGTAAATTTTAGTTCATGTATTCTTCATTAATACTTTTACATCCATTTCCTAGTTAAAGGGATTGTCTTATACCTAAGTATAATCTTTATTTGTTTATTATTTTCTTGCTGTTCGAGTTACCTACTCGTATTTGCATATATATTATGACTCTTTCTATGCAACCTAGTTTATAAATGTTTAAAATGTATGAGTTTACGGAAAAATGTTATTTTAATTATATTCATTAACAATAAAAAGTATCTAAAATGCAGCGAGAAGAGTATGGAAAAAAATTAAATCATTTATAGAGGGTATAGTAACTTCTTTTTTTATGTGTACGTCTATGGGACGTATAGGTACCATTAAACATAGATTTTTTTAGGTACTATTCCAGGGTTAAAGTTTTCATGTTGTTACAACAACGCCATTATAATAATTGACATATATTACTGTGACTAAAATGAAATTATATGTGTGAAATATATACTTTTAGATTGAAATTAATTTTCCAGGAGGGTGGACCGTGACCCACCCTTACCCCCTTCCGAAGCTCTAGAGAAGGTCCTAGTGGCTGAGTCCAGACGCTACAGCCTCGTTAGTCTGCAAAAATGCATTCCAGGGTGTAGTACGTGGAAGGGAGATTGTCACTGAAGTTCCTAGGTAGGAGTCCTGGCGATCTTTGGAGCAGGCTAACGAAAGAACGAAAGGAAGTCTCTGGGCACGTAGTGACTCAAGAGGGCTCGACAAATGAACACGTAAGAGAGAACAGGTTTGCGTGGAGAGGGGAAAACGACTGCCGCTACCAGCCTTTGCATCAGCGTGTACTGTTTCGCTCCGCCCACTCGATCTCTCCCCTTCTTGCGCTGCCATGCTCGAGAGATCCCGGGATACAGTATTGACCGTGTTCTAATTGCAACTGATTTTCGCTGCTAGATTCTGGGGAACAGTCAAACAGACCGAGACTTTGGTCATGTGAAGATAATCTGTAAGTTTCGCAAGGGAAAGTTTTTGTCTGTGGTTTCCGAGTGTTTTTTTTTTTGTTCGCTGTTCGATGAAAGAAAAAGAACAGAGATAGAGATAGAGTTCATTAATATTTAGAAATGTATCCAAAGCGATGAGATTTGTACACGACAAAATGGTCGATAATGAAAATCCTTATTAATACCAGTGTATTAAATGTTTGACATATTTAGTTGAACAAAAATTTTATTATCAATGAATCCAGCGAAAATAGCAGGTAAGCCAGTACTACACAACTAAACCGCGCATCAGGCTAACTTTGCAGCAGGTTTTATGTATCAATCCGCGCCTCAGAATCTTCCGTGCAAGTCTTGCCTCGACCGCCGAGCTGCTTGCATCGCAGACAGTGACAAAATACACAGTATTGCCAACCGCACAACACACCAAAACCCCCATGCATGTCAAGCGGAATGTATTTTTGTCTCTTGAAACATAATATTTTAGAAGTACTTTCTGCGCATAGATTATTTAATAAATGTGTCATTACTTAATATAAGTGCGAAATATCTTCGAAACATGAGAGCATGTGTGTATATTTCGAGCACGCAAAAAGATAAATGAACAAAGATAAAGTAAACAACGATAGGTCCTCTTGAATTTAATTACAAATTATTGTTCTTGGTTTAGAAAGAAATACATTTATGAAAAACATGGTTACTTCGTTCGCAATACATCCGTTACTGTAAGACACTTCAAGTTATACCAGCAAAAAAAAGCATGATTTGTTAGTGGTAATATATACAATCAGGTGTATTGTCTGCTGCTATTACTCTGGTTTCAATTTATGAATCACTTCACCAAACTAGCATTCAAATCTTGGTCTGTCCAAAGCCTCCTCCTTCCCCTCTCACTTTCTCGTCGGTTTCTTCAGCGCTGGCGGTGGTTTTCAACGGTGGTATATAAAAAAATGATTCAATGCACGCCTCCGCCCCTCCCCCACCGAGTTAAAGCAACTCTGGTCCAAATAATAAACATGTTTCTTCTCACGGCGATATCTTTTAATATCGCGGAGATTCTTTTGTCGTCAAACAACAAACAATCGTTTCCTCTTCCTAAATTCAAACCGAAAATCATTCAACACCTGTGATACAGTTGCACCACACATTGACGGCAAATCTCCTCACGCCCTGTTTTACTTTGATCTTGTTGCCGTAAGGAAGATTATGCATTTTAAACAACTTGCTTGATTTGAAGCCCAAAATAATACTTGCTGAACAGGAGACTTCGATTCAGCCATTCTCGCCGCTGTATAGTACGATTATTAATCACAATAAAGATAGGGTTAAAATAGTGGGATGTGCAACACTGGTATCACGGATTCCACGCGCTCTTCAACGTATTCAGTCTTGCTCGACTCGCTCTTGGGCTTCAGCGATTCCTCAGCGCAATACAAACTCCAGTTGGCGAATCTGCGGATGCAAGTTCGTCTGCACAGTGATTGACACCGATCAAGTACATACCTGTTCATGGATGTACGTATTATTTTGTCTGTATTTTAAAAATTAAATAACTGTTTTCTTGTTGTGTCGGAATAGAACCCGTCTCAGTGGAACTATATGCTGCGCGCACGTTTGGATCTACATATGCGAAAACCTGCTGCAAAGTTGACCTGACGCTTGGCTTAGTCCAAATCCAACTGGAAATCTTACCTCGTGTGATCAAGGCATAACTTTATTTTCTACGTATTTGGGATATTCTACGTTGCTTTTGTACAGTGGGATGCATAAGTATTCCCAAACAAATTGTTCATCACCATGTTTATTCTCGTTGTTTTCCGTTTGACAAACTGTTAAGAGCCTCTGCACCACTACACACATAAAAATCCAGTCAATAAAAACAGTCATGGACAATTTGCCGAGCAATACATGTGCATCCCACTGTACCTGTCTTGGGATCAGCATGAATGATGAACTGAATGATTGCATAAATAATACTTCGTAGCGCGTTACGCTTAGCACGAGACCGGAAGTATATATGTTAATGAAAAGTAAACATTTCGAACCTATCAGTTCGCATATTTAAACAGTGAATTACACAACAGCGGCCTGGCAATAGTGTTGCTTATCTCATGAATCGTCCGGAAATCCTTGTGTGTCAGTCAAACTGTGAACAACACAGCAGTTTGTTTGCAATATCGGCACTTGGTGAAATACATTAGTGCATAATATCCAGTGAAATAAGGAAAAAGGCCCATCTGAAACAGAATATGTGGAAATGGAGAGGTGAGTGTTTGAAGAAATATTGATTTTTAGGAATCGATTACATTAACTACCGAACTGAATCGATCTCTTCACCTGTATCGATTGTTTGGATTAGGTTCTGATACCTTTGGCTAAGTAAGTGAGGATAAGTGATGCCATTGATGAAGGGATGCCAATGGCCAAGCCGGGCAGTGCTGTCAACTCCGGCACAGAGTTCGACTGTATCGATTGTGCAAATGATACTTTCATTATATATATATATATATATATATATATATATATATATAGGGTCTACCAACGTCAGATCTTTAAAATTAGATAAGATGAAAACCACAAGTGATAATGACATATATTTTTATTTTATTTTGAAGAGCAAACAATGACATTATGTATTGAACAATATGTCGTTAAAATGTCCTCATCTCCTTTGGTGGGTGGAATGGATTCTGAATGTCCAATTTTCCAACACGTCTGCCAGAGCCGTAGGTAGAGATTTCTGCGCCCGGGGCGAGAATAAATTTTGGCGCCCTCTACACTCGCCTTGTCGAACTTCTACCATTGTTTTTTTAAGGGAGGGGTAGAAGCATTTGTTGTTGTGCCTTACTTAAATAATGTCGTTCATTCAAATTGACGTTTCATTTATGCTAATAATTGTAGCAATTTTATGTAATTACAACTATCTACGTAGTTGTTTGTACGTATACACATATTCTTCTGAATCAAGGATCATTATGCAATGTGCAATGATAATATATCCTAGAAATGAAACTAATGCATGCATGCAAAAAAAAATCTTACCATATGAATAGCATATATATTTCGTAGGCAGCAGAAAAATCTCTAAGAAAGATCATTAATGTAATGTAATATTTTTCTTATTGCATTAAACCTTTTCAAATACCAAAGTAAAACCTATTTACACTACAAAATGGTATACTGATCAGCTGAAATCAACAACAATAAAAAAAATTAAAAAAATACTAAGAACAACAATCAGTACCCGATTATTTGACAATTCTCCTGTGCGAACATACTAACTACATTTTCACTCTTCTTGCCTTTCGAGCAGCAAAGTCATTGATAACATCATCGAACACAAGTGATTGAACTCTGTACTTCTCAACAGACAAAATAGCCAGGTTAGGCAGCTTTCCTTCACTCAAGGAAGAACGCAAGTAATTCTTTATAAGCTTTAGCTTACTAAAACTCCTTTCACAAGATGCAACAGACGAAGGTAGATTTAATGCAGTGACAAAATTTGGGTACAACTCAATACATGATATTGTATGATGAATGAGAGAGCAGCAAGTGCTGACAATTCTGATAAGCATTCCAAGTGAAAGTCTTTTAAAAATGCTTGCGCATCATGTTTAAAGAACAACAGTTCATGAAGTAACTCACTTCCGTTGATATCCTCGGGGTTTAATAAAGCCAGATCAAAGACTCCCTTTCTCAACGTTTTTTTCTGACATAACTGCCATATTGCTTGGAATAATTACGGAAAAATCCTCCAAAACTCCTTTCATTACCTTGAATCGATCGCCTATTTGTAACAAAATTGAATCCAATGCACAAAACAAGCTATTCCTAATTTTTTGTTCTTCATTTATGGCTACACTTTCATTTTCTGCAACTTCATCGAAAAACTTGGTTTTTGTTTTTGGGACGCTGTTCTTTACTTGCAATGCTCATATCATCGCATATCTGTTTGCTTTTCTCAATAGCGTTAGTTACAATTTTTTGCCGATTAGCAGACAGAAAGCTTTGCAGTCCCTGTAAGTGACTAACACCTATATCTATTGTAACAGACTTTTCTTGTAGCTGTAGGTTAACGTCGTTAATATCAGCCCAGCAGAATAAGAACACAAGAAAGTTAAACTTCTTAAGGCTGTGTAGCAGGCATTTGGCACCGTATAACTGTTTCGGGTGACTCTTTTGAGATGTCACATAATTCCTCCAAAGCTGCACAGACATCCGGAAATTGGGTACTTAGAGATTGTACTGCGTTTGCTTTTGAAGACCACCTAGTTGCTGATTGACCCTTCACAGTAATATGAACATGATTTTTTAAAACACCCCAACAATGAGTTGATTTACTGAATAAAACTGTAAACATTTTGAATTGCTCCAAATTTATTGACGGTTTCTGTGTCTACTGACGCAGCATGAACACCAACTAAATTTAACAAAGCAATGAGCACGGCATTTTGACATGGAAAGGCCATCATTCTGAACTGAACAGCATGTAAAATGTCTTCAGTTAAGGTAGCGCCAGTTTGTTGTCAGTAGTAATGAAGCCAACGAAACTTTCTTCGATTTTGCACTCTCCTTCTGAAGACACTGTAACGTAACGATAAATTTGGGACATTTGCTCTTTATGACTGACATCAGGAGTCTAGTCATACAAAATGGCAAAATATTTTGCCCTTTTAATGTCCTCAATTATTGTCTGACGTACTTGATTCCCTGCGATGTGGACAAGTTCATTCTGAATTTGTGGAGATAAATATATTACATCAAGAGCTGATGGAGAGTGTATTATTGTTGACACGTGAGATTTTAACACATCGTCATATTTCGCCAACAACATAAATAGGCCCAATAAATTCCCGTGTTGTTCTGTAGTATCATCAGCTTTCTTCCACAAAACATCATCAGTGCCTCGTAATGCAAGATTTCTTGATGCCAGAAACAAAATACAGTTTAATAGTGCCCGTAGTATATGCCTCCATTTACCAGTTTCACTCAGAATTTGCTGTTGTATCACTTTGTCTACGTATAGCAGTGTTGGTCTTCAAACGTGACGATAGCTGCCTCTACTTGGCAAAAGCAGTTCTATGGAATTGTGAATTTTCGTGATCGCGGATTAAGTTTATGCCAGTGGAAAAATCCTTGAGCACGGCAAAACTGTGACGAATCTGATTTGGCAAACAAGGAAGACAGTAGACATACGCCAAGCAGCATAGACTTTTATTTATTATTGTTGTTCTAAGTGACGTGTACTCTCGTCTTGTACACCTTTTATTTGAAAGCTGCCTGATAAGATCACTGAAAGAGCCAAAGACCATCACGACGTATTCTTTTATATGAAATAGCTTTTTTGAAGAGATAGTTTTCCGTCAAATTTCGCAAAAATTACTTTGTTTTAAAGGAAATTTACTGCAGTTGCTACGACATGCAGACTGCAGTTTACACCAATAGTATTTTTACAGCTACATATACTATTGTAAAACACATTCTCACTAACAAACAAATAATATATACGTATATATATAAATTGGGTATTTATTTATTTTCTTTTAATTGTTTAAAAGAAAAGCTTGCAAAGCGAGCGCAGCGAGCAAAAAAAACATTATCTTTGCAAACTGACAATGATATTGTTTCAATAGGGCGCCAATACTTTCGAGGGGATCGCATGGATCCTTTATTACAAGTAATTTTCATGTTTTTTCTTCTTGCCGTTCGGCGCCCCCTTCCATCAGCGCCCGGGGCGACCGCCCCGCTGCCCCCTCCCCTCCCCCCCTAGCTACAGCTCTGACGTCTGCACACATATTGAGCGGTATAGCCTCAAGGGTTCGTTCGATGTTCCGTTTCAGGTCACGAACAGTGCGTAGCTTAGTCTCATAGACCTTAGATTTGAAGTAACCCCATAGAAAAAATTCCGGGGGGGGGGGGGTTAGGTCACATGATCTTGGTGGCCAGTTCACATCACCCTTTCTGGACAGAACTCGTCCGGGGAACTTTTCCTGCAATAATTCCAGTGTTTGGCGAGCTGCGTGGCAAGTTGCACAGTCCTGTTGGAAAAACACATTGTTGATGTCAAGATTTGCCAGTTTGGGCCACAAAACCTGCACCACCATATTCCTGTATCGCTCCCTATTGACAGTCACGTGATTTCCATGTTTGTCCTCAAAAAAATAAGGCCCGATCACGCCATTGGCCCAAAAACCACATCACATTCGCTTTCTTAGTCCAGAATCACTTGCTGATTTTCATCTGCCCAAATCCTACAGTTTTGTTTGTTAAAGTAGCCATGAAGAAAAATAATGTGATTCATCGGAAAAGATGATTTTCCGGCCAAAACCTGGATCGGCATCCAACTGCTGTAGAGCCCAATTAGCGAACTCCCGACGCAGACGATGATCATTAGTCTTAAGTTCTTGAGTCAGTTGCACTTTATAAGCTTTTAGGTGAAGATCTTGATCGCCATGTTGTCATCTATGAAAGGCCGAGTTATTGCAAACGTCGTGAAACAAGACAGGTTTGGATCGTCCACCACGCTGTGGCTTACCAAAACGATATTCTCAGCTGAACGACCGACTCGACGACGCACAGATGTTGGCTCGTTTGCTACTGAGCCTGTTCTTTCAAATTTCTCTACGAGGCGGTAAATATAGCGTTCTGTCGGTCGATTATGTTGACCATAAATTCCCCTCAATGCACGAAATGTCTGTCGAACTGAACACGAATTTTGATAATAAATTCGAATAATTTCTATGCGTTGTTGCATTGTGTATCTCTCCATGATAACTTGCCACAGACTACTGCACACAGATGTTACAGTTCCATCTCGTCATTCAAGTCAGTGTTGCCATTCTGACGTTCAAATTGGTAGACCCTTTATATATACTCGGTGAGTTTGTTAAAAGAGGCCCCGTGGAAAATGTGCTCCTTGCATGTAGGCAACCCTGGTACACCGAAGAGAAGAGCGGGGTAGAGAACTATCCAGGATATCGGTGCCAAGCAGTTTAGACAACATGACATAAACGTAAATGAATGAAACATCTCTTCTGTCTTTAATCCTTTAGGCACTGTGCCTCTCTCCAAACATTTTCTCAGAAACTTCTCTTGTTCGTCTTTGTGTATTTCTTTCCTCTTCAAGTCTTTCCAGTTGTTAATTTTCTGTAAATACAGTACAGTGTGACAACAACCTACCTAGAGGTGGTGCCGGAAATGTCCTCCGTTGACCTCGAGGCACGTGTGCAGACGATACCACATGTTCTGAGAAGCACGGGCGAGGACATCCTGCGGGATGGCCTGGATAAATATGATAATGTTGTTCTGGAGTTCTTCGAGTGTGTGAGGGTTGTTGATATACACCTGTCCCTTTAGAGCTACTCACAAGAAGAAATCACAGGGTGATAAATCTGGAGAACGAGGTGGCCAAGGTTGTTTCGTGCCACGGCTGATGACGCGATCAGGCGGGAACACTGACTCAATGCGCGTGATCGTTGCACATGCTGTATGCGCCGTGGCTCCATCCTGCTGAAAGGAAGCGTTCAAACACGTTGAATATGTTACTGATGTAACGAACCGAGTTCAGTCTCATGGAAGAACACGGGGATGATGCGTCGAGACGACACGGCACACCAGACACCGAGATTCTGTGCGTGCAGTGGAACCTCCATGAACACGTGTGGATTGTCACCTGACCAGTGTCGCGTGTTGTGGGAGTTTATGTAGCCTGACAGATGGAACCATGCTTCATCGGAAATGAACAAGTAACCATCCTGCAGCACCTCCGGAGCAATATTGGACAGAAACCACTCACAAAACTGCACGCGAGCTGCCTTGTCCACATCCCACACCTGATGCATCACGGTAACTTTGAATGCGTGCAAGTTCAAGTCCTGCTTCAGGATCCGCATAGCGGTTGACTTGGACAACTGGAATTGTTGTGCGAAACGCAGAAATGATTCTCGTGGACTGCGTATCATTAGTTGCGCTGCGTCGCCCACCTTTGCCTCAGTGCGGACAGTCTTTGGACGCACTTTTGGCCTATTCAGCACGGATCCGGTTTCCTGCCATTTTGCAATCAGTTTTTGCATTACTGATTTGGTTGTGGCCTTCGCTGGAACTCCATTCACCGCGAAATCCGTCGTAAAAAAATCTGCACACTGTTTCCAAGAACCGAGGCGTGCATACGCCTCGACAACAAAGATAAGCTGCTGCACCGTTAACACCATGCTGACCCACCAAACAACACTCACAAATTTTCTCGCCGCTCAACTGCACTCAACTGACCTGCACGCTGCCTGCCTCAAGGTCACTACTGGACACTTTCTTTTCAATGCCCCTCTATGTCATGTTGTCTAAACTGCTTGACACCGATATCCTGGACTGTTGTCTACCCCGCTCTTCTCTTCGGTGTACCAGGGTTGCCTACATGAGAGGGAAACATTTTCCACGGGGCCTCTTTTAACAGACTCACCCAGCATATACATATATATATAACTCTTTCAACAACGCTTGGGAGCTGGTAGATATCATAAAAACAAGTAACTTTTCCCTAAAAAGTTTACCTCGAAAGCGCTTAGTTTCTGCGCTATAAGCGCTTAAAATCTATCCTATATGTATGCAACCCAACACAGCAAACGCTTGCTCTGGCATAACTACCAGGGGCGCGTGACAGGGTTGCCACTAGCGTTCCTCGTTAAGAGAGACGACTTGAAAACAACAACTTGGGAGTCTTGCCTGAGCAAAATCCAAAACATTACTGATACTTGCAATGTTGTAAGAAGCATTGACAGTATTTATAAACTGACCAAGACAAATAATGCGCAGACTGAAATTCAAGATTACTCATTCTAAAATATCTCCATAATTGATTGATTGATTGATTTGATTTGATTTAATTCGCTTTTCTGCCACCTTTGGCTAATCGCGGAGATGAGGATGATATGATGAAATAACAAATGACACCAATTTCTAGACCAGGATTTAAACTCAAGACACCTGGCGCCGTAGGGAGCTGTGCTAACCACATCACCACGGAGTGTTTAGTATATCATGCAATATCAACAATTGCGAGGGACACGTAAGATGGGGGAAATCGAACAAATGTAAACATGATGTGTTTGCTGCCTCGTTTCGAACACGCCAGACTGTTTTGTTATTACAATTTATTTGACAATTATTCCTATCTGTGCTAGCGTTATTGCTAATCGTGTTCGTCTTATAAGGAAATAGTTGCAAGGCTCTATTAATTTAATGATTGATTGATTCATTGATTGGTTGATTTGCTTTATTTTACTTCGCTTTTTGTGCCACTTTTGGCTAATTTGCGAAGATGGGGATGAGTGATGATATGATGAAATTAATGAATTGATCCTCACAAACATCCATACCCAAGCCGGGATTCGAATCCAAGGCATCGTAGCGCGATGTTCTAACCACTCCGCCACGGGGGGCCGACTTTCAATTTAATGATCATTAAATTGAAAGTCGGCCCCCCGTGGCGGAGTGGTTAGAACATCGCGCTACGATGCCTTGGATTCGAATCCCGGCTTGGGTATGGATGTTTGTGAGGATCAATTCATTAATTTCATCATATCATCACTCATCCCCATCTTCGCAAATTAGCCAAAAGTGGCACAAAAAGCGAAGTAAAATAAAGCAAATCAACCAATCAATGAATCAATAGAATCATTAAATTAATAGAGCCTTGCAACTATTTCCTTATAAGACGAACACGATTAGCAATAACGCTAGCACAGATAGGAATAATTGTCAAATAAATTGTAATAACAAAACAGTCTGGCGTGTTCGAAACGAGGCAGCAAACACATCATGTTTACATTTGTTCGATTTCCCCCATCTTACGTGTCCCTCGCAATTGTTGATATTGCATGATATACTAAACACTCCGTGGTGATGTGGTTAGCACAGCTCCCTACGGCGCCAGGTGTCTTGAGTTTAAATCCTGGTCTAGAAATTGGTGTCATTTGTTATTTCATCATATCATCCTCATCTCCGCGATTAGCCAAAGGTGGCAGAAAAGCGAATTAAATCAAATCAAATCAATCAATCAATCAATTATGGAGATATTTTAGAATGAGTAATCTTGAATTTCAGTCTGCGCATTATTTGTCTTGGTCAGTTTATAAATACTGTCAATGCTTCTTACAACATTGCAAGTATCAGTAATGTTTTGGATTTTGCTCAGGCAAGACTCCCAAGTTGTTGTTTTCAAGTCGTCTCTCTTAACGAGGAACGCTAGTGGCAACCCTGCCACGCGCCCCTGGTAGTTATGCCAGAGCAAGCGTTTGCTGTGTTGGGTTGCATACATATAGGATAGATTTTAAGCGCTTATAGCGCAGAAATTAAGCGCTTTCGAGGTAAACTTTATAGGGAAAAGTTACTTGTTTTTATGATATCTACCAGCTCCCAAGCGTTGTTGAAAGAGTTTTGCGACACCCTGTATATATATATATATATATATATATATATATATATATATATATATATATATATATATACAGGGTGTTTCGTAAGTTCGTTTACAACGCTTGGGAGGTGATTGTACGAGTGAAAATAAGGGGAAAATTCATGTAACGAAATTCCGGAAACGGCTTTGTTGCCGAGTTATTGACATTTGAAAACGTGGGAAAATTATTTTCCGAAGTGAATAATGGCAAAACGGGTGGAGAGAAGTCGTCGGTGTTGGGCGGTCCACTAAGAAATTGGGTATGCTCTTGTCAAAAAAATCACGCGGCAATGTTGTGCAATGTTGGCTCAAGGGATTCCACTAAGGACGCGAACGAAGATGTTGACGGGAGTGAGGCGGGTGTGCGTTCTGCGTGAGTTGGTATCGACGAAAATTGGCATGTGTTGAATGACACCAAAAACAAAGAAAATTTCCTGAGCGAAGGGCACCATGACGTAAAAAAGAAAACAAATGAACTGTCATAGGTTGCATATCCTGAAGGACACATAGTATGCTTAATGGAGATTTGAATGGAACCTCATCACAGACCGTTTTCAAAGTGTCCACCATGTACTTCCAAGCAGAGGCGACAACGGCGAATCGAGGATTGTCTAATGCGACCCAACAACCCCTGCGTTTCTGCTATCGATGCTGGAGCTACATTGTTACGGGCATAAAGGTCCTCGGCTGACACGACAGGTGTTTCGTAAACGAGGCGTTTCACCTCTCCCCCAAGAGGAAGAAATCCAGGAGCGTAATATCAGGCGATCGAGGTGACCATGGCACATGCCCTCCCCTGCCAATGCACTGGTTGTGCAATACGGTATTGAGGAAATGGCGCACATTCCGATCGAAATGTGGGGGTGCACCGTCATGTTGAAACCACAGTCTTTGTCTCAATGCCAAGGGCACGTCCTCTAGAAGTTCAGGCAAAACCTCACTGAGAAATGCTTGATAAGTGGGTTCACATAGGCGAACAGGGAGAATGTACGGTCCAATCAAATGGTCATGCAGTATCCCGCACCACACATTCACTGCAAATCTGTGCTGATGATGTGCCACTAGCAGTGCATGTGGATTTTCATGTTCCCACACATGACTGTTTTTACTATTGAACACACCAGTTTTCGTGAAGATAGCCTCATCAGTCCATAGTACCGTATTCTGAAAATTGGGGATAGTTTCAATTTGATGAACAAACCATTGGCAAAAGTTCTCACTTGGGCCAAAGTCCCGAGGTAAAAGATCTTGCACTTTCTTCAATTTGTACGGGTGCATCCCCTCTTCTGCCAGGACTCGCCACACATTCACATGGGAGGTGTTTCGTTCGTGGGCTAGTGCGCGCGTACTGGTGCCTGGATGATACATCACTGCAGTTAGCGCAACTTCCACAAACCGTCGTGTTCGCACACTTCACGGTCGTCCAACTTCTCTACGAGGTGGCAACACTGATCCTGTTTCCCGAAGTCGAGTGTCTACAGTTTGAAATAAGGTTTTGCGATGGTAACACTCTATTTGGAAAACGTGCTCCATACAGACGCCTCGCAGCGCTGCTATTAACTCCAGCCTCCCCGTAAATCAGATGCATGTCCGCCAGCTCTTGGGACGTGTATGCAGCCATCTCTTACACCGGGCTACAAGTGTTTATGGCCGTTAACACTAGTACACTTCACAGAAAACGATGGGCTGTGGCTAAGAATTAACACGTAACACTGCTAGGCCAAATGTTTGCCCAACACTACTGTCCAAGAACCTCACGTCTTTCCATTCAACCGGGAATGTTTAACAACCTGCTGCTGGCACAGCACCTGAAGCACGAATGGCACCGACATGTGCGCTCCTTCATAAGGCAACCTACACTGTTGGCGCCCCTAGCGGGAAGTGTGGTACTTAACGTCAGATCACACTGACACCCATCTGCCCTTCAGGGTATGCAACCTATGACAGTTCAATTTTTTCGTTTTTACGTCATGGTGCCCTTCGCTCAAGAAATTTTCTTTGTTTTTTGGTGTCATTCAACACATGCCAATTTTCGTCGATACCAGCTCACGCAGAACGCACACCCACCCCACTCCCGTCAACATCTTCGTTCGCGTCCTTTGGGGAATCCCTTGCGCCGACATTGCACAACATTGCCGCGTGATTTTTTGACAAGAGCGTACCCAATTTCTTAGTGGACCGCCCAACACCGACGACTTCTCTCCACCCGTTTTGCCATTATTCACTTCGGAAAATAATTTTCCCACGTTTTCAAACGTCAATAACTCGGCAACAAAGCCGTTTCCGGAATTTCGTTACATGAATTTTCCACCTTATTTTCACTCGTACAATCACCTCCCAAGCGTTGTAAACGAACTTACGAAACACCCTGTGTGTTTATATATATATACAGGGTGTCGCAAAAACTCTTTCAACAACGCTTGGGTGCTGGTAGATATCATAAAAACAAGTAACTTTTCCCTATAAAGTTTACCTCGAAAGCGCTTAGTTTCTGCGCTATAAGCGCTTAAAATATATATCCTGTACGTATGAAACCCAACACAGCAAACGCTTGCTCTGACATAACAACGAGGGGCGCGTGGCAGGGTTGCCACTAGGGTTCCTCGTTAAGAGGGACGACTTGAAAACAACAACCTGGAAGTATTGCCTGAGCAAAATCCAAAACATTAATGATACTTGCGATGTTGTAAGAAGCATTAAAAATTATTTATAAACTGACCAAGATAAATAATGGACAAACTGAAATTCAAGATTACTCATTCTAAAATATCTCCATGATTGATTTGGTTTATTTTAATTCACTTTTCTGCCACTTTTGGCTAATCGCGAAGATGAGGATGATATGATGAAATAACAAATGACACCAATGTCTAGGCTAGGATTTAAACCTGAGATACCTGGCGCCGTAGCGAGCTGTGCTAACCACATCACCACGGAGTGTTTCGTGTCATGCGATATCAACAATTGCAAGGGAGACGTGAGATATGGGAAATCCAAGAACGAACAAATGTAAACATGATGTGTTTGCTGCCTAAGCTGAAACTAAGCGCTTTCGAGGTAAACTTTATAGGGAAAAGATACTTGTTTTTATGATATCTACCAGCACCCAAGCGTTGTTGAAAGAGTTTTGCGACACCCTGTATAGGGTGTTACTAAAGTTCGTTTCCAATTAGGAGGTGATCCTACAAGCGAAAATAAACACAAAAGTTCATGTGACGAAATGCCGAAAACGGCAATCATTCGGATTTATTGAAGTGGGAAAAGTGTGAAAATTATGTTTACAAGGGAATAGTGGCACAACGGCAAACCATATGACCGCGGTGAAGGGCGTTCCATAAAGAAATGCGGCATGCTCTATTCAAAAAAGCACATGGCAGATGTGTGAAGTTGATACGCAAGGGATTCCCAAAAGGAAGCGAATGGGTCTGTTGAAGTTAAGTGGGTAGGGAATTGTTTAGCGATATGTGTTATCCACGGAAGTGATATGTGGAGACTGACAACTAAGAAGAAAGCGAATATCCGTATTGGACATCACCATTACGTAGAAAAACAAAGATAGTGGTGGTGGTACGCTAGGTTGCATATGAGTCGACATGTTCACTGTGTGCAGAGTGGAGGTCCTGAGGGAACCACATCACAGACGATGTTCAAACTGTCTGACATTAACTTCCATGCAGAGATGACAACGCTGAATCAACGATTGTCTAGTGCAAGCAAAACAACCCCGCCGTGTCTGTTATCGTCGCTGCGGCGACATGAATGCGTGCAACGATATCCTCGTTGATGAAACGCCTCGTATACGAAACACCTGTCGTCTCGGCAGTACTTTGATGCGTATCCTTTGGCTTTAATTACTGCTTGACACCTGTTCTTCATAGAATTAACCAGTTTCCGACATGTTTCAGAGCTTATTTTATTCCACTCTGCTTGCACAACAGTTTTCAACTCTTGTTTGGACTTCACGGCTGCTTTATGGACTAGCCTCTTCAAAATTGCCCATAAATGCTCAATGGGATTTAAGTCTGGACTTTGAGCTGGTGTTTGTAGTAGTTTGGACACATTCCATATTAGCCAATTCATGTTAACTCGCGCCTTATGCTTACTGTCATTGTCTTGCTGGATTCTGTAGATAGGCGGCATGTCCATTTTTTGGGCACTCTGCTTTACATTGTTCTTCAATATGTCCAAATAGACATATGCATCCATGATACCATCAATAAACTGGATGGTACCAACACCTTTGGACGACATACAGCCCCAAATCATTAATGACCCACCACCGTGTTTAACTGTTGGAACTGTGTTAATGTGATCATTGTCTTTATTTGATTTTTTCCAGACCCTATTTATCCCATCTGATCCGTATATTTTAATCTTGGGCTCGTCTGACCATATGATACTATCTCAAAATTCCTGGTCCTTGTGGATGTGCTCCTTCGCGAATGATAGTCTATTCCTGCGATTCACCTTATTTACATACGGACCTCTTTCGTGGTATTCTGCCATGATATCCATGCTTCCACAAGGCACGTCGGACAGTTTGGTCGGACATCATCTTGCAAGCAACATTTTCTACTAACGGTCGTAACTGAGGAACACTTAGTCGGGGGTTTTCTCGCACTCTTTTTAAAATAAAGCGTTCATCACGTTTATTCAACCGTCTCTCTTTTGTTCTTCTCGGCACATTCTGTGTTGAACCTTCCTCTCTAAATTTGTTTAGTATTGAACTGTGGAGTGTGATGTATTGACTGTTTGTCCAATTTTTCTTAACGAATAACCTCTAAGGGCCAAATTTATAATAACTTTCCTTCAGATCGGAACTAACTTCCTTCACCTTGCTCATTTCGAACACGGTGATAGATAGACGATAGGCCTACAACAATACCTACGCCAGCATTCCGCTTGACGGGGAGCGCGCCCACGCGCCTGCATGTTCAAACTTGTTAGTAAGTTGCAAACTATACACGAAATCGCCCGAATAGCGGTGGCGCTCTATGCGAGGAAGATTGAAACTCTTGCCTGTACGAATAACAATGTTGCATGAAACAGCGTGTTTTTCTCTTTTCACACAAATTATATGCTTTGTTTATACACTTTGAACATACATTTTTATTGACATTTGTTGGTGAAACCTTCATTAACATTAACTTCCAGGTACATATGAAAATGATTATATTTACTAGTAGATATGACATTTTTTCCTCGGAAATTCTATGTGTACGAATAACAATATAACAATGTTACATACTGTAAATATATACAAACACACACTATTCACACACTATTCTTTTTTTTATCAGCATTCGCTTCCCCATGGATTCACCGCAATCCCATGGTTCGAATGGGAACATTAATTATAACCACCTGGTACAGTGGGATGCATAAATATTCCAATATTCTTACGCAAATTGTCCATCACCATGTTTATTCTCTTTGTTTTAAGCAATGAGATTTTCAAGAATTGAAACCAAAGACGAAACAAGCTGTTGACAACCTCTGCAGCAGCATTCTTAAAAATATATTCCTTAAGACATGTATAATAAAAGAGAAAAATTAATTAAAATAGTCAAGGACTATTTGCCGAGAAATACTTGTGCATCCCACTGTATTTGCAGGTCTTACTCAGATATTACACATTTCCGGACCCATGTTGATGCAAACTTTATTCTTATCTATGTATGAAGAATGCATTACTGAAGTATTGTCCAGTATTTTCGTTACACCCTGTATATCTTGGAACGAATTTCTTATTAGTTGGCCGGACCCTGTGGCCGAGTGGTTAGCACATCGCGCTACAACGATAAGGGTCCCGGGTTCGAATCACGGCTTGGGCGTGGATGTTTGTGAGTGTCCATTCATCAATTTCATCACTCATTTCCATCTTCGCAAATTAGCCAAAAGTGGCACAAAAAGCGAAGTAAAATAAAGCAAATGAAAATAAAATAAAAATAATTTAATCGTATACATAATCGTGTCAGAAAGTTTTAAGCGTAAATATTGTACTTGAATTTCACATACTATTTTTCTTATCTCCTTCAGTATTTCTCGTCCCTAAATTTGTATCCGAGTTCCTGTGCTATGGTGTTGTGAAATCTCTGAGAAATTGCCAGTTGCTTCCATACACAGATCGATGCTTATTTATGACCTGGTCGTTTCGTAGAATCACTCACTGTTGCCAGCTTCTGCTGAGCTTGTTCTTCACGGAAGGCTGAATGACAAAACACAAACATTGGACATGCTCCCAGGTGCTGCATGTCAACAGGCTCCTAGCCAGATCTGATAGTGAAAGGGGCGTGTGTGAAGAAAATTGCAACCGAGAGAGAGAACAAATAGGCATGTGAGAGAAGAAGGTCAAAGAGGAAGAGAGAAAGACATGAAGAAAAAGAGAAAGAAAGAAGGGAGCGAGAAACAGACGGATAGACTGACAGGGAAAGCCACAGAATATGCTGTAGGAGTATGATAAGATGTAACACTGAAAATAAAATGTGCAGATTATCATATATATATATATATATATATATATATATATATATATATATATATATATATATATATATATACGATTCACATCAAGACAATTGCAGGGGTTCATTTTACGTAGGTCAAGTTTACGGTCAAACTAATCTGAACTGGACCTTCAAACTGGAATCCGTACCACTGCGCAGGCCCGTAGCCAGGAATTCTTAGTAGGGGGGGCGAAGTCAATCCTAGAGGGGGCAAATTTTTAATATATTTTGTGTTGTATTGACAGTTATAGCAAGGTACAGAGAGACACTTGCCCCCCACCTCCTCCAAAAGTAATAAGTAACAGGAAAGGGATGTTATCTTGAAACTCCAACAAACAAAAAAAGTTCGAGCAACATCAAATAACAATATTTCGATAATAACCTTTTGGACTACCAAAGAATACAAAGATAAAGTGTAACATAAATAGGCTAATCGGGACTGTATCTACTTTACATTTACAGGTCAATAATGTTAATAGACGATTAATGTGTACCAACAGCTTCGGGCTTCTCCGCAGAACTGATTAAGGAAGTCATTTATAAATCGTGCTTCATAATGTTTCCCTCTAGTTTCCAGTATGCAAGATTTTTATGCAAAAAGGAATCTAACGAGAATCCAACAACACCATTGTGTTGTGTTATGCAAGAAAAATCGAATTAGTTCAATAATAATGGTTACATATTATCTAGACTGATGAATTGTGTAAAAATGTGTAGTACATTTGTTGTAGGCCTACTTGCTAAAACATTGAAGCATGGGTCTCTTACTCCACCACGGATTATATTTGCTTCAAATGAAAGACTCTTGCATCACTACAGACAATGTTTGCCTGCTGGTTACGTTAACCATTTTGCAAAATATTGTGTTGTTGAAATACATGTGTTTGACACCCGACAATCAAATAGGAATCCCTTGATTGATCAATGGCTTCTTGAATTACAGTGTCATCATTAATATTTCATATCAAGTTTTATAGAGGGAAATGTTGTATCCTCTTTACATTATGAAAAATACCTTCCTTAATGACTATGGTACGAAACCGAACGCTATAAGAGACCTCCTTCGCTTACCCCATTTCCGCGGCACGAGGTCTCTGGGCCGCTTATCGTCACCACTTTTTGAGCAGAAGCGTACAAACCCCAAATATCAGGGTTTTTTTTATGCTGATACTGATTTCTGCCAGTCACAGAATGGCTTAAGATAGAATGAATAAAATTAGGAGAATCCACTCCTTACAAGAAGAGTTGACATAATAATTTGTCAAAAAATTAGGTTGTGCCTGAGGTACTTTAACAGACAACGTCTACAACACACACAATGTAAATAGATTATAATTTGAGACATTTTCAATCGTATTTAGGGCCTCCCCGTTGGCGCAGTGGTAGCGTCGTTGCCTTGTAATCAAGGGGTCCCGGGTTCGATACCCGGTGGAGGTACATAGTGGTTCGGATCTCACTTTAAAACTGTAGGTCCAGTCCCGATTAGTCTTACTGTGCATAAGTGGACTTAAAACACCAATTCAATCAATCAATCGTATTTATTTCACTGCAGCATTTTTCTACTTGTCATTTTCTTGAACCGATATTCATAGGGTGCCGCCTAATAACACAGACAACTTTCACAGTGTGTACAGGACATCAAGGCAAGCAACTCTTCTCAGTCACTATTTGCTTGTCTAATTCTTCTTTCGATGTTACAAGCAATCGAAATATGGCATCTTCTGTCCTTAATGTATGAAATCCCATTGATAGCTTCACAGTTGCAAATGGCATTAATTTTTACTGCCCTTTAAAATTCTGAGAGCAATATATAACATGCTGTAGAAACGATATCATGCAAACAGTAAGGGTTAAAACTTAATTTTTCCTTTATAAAATGGATATCATAACACATACCTATGTTGCTTATCATATTTGATGCGTTTGCATAGATAAATGATTCATAAGATTTGAAATTGATATTTATACTCCATCAGATGCTTAGTGTAACCTGTATCAAACTACAAATTTTATCGCTTTCCAACCGAAATAATAAATGTGAAACACTATCACATTTTCATCGTGTCTGATAATAATTTGAGACAGTAACCTGCGTCCTACATCTTTCACTAGTCGAACTGCATATTGGGATGGTTACATAACACACTACGAAGCCAGGGGTTTCAGGTTCAAGCCTGGGCATGAGTGTTCTTTGTGGGCAGAGGCGAAACCACAAATTTTTATCTGGAGTCAAGTACCAGGACAAACGTGCAAATAATAATTACAGTACTATAGAGGGGGTAGTGGTAGTAATAATAGTAGCATTAAAAATGTTATTATTGTCGTAAATCATGCAAAAGGGGGTAGAAGTCGGTGCTAAAGCATTTGTTTTTCAACAAATGATTTGAAATATTTTTCCAACAAGTTCAATTTCATATTAGCTAATAATGGAAAACAAGCATACAAACTGTATTTTTGAAAGACAGAATATGCATGACGAACATTATTCTTTTTGTACATATGACAGGTATAACTTCCATGTACAACATATATTTTACACATATGGAACATGGAGCAACGTAAAATAAGAAAATACGTATGCAACATGTTAATGCTAAATTGTGTACGTATTCAAAGTTTCTTTAATATATATATATATATATTATTTAAATACATTAGGCCACATGATCAATTCCTCCGCCAAATTGTCTATCAAATGTGGGCGCTCCTTTTTCTCAAAACAATTGTTCATGCATTTAAGCAGCAACAATCTGAAGTATACAGTATATCTGGCCTTCCTTCTCTCTCGGGTAATTTAGAATGCATTACAGCAAAGAATCATATTGGGATCGAAGCGAGCAGGAAAATCGTTAATCCAAATATTTGCAAACTGAAAACAATATTTATTTAATAGGGCGCAAATAAAGCCCCTATCACACGGAACTGGATATCTAGTTGGAATGCCCTAGTTGGCGATGAACTAACATTCTAGGTAGAAATCATGGTCGCCTGGCTGACTGCTTGACTGGTTTTGAGGAATAGGACATGTTCTAATTGCTACTAACTTTCTTCGACTAGATTCTCTGGAACAGCCAATCAGAGCAAAGTTTGCCCATGTGAAGATAATCTGTGAGTTCGCAAAGTAGCATTTTTTGTCTATGGTTTCCGAGTGCATACAGCACGAAAGGCATGTTTACAATTGAAAAAGCTAAAATATTCTTCCATACGTGTATAGTAAACGTTGTAAAGTATGTATTTAATCAGCGCCATTTTTCTCTACCTAAAACCATTTAATACGAAGCGATATTTCTCTCGGTTGAATAGTTATCGTATTTTAAAAGTGTGAAGTGATACGTTGTTTACATCTCGCGCGGCCGCCATTATGGGAACGAAAGACTATCGACAAGTACGGTATAACAAGTACCGTGTGAGGCGAAAACTAGCAAATGAGTAGCCAGTCCAGCGTCAACTAGAGCATTCCTACTGGATATCCAGTTCCGTGTGATTCAGGCTTAATATAACGGACGCCATGGCATTCTCTTTAACATTTTTTCCCCCATTTAGATCGTTTTGGCTCCAAAGGCTGACTTGCGTACTTTAATTTGTATAAAATTTGAAATCGAAAGTGAAATTGCCCCTCTGTGCCCCCTGCAAGTGTCCTTAGCCGTCTGGAAGAAAAGTGCGAGAAACACTTGAAAACTAATTCCATCTTGAGTATCCATTTGTCCTGCTATTCTTAGATTCTGCTACTCATGTTTCTTTACTTCAATGTTTGCCCCCCCTAGATTGGACTTCCGTCCAAGATTGGGGGGACAATGTCCCTGCCCCCCTGTGGTTGCAACACTGTTTGTGAGTGTCTCTTCATCAATTTCACGTCACTCATCACTCATTGTCACGATTAGCTAGATGTGTCATAAAAGCAACGCTAAGTAACAAAAATACTCCCTCTCTTTATCACATGAATCGCTATTACCAAAAGGTAGACTTGCGAAACAAATAATTATGCAGTTCAAACCTCATAGCAACACATCCAAGAAAAACATCTAAACACATTAGGCACCTTTAATACAAGACTATTCAAAATGTCACAACTGTTCTACTATATACTGAAAATTGCGAAATCATTTCCCGAAGTCTGAAGCTGGAAGGGAATTCTTTCCCCCCAATCCTGATACGACATTATACGAAATCCACCTTCATAAATCACAAAATCAACAAATGTCTTTGTTATGATGCTAGAGTAATACAGAATATAATTGTAAAGATTAGTGAGAATCCCAGGTAGGAATATGTTCTGTATTTTTCATAGGGGGGGCAAGGCAGGCTCTCAGGGGGGGCAGTTGCCCCCCCTGCCCCCCTCTAGCTACGGGCCTGCCACTGCGCAATGTACCTTCACCAGGAAACGAACCCCGCAGCCTTTGAATATGAGGTGTTAGCATTAGTAGATTTCTGTGAAATAGAAGAACTTCTGCGTTATTTGTATTAACAATTAATTACAGAAAGGGATAAGCTTGAGAATTCATTTGTTCAGGCGGAACTCTCAAAAGCATCGGAAACATTTGATCTAGAATGCAAATCAGTTTATGTTATTGCCTTGTAATGAACAAGTCGCGTGCCGACTTATTTACATCTAGTGCCGATTAATGAAATTGTGATCAAGTTTGTTTTATTCTCTTTTAGTGTCTGGAAAAGGTTTGATTGATCATTTTTTGTTCGTTGTAATATACTGCTACAAATGCTTTTCATAATATTTGAGGGAGCACGTGCCCCCCCTCCTTTTCCGACTAAAACCGCTCTGAAGAAAGAGGAGACGAAAACAGAGATGATAGAGAGAAGTGGAATAGGAAAAAAATGGAGGAGATAGGCAAGTATAAGGAAGCAGACACACATACAGACACAGAGAGAGAGGGAGGGAGAGAGAGAGAGAGAGAGAATGCGATGGGGCAGAGGGGGACAGAGGGAAGTAACAGAGAAAATAAGAAAGGGAGGGAGGAGAAAGAGAGATGGGAAGAGGACAAGTACTGAGAGAGAAAGAGTAAGTCACACGTAGGGTAAAAAGAGATAAAAAGAAGAGTGAGTTAAATTTGAAGACTTGCAAAGCAATTGCAAACTCTTCATCGCGCTTCTTGTGTATGAAATAAATTAGGAACAATTATCAGATCTGTAAAGAATGACATGAAAGACTAACAAAAGCTATAAATAACCCCCGTAAAAATTATATCACGCCAAAAAACTAGGCTCTACAGATGGCAGTTTCAGCTGCAAAAATAGACCAGCAGACTACTTTTAACGATCCCTGTTGGTCTTCCTTTCTGCTTCAATCAATCGCTCGATACTCCTCAGACATTCTGGCAACACACTACTTACCATAAAGAACCCAGAAGCTGATCGGTCGTTAGATTTTTGAGGATTCTAAAAGAAGTAATCACAGTCTTAAAGCTGGATTTCCATTATGCGTGAACATACACGCAGACTGCTCGCGTGGCACGTAACTGTGCGTTAAAATGCATTTAATATTCAGAATTTGGCTAGCGTGCTTCTAAAAACAGCGAGCTCTAATCCCTTCGTCATTTTTCTGATGAAGACTGCGATTAAAATCTTTTCAGCTCACGCATTTGTAAAAGGTAATTGCATCTTCTGCTGCTAGAGATCGCTGCAGTCGTCGATTAACTTTCAACATTAGCGGTAGGTGTCGTGCTTCGTTATCATACAATGGGTAGCGTGACGATCTTATCCCCACAGAAGAACAGACCATATTTGTCTTGCTGTGTAGGCTATTTTCCATTCATATCACTGGCGTACGCAGTAAGGGATGATGGGGCTACTTCGAAAATTAAAGAAAATCATAATTTTCAAATGAAAGAAGTAAACAACTATGGAGAAACCAAACTGGTAAATGCACCCCTGCTGTGATATCGAACATGTCAATTTCGACAATATCATAGACATTGCAATATAATAGTACAATGAAATACAATGTATGTACACATGAAATATAGTAAAATATAGCCTAATGTGATTAAATACTGCAATGGAAATGTTAGCAACTTGCGTTTACAATATCATAAGCCACCTCGTGCACCTCAGAAGCAAAACTAATATTCTGAAGTGAATTTGAATTTGATTTTAAAATTTTGGGTGCGTCAGCACTTAGGCTATTTTGGACCCGTCACATTATACGGGATCCAGCCCCTTACCGTTACAAATAACAACTCTAACGTTGCATAACTAAAATCTTAAAATATTCTGACTTCCGTTAAAAGCTGTATAGGGGCACTCACACACACAAGGACAAGGAAACAGGACAACACACAGAATTATACTGGCCATGGGGCCAGTCGCCAGAGCCTCGTTTGTATGCAAAATGCAGTCCAGGGTGTACTACGTGAAGATCACCCCTTACACCCCTATTCTGAAGTGACACTTGGGGTGCTACAGAGACGAAACAGGCTTTCTTGTTCTTGTTTCGTAAGTCTCATTACTATAGGTATTTTCTACTCTTACGGCGGCCGATCCTAATGCTGGCAAGGGAAGTGGGGAGCGGGGATTATGTCGCAGGCGAACCAGACAACAACGGTGACGCCGAGTGTTACGACGCGGCGGAAGAAACAACGGCCTGCAGACCCTTCCATAATAATTGTGTGATTATCATCGTCCATAGTACTTAAGGGTTTACATCAATTAACATTCGAAAAGCCAGAAAACAGCGGCAATGGGATTCGATCATTCGTCACCCAATGAAAAGCAGCTTGGCAGGGGCAGGCCCTCAGGGGCTGTTGCAGTAGGAGTTTGGTTTCGTTATTAACATTTGAAACGCATAACTCTTGATTGATTCCCAATTCTTCTTCATTTGTTTTCAGATTTGACGGAATCTCTGCGCCAGCGTGGACCAAAGTCAGAAACAAGCTCAAGCTCCTCCTCCTCCTCATCATCATCGTCAGCATCGCCGCTTCCGAAGAGAATGCCGACAACTCCATCCGTGGAACTGGCGGGGCTGAGGGAGCCCGACGTCAACTGGGAGGGGAGGCCCACCAGTGGACCCGAAATAGACGACCTTGAGCCGCCAGAGTCAGGGATCGACGATGGACTCCTGCCCCCGCGTCGTCCAGGCAGCAGGCGACCCTCCGTCACTCCCTCGAATCCAGGGATTCCAGCAGTTCCTGGAGGATCTCCACAGGTAATGTTGATTCTAGGTCAGTGTGAACATTAAACTAAAATTTCGCCCCAATGAATTCAATATATAAACAATGTTTACATAATGATTGATTGATTGATTGAGTTAAAATTTATGGGTGCGTCGGCACTTAAGGCCATTTCGCACCCTTCTGTATATACGGGGAAATGTCCCCTTATCTAAAATTCTGACAGATTTAAAAAAGGGGTGTAGATAGCCCCTTGGGAAAAAAACTAAAAGTGCAAGGTTGTAAAGAGACCAGCACGAGACAAACACGACACATTAAAAAGTCAGAATAAACTAAAAACCTCCTTACAGACGGTGGAAGAGTCCAGCTCTTCGCAAAAAACTAAAAACACGTGATAAAATACTGCTGTCATCACCCAAGAGGGATGACAAACAGCCGGAAAGGTTAAAAGTCTGCCGGAGGTAAGCAAGATCGACACATTCAACGAGAATGTGTCGAATGCTTAATAAAACATTACAAGTACGACACAACGGAGGGTCCAGCCCTTGCAGTAGGTGACCATGCGTGAGACGGCTGTGTCCTATACGCAGGCGGGTAAGAATAACGTCTTCTCGCCGAGAGGGACGAGACGAGGAACGCCAAACACCTATGGTGGGCTTAACAGAGTGAAGCTTGTTCCCCGTTTCCACATCCCACTCGGTCTGCCAAGTGTCAAGAAGGCGAGAACGGAACACATTCTGCAGGTCGCTAGCAGGCAAAAGGTGGACGAGAACGTCGCCATCTGCATCAGCAGACTTGGCGGCAGCATCAGCTGCTTCGTTCCCCTGGATGCCCACGTGGCTAGGGACCCAACAGAAGTGTACATCTGTGCTGGCAGATAAGGACACAAGCCGTCTGAATATGCGTTGCGCTACTGGATGCCGGGAATACGGCGAATTCAGGGTCTGCAACACGCTAGTCGAATCACAGCACACAAGGACTTTCTTCAGCCCATTGACGTCTGCAAAGTCCAGTGCCTTTAGAATAGCGTACAACTCTGCCGTAAAGATGGAACAGGCAGGATGTAGCGAGAAACTGGAACTTTGAGAGTCTAGGACGAAGGCGCAACCAACTGATTCCAATGTCTTGGACCCATCCGTGTAAAACACATTAAAATTGGGGTGCTTCGCACGAAGTTCTAAAAACCGTTGCTGGTATACAACCATTGGTGTCTCTGACTTTGGAAGAGCAGTCAGAGAAAAATCGATAGAAGGTGCAGGAAACTCCCAGGTAGGGAGAGGCGAAATGAGTGGAGAGACGCCAGGAAGATCACTGTCAACACCAAGTGCTGACAGGATCTCGTCTGCACGAACACCAAATGGTCTAGTGACACTAGGGTGGAGCCGATACCTCGCCAGCCTACCCTCGTCTGAGATGGTGTGGAATGAAGGATGTGAAGGCATCGAGCGAAGATGGAGGAAGTAGTTAACTACCAGCCGCTGTCTTCGCAGAGACAGCGACGGCTCAGATGCCTCTACATACAAACTTGCGACTGGACTGGTCCGAAAGGCACCAGAGCACACACGTATACCAGCATGGTGGACAGTGTCTAGGATGCGAAGTCTAGATGGGCGAGCAGAAGAATACACAACACATCCATAATCTAGCTTCGACCTGATGAGTGCACGGTATAGGCGAAGCAATACCGTCCTATCAGCACCCCAAGAAGTATGAGATAAAACGCGTAAAAGGTTGAGAACTCGAAGACAAGAGAACTTTAACTGGCGAAGGTGAGGTAGCCATGTTAATTTCTTATCGAAAATGAGGCCCAGGAAGCGGACCTCATTCACGAAGCACAGGGGAGACTTCCCCATGTACAGGTCAGGATCTAAATGACATGTACGCTGACGACAAAAGTGAACACACACGGATTTCTCGGATGAGAAGGTGAAACCTGTTTGGGAGGACCACTCAACCAAACGGTTTATCGTCAGTTGGAGTTGACGAGAAGCTGACGCGAGATTCCGTGAGCGACAAAAGATCGTGAGGTCGTCGACATAGAGGAGGCCATGTACAGGGGAAAGAATGTTTGCCATAACACTGTTTACTGCTATGGCAAACAGAGTCACACTAAGTACGCTGCCCTGCGGGACACCGTTCTCTTGTTCGTGAAGATCCGAAAAGGAGTTCCCAACACGTACGCGGAAAAAACGATCTGATAAAAAATTTTCAATAAAGTACGCCATATGGCCACGCACGCCCCAAGAATGGAGCTGTTTTATGATGCCAAAGCGCCACGTTGTGTCATATGCCTTTTGGAGGTCAAAGAAAACTGCAACTAAATGTTCCTTGTTGAGGAATGCATCCTGAATCTGTGTTTCCAGCTGAACCAGATGGTCCAGTGTGGAACGGTTGGAGCGAAAACCACATTGAAAATTACTTATCAAGCAGTTTTCCTCCAAAAACCAGGTGAGACGCTTGTTGATCATGCGTTCCATCAACTTGCACACACAGCTAGTTAAGGCAATAGGCCTGTAACTCGAGGCTGCGGTGCGTTGTTTACCTGGTTTCAGGATGGGAACAATAATAGCTTCTTTCCAGGAAGTGGGGAAAGAGTCCTCCAACCAAAGCCTGTTGAATACCTCCAAAAGGAAATGTTTGGCTCCAATGGGCAGATGACGAAGCATCTCATAGTGGATCTTGTCCACTCCAGGAGCTGTATTCTTAGAATCTCGAAGCGCCTGATCGAACTCCCGTTCAGTGAATGGAGAGTTGTATGGCTCGGTGTTATGACTTCGAAAAATTAGAGGGCGTCGTTCCTGACGGTCCTTCTCACGGCGGAAACGTGGTTCATAATTTTCAGAGCTAGACGCATCAGAAAACTGCGTGGCCAAGATATTAGCTATGTCTCCGGAATCAGTGTACAACGTCCCATCGTGCTCCAGAGCGCTCAGAGGAGTAGATGCACCCCCCTGGATGCGACGTACTTTGGTCCAAACGGCTTTCGACGAAGCCTGCTTCGTCAGAGAAGACACGTATTGGACCCAGCACGCCTTCTTACTGGCTCGAATAAGCCGACGGGCACGGGCACGCTTAATGCGGAACTGCTCGAGGTTTTCGGCAGTGTGGTTCCTATTGAATCGATCTAGGGCATGATTGCGGTCCTTGATGGCTGCACTGATCTCCGCAGTCCACCAGGGGACTGGGCGTCGCCTCGCAGGTCCACTGGGATGTGGAATGGAGGTGCGTGCAGCATCATGCACTCTTGACACAAATATATCTAAGGCGTCGATGGCTGGCAAAGTCGACGCTAGATCGACTTCAATGTCCACTGCACGCTCGAAGGCACCCCAGTCGGCCCGACTGAGATGCCAGTGAGGGTGTTGTTCACGTGAGTGCTGAAGATGTTCGAAAGTTAGAAGCAGTGGGAAGTGATCACTCCCACAGAGATCAGGGTGAACGCTCCAAGATGTGGTAGGAGCAAGGCTGGGACTGCAGAAGGACAAGTCCAACGCAGAGTGTGTGCCTGAGGAAGGACTGAAATATGTGGGAGTCCCATCATTCAGCAACGTTAAACCTGATGCCTCACGGAATTGATCTATAATTTGACCCCGGGGCTCTGTACGAACGGAGCCCCACAAACTATGGTAGGAATTAAAATCGCCCAAAAGAACTACAGGAGACGGAAGTTGCTCGAATATAGAAAGGAGGTCCTCAAGAGAGAATCGCTCCTCCCTTGTGATGTAGATACAGCACACAGATATTGGCTGTGGTAGCTGGACCCGCACGGCGACAGCTTGGAGGGGGGTGGTGAGAAAGATTGGTGTTGAGTGGATGGTATCTCGAACACCGATTGCAACACCACCGTGTGCACGACGACCCTCAGGAAGCTTGTCGGTGCGGTAAAGCGTGTATCCGTTTAGAATCACTGATTCATTTGGACGAAAATGTGTCTCTTGGAGACATATGATGGCAGGGTCAAATTCAGATATTAGAATTTGCAGTTCCTCGAGATGTGTACGGAAACCGTTAAGGTTCCATTGGAGACAATAAGCCATAGCTGGAGGTATGGGTGTTACCTTTTAAGGCGTACTTTATTTCTAGGCCCTGTCACCTTGATAAATTCTTCATCCGCGGCTTCGTCCTGTATCATGTCCTCGGGTAAGGACACAGAGGGCGAAGGGGATGAAGAAGGGGGAGTGGGGGCGGGTGCTTTGAGCGCCCGCCGGGCAGCCTTCAGCTGCGCCTTAAGTTTCAGGGTGGTGGCTGCCACCCTGACTGGAGAGCTAGTAGACTTCAGAAAATATTCCCTTGTATGCACCTGCTTGAACTTCCTCTCTGTGGAGCGAGGAGTGGTTGCTGGTTTCCTCGAAGCAGGGCGGGCTACTACGGGAATCGTTGGTGTTTGAGTTGACACGTCGCTGGTTTGTACACCCACACTGCGGCGGGTAAGAGCAGCTGCAGCAACTGTAGCGAATGGCACAGGTAAAGTGGTGCGTATACTTTCCCGGAGACGTTGTTTTGCTTCGCCAGCAGAGATTTTCTCTGTGACGACCAACTCTCTGATTTTCTTCTCTTGTTGGAAGGAGGGGCAGTCACGATGCCAGACTGGGTGCTCGCCTTGGCAATTAATGCATTTGGGACCAGAAGAACAAGGTTCGGTCCCATGATCAGGCAGACTACACTTACCACAAAGGGCGGTAGTGGCCTTGCAGGAAGGCTGAGTGTGCCCAAAGTGCTGGCATTTGAAACATCGCATCGGGTTAGGGATGTAAGGTCGGACTTTTAGTCTCAAATATCCAGCCCGTACAATATCTGGGAGAGTGGTCGTTTGGAACGTTAATATAATAGAAGCAGTTGGCACAAGTTCTCCGGATTTTCGCGTCTTGATTCGCTGCACTGCGGTGACATGTTGGTCTGAGAGTGCTTCAAGAATCTCTTCCTCCTCAGCATTTAGCAGATCCCAGTGGCGAATTACACCTTTACTACTGTTAAGTTGACGATGGGGTTCAACATTAACAGTGAAATGGCCCAAAGATCGTAACTTTAAAAGGTTGTTGGTCTGGCGATCTGCGCTGGTCTGGATCAGTAGACTCCCGTTTCTCAGCTTCTTTATTTCTGGAACATCGGAACCAGCGGCGTAGTCTAGCTGTTTCTTGATAAGGAATGGTGACAAGTCCTTCAATGTAGCAGCTCCGTGTTTCTTTGGTGTTGTAGAAACATCGTTACTATCGGTCTTCTCAACAATACTGATAACAAGGTAACGTGGCACGTTACTTGTCTTTTCCACAAATTGGAGCGGGCTCGAAGGCCGCGCTCTTTTTGGGGGTTTCCCCCCGTTTGAGTTGTTTTTTGTACCCATATACAAAATTATTTTATGGTGGAGGGTCCATAAATTGTCGCCTCGACATGCCCTCTATGCCGAGGAAGGCCTACCCCCAAAAATGGAGGCTACTCGAGGACCAAACCGAAATCCCCGAGGCCACGTTCGCGACTGCACCTACCCCTGCAGCCAACACTGTCCCATCGGCACGTGCAACTCACACCTTGGGATAGGGGTTTTTGATCGAGGTTGTCTCCTCTAGCAGGACCCTTAGTTATAGGGAGGTCAAAGATATGGAGATGAATGACGTGATGAAATGGTGAAAACGTGAGATATGGATGTGAAGAATGAGTGAAATGATGAGATGAAAATGACCTCCCTACCTTAGTTTCTTAGAGGGAGGTCAAAGATATGGAGATGAATGACGTGATGGAATGGTGAAAAACGTGAGATATGGATATGAAGAATGGGTGAAATGATGAGATGAAATTGACCTCCCTACTAAGCCCCCTCGCCCCGTCAAGGCAGTCCTACATGGAGGGGGCAATGTTTACATAAATAATGCTCGCATACTCCAATTCAAATACCTCAAGGCCTCCCCGATGACGCAGTGGTAACGTCGTCATGGGGTCCCATGTTCGATACCCGGTGGAGGCACACAGTGGTTCAGATCCCACTTTAAGCTGTAGGTCCAGTCTCGTAGCCATTCTGTGCATAAAGTAGACTTAAAATAAAAACTCAAATACCCCAAGAGTGGAGTGACTTAATTAATACACTGCCCCTACCGTACCCGCTCTCAATTTTAATTTTTAGGAGTTTTGTCTCTAAGCGTTTGAGTAGAAAATCTCACCTACGTTACACTTCTAGAATTATTCAATTCAGTTATTCTTAATTGAAGAGCGAGATTCAGCCTATGGCTGTTCTGCCACCTAGCCCTAATGGATACATATACTACACAACACAAAAAAAAAAAAAAATACTGAGAAAAAATGAGAACAAAGGGTCATGAATTTCTAAATTTGTAAATATTTTATAATTATATAAATTGTCAACAAAGAGAGTTCGATTGTACAGAATAGGTTATTATATCATTTATATTATCATATACAAATTATTCACTACATGCTATTATTGTTCCTAAATGATCATTAATCGGTTCTTTATATTTTTGCATTCTTCCACTTTCTTCCATGTTGTATAAGTTACATATTTACATTTACATTATATTACAATATTAAATTTTCTTCGCTTATTATTGTGCTCACCTTAAATATTATATGTCATTTCATTCATACAGAGTATTCCTCCTTTATTTGAATTTCTGTCATGTAGAAATTCTTCAAATCATTTCTGAAATTCTTGTCTAAAATTGTATTAATATTTTATTACTGTATGTATTATTATATGACGATTTTCATACCTATGGACATGGATCAACGGAAAAAAAGAAATTATTATTATTATTATTATTTATAACAAAATTACACAAAAGTATACACTACATGAATTGACAGGATTGTGCTTGGTGTCATTTAGGTAAGTTTAATACAAAAAAAGTAAAGATGAAAATAAAATAAGATAAAAAAACAAGAGTATTAGCATAGTATGGTTAAGGATTGAAGAGATGTTTAGGAGGGTAAAGATGCAAAATGAGAATACTTAAGTTAAGAATGCTTTTTATGAAGTTGCTTCATACTAGGTTGATTACAATAGAATAGATTTAGTCTCAAGATGAGAAAACTAGTTGTTTTTTTCAAAGCAAGTTTAATTGTGTTGTGGGTTTCTGGCCAGAATTTCATAGCTATGAAAACACTACGTCATGGTGTGCAAAGCATGGGGTTGTTCACATGAATTTAGTTTTACCTTATACAGTGAAGTTCTACCATCGTTCTTTGAACATGTAAAATAGGTTGTCATCGGTATCTGTCCCTTTATATTTTTTGCCGACAATTTTTGTTATTGGTGTTGAACAGTCAATAACTTTACAACATGATGATTTAGTTATTTGAGATAAAGACGTTAAATAAGCTCCATCAAATATTCACCAATTTCTTTCATGTAAATGGCCTTCATTCTTAAAATAGAAGTAATAGGAATGCAATAATTTTTCACTATCCATGCTGAGAAATTATATTAGTCAGCCACGAAAGACTGAAATTCATTCAATCCTTGGAATTATGTAGCATGTTCATTTTTATGGTAATTTTTAGGGTAAGTTTTAAAAATTTTAGTATATATTCTACTGACTTGTTAATGCATATTGTGGCCTTCTTAGTGCATTTAAATCCACCCTCTGGTAACTACACACACACACACACAAATTTGCATTTATGCATGTGTATATAGACTGAACTGGTTTCAACCTAGAATTATCAAAATGTTCTTTTTTTAGGTACTCTTGAGTGAAAAAAATCTTTGGTTATTTATTGCATGGATATTTACCGTTTATCTGCATTACGTGTGTGTGTGTCTGTATTTAGTTTGAAACTTACTTATTTCAAACAAATTTCCCTTCTTTCCACTTTTGCTATATGCACTAATAACGAAGTTATCATAAGGGATTGTGCACGTTTGCAATTTATTTATTATAAAATTAATGCAAATTGTTTACACAAGTTATAAGTACCCATTAATATTTTGAACCATCTCTCTTCCAGTCAGGGCGACGGCCTCTAGATGTGAACCAGTATGCAACGAAGAAAACCCTGGCGCAGGGTATGATGGATCTGGCACTCCTGTCGGCCAACGCCAACCAGCTCAGATACGTTCTCGAGAGCGGAGGCCAACACCCTTACTACCACGTCAACCTTGTCCTGATTAGCTTAAGTCTAATCATCCAGGTGAGGCAACAACTAAATGCCAAGGTGGCGGCAGTATAGGCTCTTGGACATATTAGATTCCTGTCATGATTTACAGCTGTAGTTAATGTTGTAGAGTTGACATGTTTTGATTGATTGATTGATTGATTGAGTTAAAATTTATGGGTGCGTCGGCACTTAAGGCCATTTCGCACCCTTCTGTATATACGGGGAAATGTCCCCTTATCTAAAATTCTGACTGAGATTTAAAAAAGGGGGTGTAGATAGCCCCTTGGGAAAGAACTAAAAGTGCAAGGTTGTAAAGAGACCTGCACGAGACAAACACGACACATTAAAAAGTCAGAACAAACTAAAAACCTCCTTACAGACGGTGGAAGAGTCCAGCTCTTCGCAAAAAACTAAAAACACGTGATAAAATACTGCTGTCATCACCCAAGAGGGATGACAAACAGCCGGAAAGGTTAAAAGTCTGCCGGAGGTAAGCAAGATCGACACATTCAACGAGAATGTGTCGAATGCTTAATAAAACATTACAAGCACGACACAACGGTGGGTCCAGCCCTTGAAGTAGGTGACCATGCGTGAGACGGCTGTGTCCTATACGCATGCGGGTAAGAATAACTTCTTCTCGCCGAGAGGGACGAGACGAGGAACGCCAAGCACCTATGGTGGGCCAAACAGCGTGAAGCTTGTTCCCCGTTTCCGTATCCCACTCGGCCTGCCAAGTGTCAAGAAGGCGACAACGGAACACGTTCTGCAGGTCGCTAGCTGGCAAAAGGTGGATGAGAACGTCGCCATCTGCATGAGCAAACTTGGCGGCAGCATCAGCTGCTTCGTTCCCCTGGATGCCCACGTGGCTAGGGACCCAACAGAAGTGTACATCCGCACTGGCAGATAAGGACACAAGCCGTCTGAATATGCGTTGCGCTACCGGATGCCGGGAATACGGCGAATCCAGAGACTGCAACACGCTGGTCGAATCGCAGCACACAAGGACTTTCTTCAGCCCATTGACGTCTGCAAAGTCCAGTGCCTTTAGAATGGCGTACAACTCTGCCATAAAGATGGAACAGGCAGGATGTAGCGAGAAACTGAAACTTTGAGAGTCTAGGACGAAAGCGCAACCAACTGATTCGACTGTCTTGGACCCATCCGTGTAAAACACATTAAAATTGGGGTGCTTCGCACGAAGCTCTAAAAACCGTTGCTGGTATACAACCATTGGTGTTTCTGCCTTTGGAAGGGCAGTCAGGGAAAAATCGATAGAAGGTGCAGGAAACTCCCAGGTAGGAAGAGGCGGAATGAGTGGAGACACGCCAGGAAGATCACTGTCAACACCAAGTGCTGACAGGATCTCGTCTGCACGAACACCAAATGGTCTAGTGACACTAGGGTGGAGCCGATACCTTGCCAGCCTACCCTCGTCTGAGATGGTGTGGAATGAAGGATGTGAAGGCATCGAGCGAAGATGGAGGAAGTAGTTAACTACCAGCCGCTGTCTTCGCAGAGACAGCGACGGCTCAGATGCCTCTACATACAAACTGGCGACTGGACTGGTCCGAAAGGCACCAGTGCACACACGTATACCAGCATGGTGGACGGTGTCTAGGATGCGAAGTCTAGATGGGCGGGCAGAAGAATACACAACACATCCATAATCTAGCTTCGACCTGATGAGTGCACGGTATAGGCGAAGCAATACCGTCCTATCAGCACCCCAAGAAGTATGAGATAAAACGCGTAGAAGGTTGAGAACTCGAAGACAAGAGAATTTTAACTGGCGAAGGTGAGGGAGCCATGTTAATTTCTTATCGAAAATGAGGCCCAGGAAGCGGACCTCATTCACGAAGCACAGGGGAGATTTCCCCATGTACAGGTCAGGATCGAAATGACATGTACGCTGACGACAAAAGTGAACACATACGGATTTCTCGGATGAGAAGGTGAAACCTGTTTGGGAGGACCACTCAACCAAACGGTTTATCGTCAGTTGGAGTTGACGAGAAGCTGACGCGAGATTCCGTGAGCGACAAAAGATCGTGAGGTCGTCTACATACAGAAGACCATGTACAGGGGCAACAATGCTCGCCATAACACTGTTCACTGCTATGGCAAACAGAGTCACACTTAATACGCTGCCCTGTGGGACACCGTTCTCTTGTTCTTGAAGATCCGAAAAGGAGTTCCCAACACGTACCCGGAAAAAACGATCAGATAAAAAGTTTTTAATAAAGTACGCCATATGGCCACGGACGCCCCAAGAATGGAGCTGCTTTAGGATGCCAAAACGCCACGTTGTGTCATATGCTTTTTGGAGGTCAAAGAAAACTGCAACTAAATGTTCCTTGTTGAGGAATGCATCCTGAATGTGTGTTTCCAGCTGAACTAGATGGTCCAGTGTGGAACGGTTGGAGCGAAAACCACATTGAAAATTACTTATCAAGCAGTTTTCCTCCAAAAACCAGGTGAGACGCTTGTTGATCATGCGTTCCATCAACTTGCACACACAGCTAGTTAAGGCAATAGGCCTGTAACTCGAGGCTGCGGTGCGTTGTTTACCTGGTTTCAGGATGGGAACAATAATAGCTTCTTTCCAGGAAGTGGGGAAAGAGTCCTCCAACCAAAGCCTGTTGAATACCGCCAAAAGGAAATGTTTGGCTCCAATGGGCAGATGACGAAGCATCTCATAGTGGATCTTGTCCACTCCAGGAGCTGTGTTCTTAGAATCTCGAAGTGCCTGATCGAACTCCCGTTCAGTGAATGGAGAGTTGTATGGCTCGGTGTTATGACTTCGAAAAACGAGAGGGCGTCGTTCCTGACGTTCCTTCTCACGGCGGAAACGTGGTTCATAGTTTTCAGAACAAGACGCATCAGAAAACTGCGTGGCCAAGATATTAGCTATGTCTCCGGAATCTGTGTACAACGTCCCATCGTGCTCTAGAGCACTCAGAGGAGTAGATGCACCCCCCTGGATGCGACGTACTTTGGTCCAAACGGCTTTCGACGAAGCCTGCTTCGTCAGAGAAGACACGTATTGGACCCAGCACGCCTTCTTACTGGCTCGAATGAGCTGACGGGCACGGGCACGTTTAATGCGGAACTGCTCGAGGTTTGCGGCAGTGTGTTTACTATTAAATCGATCGAGAGCATGATTGCGGTCCTTGATGGCTGCACCGATCTCCGCAGTCCACCAGGGGACTGGGCGTCGCCTCGCAGGTCCACTGGGATGTGGAATGGAGGTGCGTGCAGCATCATGCACCCCTGACACAAAGACATCTAAGGCGTCGATTGGTGGTAAAGTCGACGCAAGATCGACTTCAAGGTCCACTGCACGCTCGAAGGCTTCCCAGTCGGCCCGACTGAGATTCCAGTGAGGGTGTTGTTCACGTGATTGCTGAAGATGTTCGAAGGTAAGAATGAGAGTGAAGTGATCACTCCCACAGAGATCAGGATGAACGCTCCAAGATGTGGTAGGAGCAAGGCTGGGACTGCAGAAGGACAAGTCCAACGCAGAATATGTGCCAGAGGAAGGGCTGAAATATGTGGGAGTCCCATCATTCAGCAACGTTAAATCTGATGCCTCACGGAATTGATCTACAATTTGACCCCGGGGTTCTGTACGAACGGAGCCCCACAAACGTTGGTAGGAATTAAAATCGCCCAAAAGAACTACAGGAGACGGAAGTTGTTCGAATATAGCAAGGAGGTCCTCAAGAGAGAATCGCTCCTCCCTTGTGATGTAGACACAGCACACAGATATTGGCTGTGGTAGATGGACCTGCACGGCGACAGCTTGGAGGGGGGTGGTGAGAAAGATTGGCGTTGAGTGGATGTTATCTCGAACACCGATTGCAACACCACCGTGTGCACGACGACCCTCAGGAAGCTTGTCGGTGCGGTAAAGCGTGTATCCGTTGAGAATCACTGATTCATTTGGGCGAAAATGTGTCTCTTGGAGACATATGATGGCAGGGTCAAATTCAGATATTAAGATTTGCAGTTCCTCGAGATGCATACGGAAACCGTTAAGGTTCCATTGGAGACAATAAGCCATAGCTGGAGGTATTATAGTTACCTTTTGAGGCGTACTCTGTTTCTAGGCCCTGTCACCTTGATAAATTCTTCATCCGCGGCTTCGTCCTGTATCATGTCCTCGGGTAAGGACACAGAGGGCGAAGGGGATGAAGAAGGGGGAGTGGGGGCGGGTGCTTTGAGCGCCCGCCGGGCAGCTTTCAGCTGCGCCTTAAGTTTCAGGGTGGTGGCCGCCACCCTCACTGGAGAGCTACTGGACTTGAGAAAGTAATCCTTGCTATGCACCTGCTTGAACTTCCTCTCTGTGGTGCGAGGAGTGGTTGCTGGTTTCCTCGAAGCAGGGCGGGCTACTACGGGAATCGTTGGTGTTTGAGTTGACACGTCGCTGGTTTGTACACCCACACTGCGGCGGGTAAGAGCAGCTGCAGCAACTGTAGCGAATGGCACAGGTAAAGTGGTGCGTATACTTTCCCGTAGACGTTGTTTTGCTTCGCCAGCAGAGATTTTCTCTGTGACGACCAACTCTCTGATTTTCTTCTCTTGTTGGAAAGAGGGGCAGTCACGATGCCAGACTGGGTGCTCGCCTTGGCAATTAATGCATTTGGGACCTGAAGAACAGGGTTCGGTCCCATGATCAGGCAGACTACACTTACCACAAAGGGCGGTAGTGGCCTTGCAGGAAGGCTGAGTGTGCCCAAAGTGCTGGCATTTGAAACATCGCATCGGGTTAGGGATGTATGGTCGGACTTTTAGTCTCAAATATCCAGCCCGTACAATATCTGGGAGAGTGGTCGTTTGGAACGTTAATATAATAGAAGCAGTTGGCACAAGTTCTCCGGATTTTCGCGTCTTTATTCGCTGCACTGCGGTGACATGTTGGTCTGAGAGTGCTTCAAGGATCTCTTCCTCCTCAGCATTTAGCAGATCCCAGTGGCGAATCACACCTTTACTACTGTTAAGTTGACGATGGGGTTCCAACAGTAACAGTGAAATGGCCCAAAGATCGTAACTTTAACAGGTTGTTGGTCTGGCGATCTGTGCTGGTCTGGATAAGTAGACTCCCGTTTCTCAGCTTCTTTATTTCTGGAACATCGGAACCAGCGGCGTAGTCTAGCTGTTTCTTGATAAGGAATGGTGACAAGTCCTTCAATGTAGCAGCTCCGTGTTTCTTTGTTGTTGCAGAAACATCGTTACTATCGGTCTTCTCAACAATACTGACAACAAGGTAACGTGGCACGTTACTTGTCTTTTCCACTACTTGGAGCGGGCTCGAAGGCCGCGCTCGTTTTCGGGGGTTTCCCCCCGTTTGAGTTGTTTTTTGTACCCATATACAAAATTATTTTATGGTGGAGGGTCCATAAATTGTCGCCTCGACATGCCCTCTATGCCGAGGAAGGCCTACCCCCAAAAATGGAGGCTACTCGAGGACCAAACCGAAATCCCCGAGGCCACGTTCGCGACTGCACCTACCCCTGCAGCCAACACTGTCCCATCGGCACGTGCAACTCACACCTTGGGATAGGGTTTTTTTATCGAGGTTGTCTCCTCTAGCAGGACCCTTAGTTATAGGGAAGGCAAAGATATGGAGATGAATGACGTGATGGAATGGTGAAAACGTGAGATATGGATGTGAAGAATGAGTGAAATGATGAGATGAAAATGACCTCCCTACATAAGTTTCTTAGAGGGTGGTCAAAGATATGGAGATGAATGACGTGATGGAATGGTGAAAAAACGTGAGATATGGATATGAAGAATGGGTGAAATGATGAGATGAAATTGACCTCCCTACTAAGCCCCCTCGCCCCGTCAAGGCAGTCCTACATGGAGGGGGAGTTGACATGTTTTAAACATTTAAATAACACTTCCTCCCCATACTATGTTTACTGATTAGAACATTCAATAACTCTCTCTGTGACCAGGTGCATTGACCGAGTGGCTCACAATCGAGTTGACAATTCAATTCGACCAATAATGGATGAAATGTCACCAGTAAACATATCTCCATGCAATTTTGTGAACTTGGATCCCTCACTTAGGTAACAAACACATTCGAAAAATTACATCTTAAAATTAACAAGAGTTAGTTACTAATTTTAAGAAGTAACTCAATTAAAGTTACTGGTACTTGAATGTAACTAAGTTACCTTTACAGTTACTTCCTTGTGGAAATTTGCTTGCAAATAAATTACACACAATCAGTGATGACTACTGCAATAAATTAAATATTTGAAGACTTATGTGTGCTTTACTTATGTTTCTGGTACATACAAGTCCTCATGTATTTATATTATTACAACAAATAAAAGAATGAAATGGAGAAATGGAACAAGGAGTGAGTTTTGCTGAAATGATCATTCATTTTATTTTCTTTATATATATATATCTATATCTATCTATCTATCTATATATATAGAGGGTGTTTCAGAGCGACCCAGACACTACCCTTTTCTCGAGAACGGGAGATCGTATCAAGTTGAAACAAAAAAATGCACTACTAAGTTGGGCCCAAAGAATCCGTAGAAAGTATTTGCAACAGCCCGAAAGCCAACCTTTGTGGTTTTAGTGGGGAGCACATGCCCCTTCGTGCGATTTTCAAATGGGAAGGGTATGTTTGGAATGCAGATTGGGAAAGGCGGGGAAAAATACGATACCACCTACCGCTTTCCGTGTAGAAAATGGTTTTGCATAAAAAAGAAGATGAGCCAAATCGAGTATACCGAGCTTAACAATTAAGATAAGTACAGCACCATAACAGTTTCGGAAAGTGCAGGACACAAGCTTTATTAATATCTACAGGGTGGGACAGAAATACCGCCTGATGATTTTTAAAATGATACAATTCAGTAAATAAAAAGAGTCATGTGCTAGCCTGACAGCCATATGTATGCATTTATTATTGAAACAAAAAATAATATGATTTACACCAGCATCCAGTACAAAACTAACATCTTGCAAATGGCCTTTTAACAATGAAAGCATGGTACGCTGCACTGCGTTCAACAGCTCCATATGGTGACTGAAATGGCAGCTAATGAGGAATGGAATCCCCACCATCTCCCCTCCCACCATGGGACGCAATGTAATGAAACAATCAGTAGTTGTTTTCTTTCCCAGAAGAAAGAAGTTTCAGCAGCCGACTCCCATAGTGTGTGGACCAAAATGGGCGCCATTTGCAAGATGATATTTTCCGCACTTAATGTTGGTGTAAATCATATTTTTCTTTAAATAATAATAGTATACATATGGCTGTAAGGCTAGCACATGAATAAAGACTAACTCTTTTTATTTACTGTGTTATATAATTTTTAAAATTATCAGGTTTTTCTGTCCCACCCTGTACAATTTCATGTTTTTGCAGCAAGAAACATGTTTTGTCTATGTAAAATCATTTTTGCAACTGTAAGGAAAGATCACAAAAGTCTTTGGGCATTTTTCCTTGAATCTACATACTTTTATTGCCTTACAAAAAAAATCATCCAGGAAAAACACACAGAGAGTTGTCACATTTAGCTCTTCCCTCGAATCAGGGAAAAATGCGCCCGGGAAAAATGCGCTCTCGCAATAAAAGCGGGAAAAATGCGCCCTCCCCAGAGTAACCACATTAGAAAGTGGGAAAAATGCGCCCAGCACACATGATCAGTCAGCAGGAGAGAAACTGACACCTTTTCTTGACTACTTTGTGCAACAATGGCTGCAAAATCCAAATCTACCAGTTGATGTGTGGCACTGTGGAGATGCAAAGCACCGCACGAACAATGCTGTCGAAGGGTGGAACAATAAGCTGCAGAAGAAAGTTCGACTTCATCCCAACTTCTACACCCTTCTGAAGACGCTGAAGCTCCTCAAACCTCACACTTTACGTTTAAACATAATATGAATCAATAAACAAAAATTATTAATATCGAACGGTGTTTTTTTTTCACATGTCACTGGATACCGTGACAATTCGAAGCTCTTTAGCAACTAATGTTCAGCGGAATACAGCGGATACAAATATGACAGGGCTAGCATCGGTTTGGAAGGAACGAAGAGGAAACGAACGTACATAAAACTGGATGAACAGATTAGCAAAATTTTACATACTTACAAAACAAGCACACCCAAGGACCTTACCAAGTGCCTGAGAAGTCTGGCGTACATCCAAAGAATGGAGTAAAAGATCGTCAACGGAAGTCACAAGAAATGGAAATACAAATGTAAATAAAAACTTTAATGAAATAAAATAAAAATTACAACATATTAAATAAAAATTACAAAAGTAAAATTAAAAAAATATATATATGAATACGGACATCATCTCCAGCTTCTAAACACGCCAGAAAAATGAATATTTTTACTGTACTTTAAAAACAAAATTATCTTTCCTGACAGTTCCAAGCCTGTGTTAAGTGTGAGCGGAAGCTGCGTAAAGGTTGTTTTAATCAACATATTATCATATTGGTGAAGGTTGTGTGTGCTGGGCGCATTTTTCCCACTTTTCATTGTGGCTACTCTTGAGAGGGCGCATTTTTTCCACTTTTATTGCGAGAGCGCAATTTTCCCGGGCGCATTTTTCCCGACACCCTTCCCTCACGTTACTAATTTTCAAAATAACTGAAAAGTAACTGTTGTTAACATTACTCCTATTGCAAAAGAGTAACTCAGAGCTACTTAAATTTAAAAGTATCTTTTATCATTAATTTACAACACTCCTACAAGGAAGCGTCAGGAGTGACATACATAAGCAAACCCTGAAAAATGTGACCTCCTGTAACTAACTACAAAGCCCACAGAAGAAAAAAAATACACGTTTTTTTTTTTTTTAACTAGGTCAAAACTACAAGTATAAAATGATTTCCTGAAGATATGTGTTGGGTGGTGAAATGGCCTGGGTGATTTCACATGGAATGACCACATCTTGATATCTAAGGCTCTAGGTTTGGATCCATGTTTGGGTCTCTCTTTGTGAGAGTAGCACTTCTATCTAACCATCACTCGACATTGAGAGTAGCCAAAAATTTTGCTTAATACATTATTTTATATTTGTGCTCAAAACACATATAACCAATAGAACATGTTTTAAATGTAATAGAAAAAATTCTAATGGTAATATAATTAAGCCTTGTTTCCATATTAAGAAAACATAAGTTGCTGACCAAGGCAGTTTATTAAGATTTAAAAACATTTTACATGTAACGTTTCTACCCTCTATCAAAGTCTTCCTCAGACAAAGAACTAAAGTTTTTACGTGTAAAGTGTTTTTAAATCTTAATAAACTGCCTTGGTCAGCAACTTTATGTTTTTTTAAAAAATAAAATCTATATTTGTATCTTTATAATATAAAAACACTATTTTTCCAGGCATTATAAGTTAAAAGGGTATGTAGAGTAAAAAACTCTTATTCCTACAGATCACAATGGGTTCGAGCGAAGTAGCGGCCCGTAGCAAGGCAGGGGCCAAGCCCTCGCCTCCCCCCCCCCTCTGGCACTGCCGCAAGCCCCATTGAGAAACTATTATGTATTCTAATTTCTTTGAGGTGAAGAGTGAAAATATAGACAGCATATATTATTTTGTTCACAAGTTCGCGAAGATAAATTCACAGAACATGAACGGTATCTATTACATTTGTTCATCTTGTTTGTGAGCATAAGTCTAAGTTGTGGCAAGTGTTTAGAAGATTCTCTAGACTTCTTTCATAGGGGAGCTTCTTTATCTGTAACTTCCCTGCCCCTGTTGCAGCCTCTAGTTTGACAAATATCTGTGACTTTTAACGTCATCATCCACATTCCTTCCACAGCTGCGTCAAATGACAACAGATCCAAAGTTTTGGGAACGTAGGGGAGTTTTATTGCTTCAGCTGGGGTATGTCAGGCACTATGATTGAAGTGAACATTGTACATTTTTACTTCCATGATATAAATACCTGTATCATTGAAAATAGTATGGAGTGTGTATTAAGGGATGGTGTCAGTAACAGTCAATTAACACTTCAATAGATGTTTTAGAAGATAAAGAAAAAAACTGTAGTATTTGCATGACATTTCTAAATTTCATGTTTTATAATAATATAATGACCCCCTCCCCCCACACACAATTTACGTTCATTTAATACTGTTAAACTTTTGAAAAATGGACTTGGTTTACAAAGCCCCCCCCCCGATCACCTTCATAGGACTGTACAATACTTGGCTCATCCTATCTATGGGAATCTAACAGCTGACTGTACATGCATGTTTTGATTGATTTAGTTTATTTACAGTAGCATTTCTTCCACTTCTCGCCAATTGCAATGATGAGGATGAATGCTTATAACATGAAATGGATGACAGAACAATCACAATTATATGTGGCTGACACAAGCCCACAGAGGATTATACTGACTGTGAGTCCAGGTGCCAGTCTCTTGTTGGCCTGTAACATTGAAATTACCGGTTTGTACTATATGGAAAGGATGTTGACATGTGGCTGCCTTCAGTGAAGGTCACCCCTTACACCACTTGTACATGCTTTCTACGGGAGTGTAAAGGGTGACTTTGCCCTAAGGATCTAATTGTCAACTCTTCCACTTAGTATCCTTGGACAGTCAATTGCAAACTGACGAGGCTCTGACGTATGCAGTATAATCCACTGTAAAACTTGTATTTTGTGCTGTCCATTCATCTTTGTAATTGTCTTTCATCAATTTCATCTTCACCATTCATACTCATCTTTGCCATTAGCCAAAAGTGGCAAAAAAGTGGAATAAAATTAATCAAATTAATTCATCAATGTTTCCTATGGTTTCTAAGTGAGTGTAATTTAAAACTGAATGAATAAAGAGCGTGAGTTTTTGGTTGGATGATATTATGCAAAAGTTGTATAAAATAGGTTTCTACAGTGGAAGATTTTTCCTGTTTCATATTAATTCCTAAGTATTGGTGTGTTAACAAGGTACTAACCTCCCCCCTCCTCTGAACGTTTAAGATTATGCAATTGATGACAAACTCAAAAACATCTAAATCTGCAAAATACGAAATAAATCTTGAATAAATAAAAAAATCTCATAATATAATACAGTTATTTTAGTGGTTTTTATTTTTCCTGACCTTTCCACCTTGCTGTACCTAGCCAGTTTTCCTAGGAGTAAATAAGGACACAAATTATACATTCCATAGAAGTGTAGAGTGACTAGCCATGTAAGGTTGTGTGTTGTGTGTTTACCTTGGTGTAAGTTTGAAAAAGTTTTGCGAAACCAGGATGAAATGTCGCAGAAAAAATAAAAACGACTAAAAATAGCTATATTACATTATTTTGCATCTACAAAAAGTGGTTATGCCAACTTCTGAGAAGAACATGTATAATATGGCACTAAACCTTTAATAAACATAGATGGAGCTAGCTAAAAATAAATGGTACTTCCTTTTTAACCTCAAGATAGAGTTTTTACAATTTCTATGTGAAAATACATTGTAATTGTTCTGAATTAATTCCTTGCAGGTGGTTGTTGGAGTCGGACTCATCTTCATGAGCAAGTACAATATCAAGAGGGAGAGAGATATGCCTAAAGCCAACAAAATCAACAACCTCGTCGTCATAGGGATATTTCTAGTGACAATCGTCAATGTGTTCATATCAGCTTTTGGTATAGCAGACTCGCAGACTGTGGAGCCTCCCATTCCATTGAAACAGTGAACCAGATCTTATTAGCGCACCAATCAGAACATGAATGCAGTCTCCTTTGAACCAATTATAGTGTTGTCCTTCTTCAATACTGCATGCTTTTACCAAGGCTTTGACAATTTCAAGAATGGTCAAGAGGTTATCATGAGTTAGCAGCCAGGTGGGTTCAGCGAAATACAATCGTCACCAGACCTCACCTGGTCATAAACCAAGAGAACATCTTCATTCAATAATTCTCTGTATGTTAGTGACAATGCCTCTATATTAACATGACATGTTAAATTGGACATTATCCATTGTCTAGTGCTTCTAACTATACATATTCTAACACAATACCAACGTCCATGGCAGAGTGGTTAGCACAGCATGCTACGGCATCAGAGGTCTCAGGTTCGAATTCCAGCCTGGGCATAGGTGTTCTTTGCGAGTCCCTTCATCAACTTCATACCATCACTCATCCTCATCTTTGTGATTAGCTAAAAGTGGCAGAAAAGTGACATAAAATAAACCAAATCATTCAATCTAACACAACATTTCTAGAGAGCACATCTCTCATCTTCAGGTGAACAAATTGCTTTTGGCCATTGGTGGAGATCAAACTTGCTATTTTCACTACAAATCTGGTGCACTTACCAACTACTCCACAGCAACTGCCAGAATTATGTACTAATTCTTGCTACATGAATGATACTATTTCTATTTTCTGAGGAGAGAGGGCCACGTTTGCTTCAATTCTGTACTGGAATGACATAGGATTTTGGGCCATTGCTATGAGGCACTCTTTAATTTTTCAATTTGTTTCCAATTATTTTCCAATTTGGTTCTTTGGGTGGCATGTTATATTGTTCCGCTGAATTCTATGTGATTCATTCCATGCAGTTTCGGTTATTTTCAACCTATCTATTTCACTTTTGCATGTGTGCTGCTTATGTTCATCTGTACACATCTCATATACCATGTGAATGCAATCTTACATTGGAAAATCTGGACTTCTTGAATACAAGAGAAAATATGAACACAAGCAGCAAATGTGAAATAGATAGGTCAGGAATAGTGAAACAGCTCTATCAAAACATTATGTTAGAATAATTTAGTTCTAGACATTGGATAATGTCCAATTAACATTACATGCTAGCATCTTCATTTGTCACCAATGTTTCATATGTAAAGTGTGTACACAGGGTAAAATCAACTCTCATTATTTGTACAATGCTACTAGCCTGGTGTACTTAATGCTGATTCCATTGTTGAACATTTTTACATTGAATGGAGTGCACAAAGATACTGGAGCATATTCTTCACTGAAATAGAAATTATTAGGTAACCTGTAAACACTGGCGTACACAGGATTTTTTTGGAGGGGGCTGGAATTGTAATGGTTGATATTACAGAACTGCATTCTTGGGGGGGATATACAATAAAATATTTCATAATTATTAATTTCGACAATTTTAAAAGTTGTTCCAAAGACAAAAATGTTAATTGGGAGTCATTTTAAGAGACTGGGGTTCAGTTACTACTGTGATTTTTCCCGAGTTTACGGCCTTCATTTGAAAACTTTGATCTAAATTTTTCGGGAGGGGCTGTAATCCCATCAGTTCCTTCCTGGAAGGAAGGATTGAGAGTTCACATTCCTGTCACTACATGGCACTCAAGTCACCAGACCTTACACTGTTTGACTTCTTTTTGTGGGGTTTCATCCCACCAATGGAACATGATATCGCTGACCTAAGGGAGCAATATCATCAAAGCGATAGACACTATCAACAGGCCCATGTTGATATGAGTAGACTATTGTGTTGATGTGAGCCATGTCACCCATGGTGCACACGTTTGTATGTGTTAAAAAAAAACAAAAAAAGCCTTTGCATTCCTCATTCATTCTGGACTGGTTTCATTAACATAAGTTCAATACTATACTTGCAATAATTTCTGAAACACCCGGTATGTACATTTGAAAATACTGTGTTTAGTGAATGAGCTATTCTTTAAAATCACTAAAAATTTGACAAGATTGATTTTTCTCAAAATAGTTGGAGAAGGTTTTATGCAAACAGGATCCACACTATGTCACCAAAAATGGTCAAATCCTGAAAGATTGATAGTCAACAATTGTCATTTTCAAATGGAGTTAAGGATTAACTTTTACCTTGTTTTAATTCATGTGCATTTAATACTCTTACCTCCTTCAAGAACAACGCAGGCATATTTCAAAATTTGAAAATACTGAAAAGATAACGGTTTTTGTACATTTTACAATTATTACAGTATTTGTTGAAACACCTTGCAGGAGGCAAAAATTTCTAATGTTGTGCATACCAACAGTAGTTTCCCACATTTTATTTTTAAAAGTTTCTTGCCTTTTCTTTGTATTTGAAGAAAATATTTTTGTTATTTTATGAATGTAGAATATATATTGTGAAAATCTTATGCAAAGAAAGTATGCAGTAATATTTAAAGATGATCTGGTTGAAGGAAAGACTGACTACTCACTATGAAGAATCTCGAGCAATAATTGTCTTTTATGAGACAATTGACAGTTATTAGCAATAATGATATAATTCTTCACGTTTTAGTGAAGATGCTTCAACATGTGTCATATTTATGTAATTTTGCACTTAAAATGTGAGTCACAATGTGTTAGTTCTATAAATTTTAGATGAATGCTATTTGAGTGTAAAATGCAGACATTTGTATTGTTTTGAACTACTTATATTGTTCATTATTAACTAGCTTTTGAATCACTGATATGTTACTTTGTTTCAACATTTTGAAATACAATAATTTTCAATCAAGGTAGAATTTATGTAGATGAGTACATGGATTACTTTTTGTGTATGGGAATTTTCATGTGATGTACTTTGGAGGTTGTATTTAAAATTACAGTTCTGCAGGCATGTTTATTTCCCAGTTAAGGGTCTTCAAATTAGCACATATGCAGGAAATTAATTGCATAAAATGGCTAAAATTATATTGTTATTCATAAAGTGAAGTGCCTTCACGTTACACCGTCCATTCATGTCTGCTGAATATTCTGGATGGACCTACAAAATTTACCTACTAGTTTAGCAACTGATACACAATATGAAATTTCTCAATATTTTTTGAAGACATTTAATACCAAATAGAAAAATCTAATTCTTTCACCATTAACCATATTAAAACCACAGATACCAAGAAGGAGATACTAATAGCTACTAATTACAATACCTCCAGGTTTCCTTCCAATTGTATGTATTTTCACTAGTTGCTTTGAATAGCCATCTGGTACTAGATATCTGCAGTACATTCAATCTACCATAATGTGGGTCCCTCTCATCGTACGCAAAGCAGACACCTTTTTGGTTAAGCCTCACCCTTTGTGTTCCGATAATGACTTCGTTGATAGGTTTAGTTCTCTTAGCATAAACAATACAAGCCGCAGTGAAGCCCCGAAAAGTTGCAGTGTATTTATGCCAAGAGAACTAAACCTAACAAGCCTAACCTAAAAACAAAAGCATTCTGCACTTATGTCAGTACATGATGGTCTCTGGTTAGCATGCGATGAGTGAAACCTCCATAATGTACAGTGTGGCCTGAATGTCTTGTCAACCCGATGCATTTATATGATGTTGTGTACTTGCATTTTATCATTCATTGCAGATGGTCAACACAAGCACCCACAATGTTGAAAAATGGCTAATTGAAACTGCATAGACTAATAGAACATGTGTATCAATGACAGCAACTACTCTGAGATCACAAAGTACTGTGGTTTTTAGAATTCAAAGTTCATATTTTTCCCACAGTGACTGTTTGAGTGATCAGATGCTGCCTCTGCTTCACATGTTTCCTGTACAGGGATGGTTGTCCTCTCTTTTATTGATAATTGATTTACTCATGATCAGCTTGTGTTTAGGAGGGCCTTATTTCTTAAAATTTTCTGTGAAGTCCCTGATGCACAATTTACATGATTTTTCCACTATGTGGACCCTCGCAAGCCCATACACTTGCAATTGGCCATTGTCCTACACTGTAGGAACTTGTGTTAGACCTCTGAACTAAAATATAAGTACACAACTGAATATATTTAGAACACTGAAGTAAAAAAGAAGACATGAAACTGATACATTTGTGATAATGTAGCACCTAGAAATACAAGTTAGTAGTCTTTTATGTGATATAGGGAATGTATGAATATGAAGAATTAAGTGCAGGCTATTATTTTTCTAAGATAAACATTATTTTATTTTTTCCAAAAAAAATATTTATTCTGCTACATATGCTTGTAAGATCATACAAGAGCTCTTTAACAAATTAACAGGGCAAGAGACCGTTTCTCAGCTTCTTTATTTCTGGAACATCGGAACCAGCAGCGTAGTCTAGCTGTTTCTTGATAAGGAATGGTGACAGGTCCTTCAATGTAGCAGCTCCATATTTCTTGGTTGTTGCAGATTCATCGTTACTCTCGGTCTTCTGCACAATACTAATCACAAGATAACGTGGCACGTTACTTGTCTTTTCCACTAATTGAAGCGGGCTCGAAGGCCGCGCTCCTTTTGGGGGTTTCCCCCCCGTTTGAGTTGTTTTTTGTACCCATATACAAAAATTATTTATTCTGGAGGGTCCATAAATTGTCGCCTCGACATGCCCTCTATGCCGAGGAAGGCCTACCCCAAAAAATGGAGGCTACTCGAGGACCAAACCGAAATCCCCGAGCCCACGTTCGCGACTGCACCTACCTCTGCAGCCAACACTGTCCCATCGGCACGTGCAACTCACACCTTGGGATAGGTTTTTTTTATCGAGGTTGTCTCCTCTAGCAGGACCCTTAGTTATAGGGAAGTCAAAGATATGGAGATGAATGACGTGATGGAATGGTGTAAACGTGAGATATGGATGTGAAGAATGAGTGAAATGATGAGATGAAAATGGCCTCCCTACCTTACTTATAGGGAGGTCAAAGATATGGAGATGAATGACGTGTTGGAATGGTGAAAACGTGAGATATGGATATGAAGAATGGGTGAAAGGATGAGATGAAAATAGCCTCCCTACTAAGCCCCCTCGACCCGTCAAGGCAGTTCTACATGGAGGGGGGGGGGGGCTATCTGAAAATGAAACCGTACAAAGAACCACCATGTTTCTTGTGACCCTGGTCAGACATCTGTGCTATCTTCATCTTGTTCTGTTGCTGCAGCCGCTGTTGCAAGGTGTCTGTAAAATTCATGATGCACTGGAGGTATGTACTTTAAGAGCTGCAACAGATCTTTATTTTTCTCAGATGTAATCTTGCACCCTTGAGGGTACAAGAGTGGTGTAGTTCTCTTAAATCCACTTGGATGGGACTGGACAAGTTTAGTTTTTCTGAGATCAACAAACAGGGGATTCACTTTTTGGAATTTATAGCATGCAGTGAACATCAGTGGACTGTCCTTGCTGAGAATGATGTGATGCATTTGAAGCCAATGCACTTTTGTTCCTGTGCTACAAATTTTCCTGTTTTTCCAGCTTTCTTCCGATGTCTTTGAACAGGGGTTACCGTGATTGATCCCATAATGAAAGCATTTTTTAGCGACCATTCCAAAGAGTAAAACTGGCGATAAATGTCCAGTCGTCTTTCCAAGGGTTTCAAATTGTGTTACATTTCTTTGAACAGCAGCATTTCTTATCTGCTATTTCCCTAGCCTTAACAAGCTTTCCTCTTGAGGACGTATACGCCACTCCACATTCTCTCAGTTTGTTCCTAAAAACTTTTTTATGACTACTAGGGTAGTCAAGAGTAATCAGTACCGCTTCTCTGTACACTGTTAAAAATGGTTTAGTCAATAGTGACTAAATCGATATATTTGCGGGCGTTTTAGTCAAAATTGAAGAAGCCGTTTTCTAAAGTGAGTAAGTTTGCGTACTCAGTCTTTATCATGTCCATTTAGTCATTTGAATAGAATATTTTATTTTAAGTTTTGCAATCTGATTGAATTCTAAATCACCCAGAGAAAATGTTTTCATCCATTCTTCAGTTGAAGCAGATATTTTTTGTGTGTACTGTCAATAGAAAGAAATAACTATTTTTTCTCTCAGTGTAGCTTTGTTTCTGTGCGCCCATCATTGCGCAGAAGGATACTACCACCATGAACATGCTGTTGTGCACACTAAATTTGACGGGAAATGTTTGTCGTGTCATGCCTTTCTTACAATTTTACAAACCGAACTAATATACAAGGAGCTTCGAGTGAAATTCCATTGAAGAAGATATGATTGCCTTCTGTGGAAATATTTTCAGGATAGTCTCAGAATTTAGAACGTACGTACTTTTCGATATTGAAATCGTATCAATCCCTAGGATTGTATGTTTATTTTATTAAGTCTCTCTGAACGCTTCATGTTGACCAGGGCATTCACTTGTTTTTCTCAGCTGTCTCAAGCCTCTGAGGCATGTTTACTATGCATTGTGTTGTGCCATGCAAACCTCCTGAGCATTCAGGAAACAGGTAATACTTCTGGTTTTAGAGTCAGCGGTTTACATGGTAGCAATGATTATAATCACACGATTCGGCGATTCGGCATCGAGGAAGAGCTCGATGGCCAGGGAATATAGAGGTGAGACAAGCTGGGAAGTGATGGACTTTTGGGATTGAGTGGAGAGGGAGAAGGTGGTCAGCAAGGCAGGAGGTCAGTAGTGGAAGCACGCTTTGGTCAGCATAAGAGAGAAGGTTACAGAGGACTTCGATTATTTCGATTCAGCTAAAGACTTCAGATAGACAGGTAATTATCCTAACACCCAGCCATGATTCAGGTTCAACGGTTCACAAAACCCAACGAGTGACCATTGTCTTTTCTGTAGTCTAGTCCCTAGTGTAATAGTGTACCTTTCGCATTGCCAAGCGATAACTCGTCATGTCAATGACGAGTCGTCTCATCAAGAGGATGAATGATGAGTAGTTTACATCACCCCAGCAATTAATTGCAGAAACAACTGGTTCAGATCCCTTCATTCTATAGAATGACACGTGGTGGAGATTAGCGGGCCTTTTCATTTTTTTTTTTTAGAAATGAAAAGAAATTGTTAACCAGTTTAGGATTTAAACCCCACCCCAAATTTTGACACCTCGAAGTGCCTGATCGAACTCCCGTTCAGTGAATGGAGAGTTGTATGGCTCGGTGTTATGACTTCGAAAAACGAGAGGGCGTCGTTCCTGACGGTCCTTCTCACGGCGGAAACGTGGTTCATAATTTACAGAGCTAGACGCACCAGAAAACTGCGTGGCCAAGATATTAGCTATGTCTCCGGAATCTGTGTACAACGTCCCATCGAGCTCCAGAGCGCTCAGAGGAGTAGATGCACCCCTGGATGCGACGTACTTTGGTCCAAACGGCTTTCGACGAAGCCTGCTTCGTCAGAGAAGACACGTATTGGACCCAGCACGCCTTCTTACTGGCTCGAATGAACTGACGGGCACGGGCACGTTTAATGCGGAACTGCTCGAGGTTTGCGGCAGTATGCTTCCTATTAAATCGATCGAGAGCATGATTGCGGTCCTTGATGGCTGCACCGATCTCCACAGTCCACCAGGGGACTGGGCGTCGCCTCGCAGGTCCACTGGGATGTGGAATGGAGGTGCGTGCAGCATCATGCACTCCTGACACAAAGACATCTAAGGCGTCGATTGGTGGTAAAGTCCACGCAAGATCGATTTCAAGGTCCACTGCACGCTCGAAGGCTTCCCAGTCGGCCCGACTGAGATTCCAGTGAGGGTGGTGTTCACGTGATTGCTGAAGATGTTCGAAGGTAAGAATGAGAGGGAAGTGATCACTCCCACAGACATCAGGATGAACGCTCCAAGATGTGGTAGGAGCAAGGCTGGGACTGCAGAAGGACAAGTCCAACGCAGAATATGTGCCAGATATTGGCTGTGGTAGATGGACCCGCACGGCGACAGCTTGGAGGGGGTGGTGAGAAAGATTGGTGTAGAGTGGATGGTATCTCGAACACCGATTGCAACACCACCGTGTGCACGACGACCCTCAGGAAGCTTGTCGGTGCGGTAAAGCGTGTATCCGTTCAAAATCACGGATTCATTTGGACGAAAATGCGTCTCTTGGAGACATATCATGGCAGGGTCAAATTCAGATATAAGAATTTGCAGTTCCTCGAGATGCGTTCGGAAACCGTTAAGGTTCCATTGGAATTTGAATTTGAATTTGAATTTAAAATTTTGGGAGCGTCAGCACTTAGGCTAATTTGCTCCCGTCACATTATACGGGGTCCAGCCCCTTACCATTACAAATTACAACTCAAACGTTGCATAACTAAAAACTTTAAAACCTTAAAATGTTCTGACTTGTTAAAAGCTGAGGCTGTAAACGCGCACTCAGCACACACAAGGACATAAAACAGGACAACACACACAAAATTATACTGGCCATAGCGCCAGTCGCCAGAGCCTCGTTAGTCTCTTGTCCAGGGTGCACTACGTGGAAGTGAGGTTGACTTTTGGGTGCACTACGTGGAAGCAGCACCCCTTACACCCCGGTTCCATTGGAGACAATAAGCCATATCTGTAGGTAAGATTGTAACCTTTTAAGGCGTACTCTATTTTTGGTCCCTGTCACCTTGTTAAATTCTTCATCCGCGGCTTCGTCCTGTATCATGTCCTCGGGTAAGGACACAGAGGGCGAAGGGGATGAAGAAGGGGAAGCGAGGGAGGGTGCTTTGAGTGCCCGCCGGGCAGCTTAAGTTTCAGGGTGGTGGCTGCTACCCTGACTGGAGAGCTACTGGTCTTCAGAAAGTATTCTTTACTGTGTACCTGCTTCCACTTTTTCTCTTGAGAGCGAGGAGTGGTTGCTGGTTTCCTCGAAGCAGGGCGAGCTACGGGAAGCGTTGTTGTTTGGGTTGACACGTCGCTGGTTTGTACACCTACACTGCGACGGGTAAGAGCAGCTGCAGCAACTGTAGCGAATGGCACAGGTAAAGTGGTTCGTATGCTTTCACGGAGACGTTGTTTTGCTTCACCAGCAGAGATTTTCTCTGTAGGACCAACTCTCGGATTTTCTTCTCTTGTTGGAAAGAGGGGCAGTCACGATGCCAGACTGGATGCTCGCCTTGGCAGTTAATGCATTTGGGACCAGAAGAACAAGGTTCGGTCCAATGATCAGGCAGACTACACTTACCACAAAGGGCAGAAGTGGCCTTGCAGGAAGGCTGAGTGTGCCCAAAGTGCTGGGATTTGAAACATCGCATCGGGTTAGGGATGTAGGGCCGGACTTTGAGTCTCAAATATCCAGCCCGTACCCTATCTGGGACAGTGATCGTTTGGAAGGTCAAAATAATTGATGCAGTTGGAACAAGTTCTCCGGACTTTCGTGTCTTGATTCGCTGCACTGCGGTGACATGTTGGTCTGAGAGTGTTTCAAGAATCTCTTCCTCCTCAACATTTAGCAGATCCCAGTGGCGAATCACACCTTTACTACTGTTAAGTTGACGATGTGGTTCAACATTAACAGGGAAGTCGCCCAAAGATCTTAGCTTTAGAAGATTGTTGGTCTGGCAATCTGTGCTGGTCTGGATAAGTAGACTCCCGTTTCTCAGCTTTTCTATTTCTGGTACATCTGAACCAGCAGCGTAGTCTAGCTGTTTCTTGATAAGAAACGGTGACAAGTCCTTCAATGTAGCAGCTCCATGTTTCTTCGTTGTTGTTCCAGATTCATCGTCGGTCTTCTGCACAATACTAATAACAAGATAACGTGGCACGTTACTTGTCTTTTCCACTAATTGAAGCCGGCTCGAAGGCCGCGCTCGTTTTGGGGGTTTCTCCCCGTTTGAGTTGTTTTTTGTACCCATATACAAAATTTGTTAGTGTGGAGGGTCCATAAATTGTCGCCTCGACATGCCCTCTATGCCGAGGAAGGCCTACCCCCAAAAATGGAGGCTACTCGAGGACCAAACCGAAATCCCCGAGGCCACGTTCGCGACTGCACCTACCCCTGCAGCCAACACTGTCCCATCGGCACGTGCAACTCACACCTTGGGATAGGGTTTTTTTTATCGAGGTTGTCTCCTCTAGCAGGACCCTTAGTTATAGGGAGGGCAAAGATATGGAGATGAATTACGTGATGGAATGGTGTAAACGTGAGATATGGATGTGAAGAACGAGTGAAATGATGAGATGAAAATGACCTCCCTACATAAGTTTCTTAGAGGGAGGTCAAAGATATGGAGATGAATGACGTGATGGAATGGTGAAAAACGTGAGATATGGATATGAAGAATGGGTGAAATGATGAGATGAAATTGGCCTCCCTACTAAGCCCCCTCGCCCCGTCAAGGCAGTCCTACATGGAGGGGGAATTGTTTAATTGTATGATGTAGAAACATTTTTGTAGAAACATCCAATTTATACCTTCATTTTTGTTCCTACATTTTAACACAATCTATTTGGAATATTTTGATTTGATTTGGTGCTTTAAGTCCACTTTATACACAGTAAGGCTAATCGGGACTTGGCCTACAATTCAAAGTGGGATCCGAACCACTATGTGCCTCCACCGGGTATAGAACTCAGGACCACTTGATTACAAGGCAGCGATGCTGCCACTGCACCATCGGGAAGGCACCTCTCTTTGGAATATAACTAGTGGGATGGAATAATGACAATTTGTTAATTCTATATCAATTGTGAATAAGAAATACATGTAATTAGGATTTTTTTGGTTATCATCCAAGTAATGGTTCATTTTGGGTTCCTGCATAGCCAAATGGTTATCGCTCATAAATGATTTTAGTACAAACAGTTTTAAGTTCAATTTCCATTAGAGGCCTCCCCCCCTGCCCCAAAGATAGTTTGTCCACCATTGTGAGGACAATTAAGAGCTACTCGAAAAGAAATAGCTGAATCCAATTGGGAAAGCTAGAAAACAATGTTACTGGAAATCTACGTGCGAACCACATGTCGCGCAACGGAAGTCAACTGACAGGCTCTTGCAGAGCTCTGACATATTATGTTATGCACGTTTGTGAATCTCTAAGATTATTTAGTTTTGTGTTTCTTCATTTTCTGTTAATAGAAGTTTCTTTTCCTTCTTTATCAGATGGAAATGTTAGAAGTAAGAAACATTGAATTGAAAAATTAATGGGTTACATTTATGCCCTTTCAAAAACCTCCAGCAGAATTACATCTTAAAGGTGTGTGTGCATGTGTTTTTGATGCAAGAGAACTAAGCAGTCAAGATTAGATGTGTAACTTCACTTTCAGTTGATTGATTGATTGACTGAGTTAAAATTTATGGGTGCGTCGGCACTTAAGGCCATTTCGCACCCCTCTGTGTATACGGGGAAATGTCCCCTTATCTAAAATTCTGATTGATTGAGTTAAAACTTATGGTTGTGTCGCTACTTAAGGCCATTTCGCACCCTTCTGTGTATACGGGGAAATGTCCCCTTATCTAAAATTCTGACTGAGATTTAAAAAAGGGGTGTAGATAGCCCCTTGGGAAAAACTAAAAGTGCAAGGTTGTGAAGAGACCTGCACGAGACAAACACGACACATTAAAAAGTCAGAACAAACTAAAAACCTCCTTACAGACGGTGGAAGAGTCCAGCTCTTCGCAAAAAACTATAAAAACACGTGATAAAATACTGTTGTCATCACCCAAGAGGGATGACAAACAGCCGGAAAGGTTAAAAATCTGCCGGAGGTAAGCAAGATCGACACATTCAACGAGAATGTGTCGGATGCTTAAAATAACATTACAAGCACGACACAACGGAGGGTTCAGCCCTTGCAGTAGGTGACCATGCGTGAGACGGCTGTGTCCTATACGCAGGCGGGTGAGAATAACGTCTTCTCGCCGAGAGGGACGAGACGAGGAACGCCAAGCACCTATGGTGGGCTTAACAGCGTGAAGCTTGTTCCCCGTTTCCACATCCCACTCGGTCTGCCAAGTGTCAAGAAGGCGAGAACGGAACACATTCTGCAGGTCGCTAGCTGGCAAAAGGTGGACGAGAACGTCGCCATCTGCATCAGCAGACTTGGCGGCAGCATCAGCTGCTTCGTTCCCCTGGATGCCCACGTGGCTAGGGACCCAACAGAAGTGTACATCTGTGCTGGCAGATAAGGACACAAGCCGTCTGAATATGCGTTGCGCTACCGGATGCCGGGAATACGGCGAATCCAGAGACTGCAACACGCTGGTCGAATCGCAGCACACAAGGACTTTCTTCAGACCATTGACGTCTGCAAAGTCCAGTGCCTTTAGAATGGCGTACAACTCTGCCGTAAAGATGGAACAGGCAGGATGTAGCGAGAAACTGAAACTTTGAGAGTCTAGGACGAAGGCGCAACCAACTGATTCGACTCTCTTGGACCCATCCGGGTAAAACACATTAAAATTGGGGTGCTTCGCACGAAGTTCTAAAAACCGTTGCTGATATACAACCATTGGTGTTTCTGCCTTTGGAAGGGCAGTCAGGGAAAAATCGATAGAAGGTGCAGGAAACTCCCAGGTAGGGAGAGGCGGAATGAGTGGAGAGACGCCAGGAAGATCACTGTCAACACCAAGTGCTGACAGGAACTCGTCTGCACGAACACCAAATGGTCTAGTGACACTAGGGTGGAGCCGACACCTTGCCAGCCTACTCTCGTCGGAGATGGTGTCAAATGAAGGATGTGAAGGCATCGAGCGAAGATGGAGGAAGTAGTTAACTACCAGCCGCTGTCTTCGCAGAGACAGCGACGGCTCAGATGCCTCTACATACAACTAGCGACTGGATCGTACGAAACGCACCACAGCACAAACGTATACCAGCATGGTGGACGGTGTCTAGGATGCGAAGTCTAGATGGACGGGCAGAAGAATACACAACACATCCATAATCAAGCTTCGACCTGATGAGTGCACGGTACAGGCGAAGCAGTACCGTCCTGTCAGCACCCCAGGAAGTATGAGATAAAACACGTAGAATGTTGAGAACTCGAAGACAAGAGAACTTTAACTGGTGAAGGTGAGGTAGCCATGTTAATTTCTTATCGAAAATGAGGCCCAGGAAGCGGACCTCATTCACGAAGCACACGGGAGATTTCCCCATGAACAGGTCAGGATCGAAATGACATGTATGTTGACGACAAAAGTGAACACACACGGATTTGAAGGTGAAACCTGTTTGGGAGGACCTCTCAACAAAACGGTTTATGGTCAGTTGGAGTTGACGAGAAACTGACGCGAGATTCCGTGAGCGACAAAAGATCGTGAGATCGTCTACATACAGAAGACCATGTACAGGGGCAACAATGCTTGCCATAACACTGTTCACTGCTATGGCAAACAGAGTCACACTTAATACGCTGCCCTGCGGGACACCGTTCTCGTGTTCGTGAAGATCCGAAAAGGAGTTCCCAACACGTACGCGGAAAAAACGATCTGATAAAAAGTTTTGAATGAAGTACGCCATATGGCCACGGACGCCCCAAGAATGGAGCTGCTTTAGGATGCCAAAACGCCACGTTGTGTCATATGCTTTTTGGAGGTCAAAGAAAACTGCAACTAAATGTTCCTTGTTGAGGAATGCATCCTGAATGTGTGTTTCCAGCTGAACCAGATGGTCCAGTGTGGTACGGTTGGAGCTAAAACCACATTGAAAATTACTTATCAAGCAGTTTTCCTCCAAAAACCAGGTGAGACGCTTGTTGATCATGCGTTCCATCAACTTGCACACACAGCTAGTTAAGGCAATAGGCCTGTAACTCGAGGCTGCGGTGCGTTGTTTACCTGGTTTCAGGATGGGAACAATAACAGCTTCTTTCCAGGAAGTGGGGAAAGAGTCCTCCAACCAAAGCCTGTTGTATACCGCCAAAAGGAAATTTCTTGCTCCAATGGGCAGATGACGAAGCATCTCATAGTGGATCTTGTCCACTCCAGGAGCTGTGTTCTTAGAATCTCGAAGTGCCTGATCGAACTCCCGTTCAGTGAATGGAGAGTTGTATGGCTCGGTGTTATGACTTCGAAAAACTAGAGGGCGTCGTTCCTGACGCTCCTTCTCACGGTGGAAACGTGGGTCATAATTTACAGAGCTAGACGCACCAGAAAACTGCGTGGCCAAGATATTAGCTATGTCTCCGGAATCTGTGTACAACGTCCCATCCAGCTCCAGAGCGCTCAGAGGAGTAGATGCACTCCCCTGGATGCGACGTACTTTGGTCCAAACGGCTTTCGACGAAGCCTGCTTCGTCAGAGAAGACACGTATTGGACCCTGCACGCCTTCTTACTGGCTCGAATGAGCTGACGGGCACGGGCACGTTTAATGCGGAACTGCTCGATGTTTGCGGCAGTGTGGTTCCTATTAAATCGATCGAGAGCATGATTGCGGTCCTTGATGGCTGCACCGATCTCCACAGTCCACCAGGGGACTGGGCGTCGCCTCGCAGGTCCACTGGGATGTGGAATGGAGGTGCGTGCAGCATCATGCACTCCTGACACAAAGACATCTAAGGCGTCGATTGGTGGTAAAGGCGACGCAAGATCGACTTCAAGGTCCACTGCACGCTCGAAGGCTTCCCAGTCGGCCCGACTGAGATTCCAGTGAGGGTGTTGTTCACGTGAGTGCTGAAGATGTTCGAAGGTAAGAATGAGAGGGAAGTGATCACTCCCACAGAGATCAGGATGAACGCTCCAAGATGTGGTGGGAGCAAGGCTGGGACTGCAAAAGGCAAGTCCAACGCAGAATATGTGCCAGAGGAAGGACTGAAATATGTGGGAGTTACATCATTCAGCAACGTTAAACCTGATGCCTCACGGAATTGATCTACAATTTGACCCCGGGGCTCTGTACGAACGGAGCCCCACAAACGATGGTAGGAATTAAAATCGCCCAAAAGAACTACAGGAGACGGAAGTTGCTCGAATATAGAAAGGAGGTCCTCAAGAGAGAATCGCTCCTCCCTTGTGATGTAGACACAGCACACAAATATCGGCCGTGGTAAATGGACCCGCACGGCGACAGCTTGCAGGGGGGTGGTGAGAAAGATTGGCGTAGAGTGGATGTTATCTCGAACACCGATTGCAACACCACCGTGTGCACGACGACCCTCAGGAAGCTTGTCGGTGGGGTAAAGCGTGTATCCGTTCAAAATCGCTGATTCATTTGGACGAAAATGTGTCTCTTGGAGACATACGATGGCAGGGTCAATTTCAGATATAAGAATTTGCAGTTCCTCGAGATGCGTTCGAAAACCGTTAAGGTTCCATTGGAGACAATAAGCCATATCTGTAGGTAAGATTGTTACCTTTTAAGGCGTACTCTATTTCTAGGCCCTGTCACCTTTATAAATTCTTCATCCGTGGCTTCGTCCTGTATCATGTCCTCGGGTAAGGACACCGAGGGCGAAGGGGATGAAGGGGGAGTTGGGGCGGGTGCTTTGAGCGACCGCCGGGCAGCTTTCAGCTGCGCTTTAAGTTTCAGGGTGGTCGATGCCACCCTCACTGGAGAGCTACTGGATTTCAGGAAGTATTCTTTACTATGTACCTGTTTGAACTTCTTCTCTGTGGAGCGAGGAGTGGTTGCTGGTTTCCTCGAAGCAGGGCGAGCTACGGGAAGCGTTGTTGTTTGCGTGGACACGTCGCTGGTTTGTACCCCTATACTGCGACGGGTAAGAGCAGCTGCAGCAACTGTAGCGAATGGCACAGGTAAAGTGGTGCGTATACTGTCACGGAGACGTTGTTTTGCTTCACCAGCAGAGATTTTCTCTGTGACGACCAACTCTCTGATTTTCTTCTCTTGTTGGAAAGAGGGGCAGTCACGATGCCAGACTGGGTGCTCGCCTTGGCAATTAATGCATTTGGGACCAGAAGAACAAGGTTCGGTCCCATGATCAGGCAGACTACACTTACCACAAAGGGCGGTATTGGCCTTGCAGGAAGGCTGAGTGTGCCCAAAGTGCTGGGATTTGAAACATCGCATCGGGTTAGGGATGTATGGCCGGACTTTGAGTCTCAAATATCCAGCCCGTACAATATCTGGGAGAGTGGTCGTTTGGAACGTTAGTATAATCGAAGCAGTTGGCACAAGTTCTCCGGATTTTGCGAGACTTGATTCGCTGCTCTGCGGTGACATGTTGGTCTGAGAGTGCTTCAAGGATCTCTTCCTCCTCAGCATTTAGCAGATCCCAGTGGCGAATCACACCTTTACTACTGTTAAGTAATGATGGAGTTCAACATTAACAGTGAAGTCGCCCAAAGATCGTAACTTTAAAAGGTTGTTGGTCTAGCGATCTGTGCTGGTCTGGATAAGTAGTCTCCCGTTTCTCAGCTTCTTTATTTCTGGAACATCGGAACCAGCGGCGTAGTCTAGCTGTTTCTTGATAAGGAATGGTGACAAGTCCTTCAATGTAGCAGCTCCATGTTTCTTTGTTGTTGCAGAAACATCGTTACTATCGGTCTTGTCAACAATACTGATAACAAGGTAACGTGGCACGTTACTTGTCTTTTCCACTAATTGGAGCGGGCTCGAAGGCCGCGCTCGTTTTGGGGTTTCCCCCCGTTTGAGTTGTTTTTTGTACCCATATACAAAATGTGTTAGTGTGGAGGGTCCATAAATTGTCGCCTCGACATGCCCTCTATGCCGAGGAAGGCCTACCCCCAAAAATGGAGGCTACTCGAGGACCAAACCGAAATCCCCGAGGCCACGTTCGCGACTGCACCTACCCCTGCAGCCAACACTGTCCCATCGGCACGTGCAACTCACACCTTGGGATAGGGGTTTTTTATCGAGGTTGTCTCCTCTAGCAGGACCCTTAGTTATAGGGAGGGCAAAGGATATGGAGATGAATGACGTGATGGAATGGTGAAAACGTGAGATATGTATGTGAAGAATGAGTGAAATGATGAGATGAAAATGACCTCCCTACCTTAGTTTCTTAGAGGGAGGTCAAAGATATGGAGATGAATGACGTGATGGAATGGTGAAAACGTGAGATATGGATATGAAGAATGGGTGAAATGATGAGATGAAATTGGCCTCTTTACTAAGCCCCCTCGCCCCGTCAAGGCAGTCCTACATGGAGGGGGTTCACTTTCAGTGTCAATTATTATGCTTCACGCATACTACAGAAAATGCCTGCTAATAAACAAAATTGGAATATGTTAGTGAAACTGACAATTGAGAAAAGGTGTGACTTAAGGAATTGTAGTCTAGACTCATGGAATTTATTGACAGTACTTTAAAACATGAAGATGTGTGCAATAATATTTTTACTTTCAATATCAAACTACAAATGCCATAATTTTTGCCTTTTTCTATGTTGACAAAAGCTCAATGAACAATGATTTTAAGCATATCTTAAGCAAAGATAGGCTAATTGGGACTGTTCAAGCCGTTTAAATTACCTAGTCTTACCATAAATACTGTCACAAAGATTTAAGAAAAATTGACACAAAATGCTATTTTGATATTTTAATATCCTAATAACATTACTGAAATGGATGCATGACAAATCAAAATCACAAATCAATATTCATAATGACCGCCCTTAGCACACACACATTCCGTAAGTCTTTGTGGCCATGGATCAATTGAATTACGCAGCACATCGACTGGAAAATGAGCAACTGTCTTCAGAAGAGACCAACCACTTTAAACTTTCAATATTGGGATGTCTCTTCTTACAAGCCATCTCCTGAAGCTTGGACCACAATTTCTAGTCCAAAGGGTATAGGTTCGGACTTGCAGAATTGTTATTGTTATTGATTTAAAATTGCTGGGTGCGACGGCACTTGAGGCCATCTTGCACCCTTCCATGTATACGGGGAAATACCCCTTACCTAAAATTCTGACTCAAAATTTAAAAAAAGGGGTGTAAATAGCCCCTTGAGAAAAAATTAAAAGTGCAAGGTTGTAAAAAGACCTGTACGAGACAAACACAACACATTAAAAAGTCAGAACAAACAAACTAAAAACCTGCTTACAGATGGTGGAAGAGTCCACCTCTTCGTAAAAAACTAAAAACGTTTGATAAAATGCTGCTGTCATCACCCAAGAGGGATGCCAAACAGCCGGAAAGGTTAAAAGTCTGCCGGAGGTAAGCAAGATCGACACATTCAACGAGAATGTGACGAATGCTTAAAACAACATTACATACACGACTCAACGGAGGGTCCAGCCCTTGCAGCAAGTGACCCTGCGTCAGACAGCTGTGTCCTAGACGTATGCGGGTAAGAATGACTTCTTCTCGCCGAGAGGGATGGGACGAGGAATGCCAAGCACCTGTGGTGGGTTTAACAGCGTGAAGCTTGTTCCCCGTTTCCGTATCCCACTCGGCCTGCCAAGTGTCAAGAAGGCGACAACGGAACACGTTCTGCAGGTCACTAGTAGGCAAAAGGTGGACCAGAACATCGCCGTCTGCATCAGCAGACTTGGCAGCAGCATCAGCTGCTTCGTTCCCCTAAATGCCAAAGTGGGTAGGGACCCAACAGAAGTGAACATCCGCACTGGCAGATAAGGACACAAGTCGTCTGAATATGCGTTGCGCTACCGGATGCCGGGAATACGGCGAATCCAGAGTCTGCAACACGCTGGTCGAATCACAGCACACAAGGACCTTCTTCAGACCATTGACGTCTGCAAAGTCCAGTGCCTTTAGAATGGCGTACAACTCTGCCGTATAGATGGAACAGGCAGGATGTAGTGAGAAACTGGAACTTTGAGAGTCAAGGGCGAAGGCGCAACCAACTGATTCGACTGTCTTGGACCCATCCGTGTAAAACACATTAAAATTGGGGTGCTTCGCACGAAGTTCTACAAACCGTTGCTGGTATACAACCATTGGTGTTTCTGCGTTAGGAAGGGCAGTCAGGGAAAAATCGATGGAAAGTGCAGGAAACTCCAAGGTAGGAGAGGCGGAATGAGTGGAGAGACGCCAGGAAGATCACTGTGAACACAAAGTGCTGACAGGATCTCGTCTGCACGAACACCAGATGGTCTAGTGGAACTAGGGTGGAGCCGATACCTTGCCAGCCTACTCTCGTCGGAGATGGTGTGAAATGAAGGATGTGAAGGCATATAGCGAAGATGGAGGAAGTAGTTCACTACCAGCCGCTGTCTTCACAGAGACAGCAACGGCTCAGATGCCTCTACGTATAAACTGGCGACTGGACTGGTACGAAAGTATACCAGCATGGTTGACGGTGTCTAGGATGCGAAGTCTAGATGGGTGGGAAGAAGAATACACAAAACATCCATAATCAAGCTTCGACCTGATGAGTGTACGGTACCGACGAAGCAGTACCGTCCTATCAGCATCCCAAGATGTATGAGATAAAACGCGTAAAAGTTGAGAACTCGTAGACAAGAGAACTTTAACTGGCGAAGGTGAGGTAGCCATGTTAATTTCTTATCGAAAATGAGGCCCAGGAAGCGGATCTCATTCACGAAGCACCGGGGAGATTTCCCCATGTACAGGTCATGATTGATTTAAAATTGTTTGGGTGTGTCGGCACTTAAGGCCATTTTGCACCCTTCTATGTATACGGGAAAATAGCCCCTTATCTAAAATTCTGACTCAAATCTTAAAAAGGGGAGTAAATAGCCCCTTGCGAAAAAATTAAAAGTGCAAGGTTGTAAAAAGACCTGCACGAGACAAACACAACACATTAAAAAGTCAGAACAAACAAACTAAAAACCTCCTTACAGACGGTGGAAGAGTCCAGCTCTTCGTAAAAAACTAAAAACATTTGATAAAATTCTGGTCATCACCCAAGAGGGATGACAAACAGCCGGAAAGGTTAAAAGTCTGCCGGAGGTAAGCAAGATCGACACATTCAACGAGAATGTGTCGAATGCTTAAAATAACATTACAAACACGACATAACGGAGGGTCCAGCGCTTGTAGCAAGTGACTATGCTTAAGACGGCTGTGTCCTAGACGCATGCGGGTTAGAATGACTTCTTCTCGCCGAGAGGGACGGGACGAGGAACGCCAAGCACCTGTGGTAGGCTTAATAGAGCGAAGCTTGTTCCTCGTTTCCGTATCCCACTCGGCCTGCCAAGTGTCAAGAAGGCGACAACGGAACACGTTCTGCAGGTCGCTAGCTGGCAAAAGGTGGAGGAGAACATCGCCGTCTGCATTAGCAGACTTGGCGGCAAGTAGATGTAATTGACCGGTTCTGGAGCATTAAGTGTGCCGCAGTGTTGCCAACCCTCCCCAAGAAAATTTCACCATGTGATATTTTACAGGCGAAGTTAACCTAGCAATAGGAGTTGGCAACACTGACTAGTTGCTTCTCAGCGTCTTGGAAAACGTCTTAAGACAAATATCTTAATCTTTAAGAAGGTCGACTTCCGGTATGTCAGGATGTTACTTCCGGCCTGTCAAGAAAATTTTCTTAAGACGTTTTTCCAAGATATTGATTTTCTTGGCTCCTAATTGAGCTAGGATGATGATTTTAGGTTTGTTGAATAGGATTCGACGAGAACTATTCGACTGGCAAATAAAATCGATTCAACCCCCCTCTGTATTTTCTAGCATACTGATCTATTGCATGCTAACCATACCTCTTAAGCAAGAATAGCATATACATAAATAACACACACCAAACCCAGCACCATCGTGAATTAGCCTTCCATGTTTTTTTTATTATTGCAAAGTATTTATTTTGTCACACTCCACCAAATATATATAAAATAACATACCCCACAAATATTTTTTCAACAAGATTCAATCGGTAAAAATTTGCCCTATGTGTGAAACTGGTGTTTCAAGTAAACATTTCGAAAGACACCGCCGTACCTGTGTACCTGGTAAACATGTTACCGCTACAGTACCATGTCCCAGGTGCGGTAAACATATTACTATTGTTAATCTAAAAAAGCATATAACAACATGCAAAGTCGTCGGAGCACCTGTCCCACGCTTGACCAAAAGAAAAGCGAAAGCCGACTTGCCACCATCCGCCAAACGTGTCAAGCCTGTGGAGAAAGTAAACCAGTCTGCTTTCGAGGGTTTGTTAGAGGACTTTGTCCTCACTTCGGAGGGCTCATGTGACGTGCGTAGCTTTTTGGAGAACGTGCAAGCCAAAATTATTTCCATCCTCAGCGATGCGCTTGCAACGCACTCTACTAAATTCTACGCATCGCAGTGCTGCCAATACAAGAAGCCGTCTGATGAAATTTATAGCTTCTACCACAATACCAAGGCGAAGACGCTGCATCTGGCGGATGTCGACAACCTAAAGGTCATCTTCAACGAGTTTGCCGAGGAGCTGGTGGCCAAGCAGGAGGAACATCAAGCTGTGGGCTCAGGAGGTTCGCTGTGTATCAAACTTAACAAGTTTGTACCTCTCTCTGCGTCCAGCAACGTTCCCTTACCACCTACCATTGCGGCAAAGAAGGCTGTCCTGAATATTCAGAACAGTGACGCCAAGTGCTTTCTCTGGTCGGTGCTTGCAGCGTTGCACCCTGTCCACTGGAAAAAACAACCACGCCAAGTTAACCACTACAAGCAGTACGGGCCAGAGCTGGAAGATGCGATGGTTGGGATCGACTACCTGGTGGACGTCTCGAATATTAGCAAGTTCGAGGCCCGTGCACACAACCCGCAGTTGGCTATCAATGTTTATGGCCTCACTGAGAAAAATGTGGTGTACCCTATTCGGGTAAGCGACGTAGACAACAATGATGCTCGAGAAATCCATCTTTAACTCATCAAGGATGAAACTCGCCATCACTACATTCTTATTCGCTCTCTCTCTCGGCTTGTTTCTAGCCAAACAAGTGAATACAAAAGTAGATAGTAAATGTATCTTCTATGACACCCCTGATTTTTTGACCTCTAAGAAAACCGCACCAAAACCTCAAAAACTCACTTTCTCTCCACGTTCCGCGCCTCATTTATTGCGCTGACGATGTTTCACAGCGCAGAAAAGCAGTGATGAGTAAATGCACTTTCTCATCCTTGAAGGATGAATGCACCTTATCGTAATTTTCCAAGTCCGGGACCAATGTTTATATATCGTGACATTTGTAAACCTCTCGGGAACGATGTGATCTCTCTGCCACACAAACACACACACACACACACGCGCGCGCGCCTCTCATTATTTCTGTATTGTGACGCAAGCAAACAAACAAATAATAATTGTTTTTTTTTAGGATTCCTGGCCCCTATAACCCCGCCAGGGTGCGTGGTGGCGAAATCGTCACGAGTTTGGATTTGTATTACGAATGTTGCCACAAATTTAATCAACGTTGTTCGTTCTCGATGCTGGAATCTTATGTAGATTACTCCATGAAAAACAAACTGATATGTGCGAAGCTCCCCAAAAGCGTTCGCGCAATTTTTTTGATGCTTGCGTGGATAGCTACGCTCGGTCAAACAAAATCTTTCAATCCCGATAGAGAAATTGTGTTCCATCGCTTAACGCAACGTCTTCATCACGGACCAAACGCTTTCAAACGATCCGGATTTTCTGCGAAACGTTCGAGAACGAGTTCTAAAATACCAAGAATGTCGCTCGAGAGTGGGAGAGAAAAATTGAAATCGATTTTCGATTCGATGAGTGCATCGATCCAGACGTTGACCATTCCGGGGCTTGCACGGCAAGAACCCGAAATTTCGTCCAAGATGCAGCTGTTTTCACGCAACGTGCGAAGCATCTTGCAACCGTTTCCGAAACTATCGTCGTTGAACGAGGCAACTTTGGCGGCGATATGCGATGATGCGGAAATCGAACGTTCGTGGCTTCGAAACATCACTCGCTTTTTTTGCTCCGAACCTGCATATTGGAACGATTCGCAGTTTTTCGCTCGCAAGCTTTTTTGTCTTTCTTGCAAGCGTGTGTGCTCGATTGGAGAACAATGTTATTTTTTTGAGGGCGCAAGAAATATTCGTTTCGCCTGCATTGCCCTTTGCGCTGCCCGCTTCGGCGGTAAACGACCCCACCTCAGCAACCCCGCTATAACAACGGCAACTCCTCCCCGAACCTATTCACCTCGCATCCTCTTCCACCCGAAGCGAATCTATATTTTTTCCGCCTCCACGGTCATGAACGAAGAATCCACATCCCCAATAATGATAGAATCAGAGGAAGAGGCGGCGGAAGCGAGCACAACATCCGCTTTGGAAGATCACCTATCCACATTATGCTCGACCAAAAAAAAAGCTGCATTGCTGCATGTCGAATTTTCAAACCTTTTCGCGTATTATTTTTTATGTAATCACAAACACGAAACCGGTGGACGCTTCGTTTCAAGCATGGTTGAGTTTTGTGATGGTTCTCGCAGAGCGGAGTCACCCGTTTCACGCAATTAGAGCTTAGCCAAAAATCTTTCGGATCGAAACAAAAAAAAACGCTCGTCAACTTGCTGTTTTGGAATTTTAAACCACATCACCCCTGACGGGCGTGGAAGAGGCCGAGGAAATGATCGACAACATGCATGGGTGGAACTGTCAACGCCCGTTCATTGCCATATGTCCCCCAGGACATTGTGCGCATCAAAAAAAAAGTATTTTGTTGGAAAAGTATAGCATTGTTCGTTTGTACCAGGGCAACACACACACATACATGCATGAGTGAATCGGTCAACGGGGTTCATTGACTATAGCGCTCATTGTGTTTTAACCAAGAGAGGTCGCGTGGGTGGGGTTCCTATATAACGTACCAGTTTCTCCTTTTGAACATCATTATCATAGTGAACGTCAATCGTGACAGTTCAGTATTCTTAATTTGTTTGTCTGACAGTATACATATATATCATCGTGGAAGTTCAGTGAGCTACAAGTTTTTTTTTGAAGTCTGTCTCTCTCTTAAAAGGTAAGTTGTTTTTCAAGCGTGTTTTATTTTTTCACGATATATATATTTATTTTGTTTTGCATCTGACACACACACACACACACACATATTCAGAGGAGTCATAAAAATTGACACACACATTTTTTTATTTTTTTACCTCCTACAACAGTGCACACACTGTTCGCGTCTAATATATATATGCATTTTTTGTGGAAGGAAAAATGTCTAGCACTTTTCAGCTTTTTTGATATTTTTTTCCTTCTGTTTCAGTGCGCTTTCCCCTACCACCACACACACACACCAAAAAAATGTCTCTGTATATAAATAACAGAGAAAAAATGGAATCGCAACCAGTTCCCTCCGGTCTTTGCGGGAAAGTGGCATGTGTGAACTGTGCGAAGTTGGTTTCTAAACCTAATATTGCTAGGCATTTGAAAAAATGTCGTCTACCGGAACATGATGTCCCCCCGGCAAAGAAATCTCGCATTGATGCGCATGAAGGCGGTGCTTTGAATAAAAGTGCACGCATCATGGCGTATAAATCTGGAAGTGACGAAAAGTGTGACTCGACCACGTTCCTCGACAATGTGAAATCTCTGGTAGTTGATAAATTACGGGATTGCCTCGTTAATGTTGCAGTTAAAATTCATCTCGTCTTGACCCTGCTGTATGAGAAAGTTGTCTCGTCCGAGACAAGCACTTTCAGCTTTTGCGTAGGGTGCGAAGGCTTACATGAGGGCAATCATGACGATCTTGACGAGATTGTGACACGGCTATTTGAGCATCTGGGACAAAAACAAGAATATTTTGAAGGACGCGGAAGTGGATGGAGTCTTTGCGGTCGCAGCCACATGTTACAGCTTCGAGTGTGCAACTTCAAACCCTTACGCGGTCCTCAAAAAACGAAAAATATTGCACCAGACATTAAAAAAAAGCCGTGTTAAACATAGAAAGTAATGATGCGAAGAGTTTCTTATGGTCTGTCATCGCCGCATTACACCCGGCGAATAATGATAAAAACCCGAAACGCTTGTCCAATTACAGATGATACGAGCGAAAATTTAAGAATGTAATGAAAGGAATTTCCTATCCTGTGAACCTGAACAACATAGATCATTTTATAAAAAACTATAGAGAGGAAAAAAGAGAAGATATCGATATTTCTGTGTTTGGGGTTGACGATTGCGACAACATTTGTGTGTTAAGACCTGCGAGAACCAGAATAATGTAATTCGACTCTTGCTTGTAGATGGTCGTTACAGTTTGATACGGAATTTTTCTCGATTACTCGGAAGACAGATGAGCAAGCATTGCAATAAGATTGAAATTTGCGATCGGTGTTTGAGAATTTTTCGCGGGGGAAAGAAGATCAAAGAACAGCACAAGTGTTTTGGCTCCGTGAATGCAGAACCCGAAGATGTCATGCCGGAACCCGGAACCAAGATGAAATTTCAGAAATACCAGGCTCTTCTCCACCATCCCGCTGTCCTTTATGCGGAATTTGAAAGCTTTCAAGTCCCCATGACGTCTTGCAACCCTGATCCCTCTACCTCAAGCACAATGCAAATTTTTCACCACGAGCCTTGCAGTTTCTCCATTTACGGAGAAAAATTAAATGATGTCATCTTGTATTGTGGACCTGATGCGGCAAAAAATTTTGTTAAGAAGATAGCGGAATGCGCAAGAGAACTTGCACCCAGCCTGAAAGGCTCTTACGTTTCTCCACCTACTCTGACAACGGAACAACAACGGAGACATGACACGGCGACAAGATGTGCGGAGTGTAACCAGGCTTTCACCCCCGAAAATCACAAGGTCGTACACCATGACCATCAGAATGGATTATTCCTGAACACCATCTGTAATTCCTGCAATCTTAAAATTAAGGAGTTGCATTTTGTTGCCGTGTTTCTGCATTACACGGAAAAATATGATACGCATCTGTTCATCAAAGAGTTGTACAATATCACGACTCGAATCTGCATCATCCCTAGAACGAGCGAGAAGTATATTGCAGTAAGAGTGTGGATCTCTCTCGAAGAAGGAGGAAGTGTGGAAGTTAGAATCCTGGACTCTTACAATTTCCTGTCCTCCAGCCTCGCCACCCTTGCAGCTCAACTTGGCGACGAAGATCTTGTGGCCACCAAGCAAATGTTTTCGGGGGATGAGAATTTGAATCTGTTGCGTCGCAAGGGCGTCTACCCCTACGAGTACGTCAATGATTTCGACAAATTTGACGAGACAGAACTTCCACCCCGGGAGGCATTTTATTCTCATCTCACGGAGGACGTCTGTTCCGAAGAGGACTACGAACACGCTCGTAGTGTGTGGACGGCCATCAATTGCCAAACTTTTCGCGACTATCACGATCTCTATCTTAAATTGGACGTGACACTTCTCATGGACATTTTCGAGTCGTTTCGCAAGAGATGCATCGCGATCTACAAATTGGATCTTGCGTATTTCTTCACGACGCTGGGATTGACTTGAGAATCTATGATGAAATACACCAACGTGGAACTGGGGCTCATCGCAGAGAAAAAACAGTATGCCTTCATGGAGAGTGCGATACGCGGTGACATCGTCCAATGTCCCCGACGCTATGCTCTCGCAAACAATCCTCATACGCCTGGTTACGATGCATCGAAGCCCAACACCTACATCGTCTACTGGGATGTCAACAACTTGTACGGCCATTCCATGTCCCAGTGTCTTCCCATCAGCGACTACGTGTGGATGACCGAAGAGGAACTCTCCTGCGAGGATTTTCTCAACTGGACCGAAAATAACGAATGAGGCTGTTTCTTGGAAGTGGATCTCGATTATCCCGAAACGCTTCACGAGAAACATCACGGATTGGCCCTGGCCCCCACCAAAGAGAAGCCACCTGGAGGATCGGAGCCAAAACTGATACTAAACGAGTAGTGTAAAAGTATATAGGATAAACTCGAGAAAGTATGAGCCCCCCTCAGGCAGATTTGGCTAGCTCAAGATGTGCATATGAGCTTATTGCTCAAGTGTGGTACTCTGTCTAACCCAAGATTTTTGTAAAAATGCCCTCGGGAATTTCCCGTGAAAGTATGACCCCCCTCAGATTGATTTGCCGACACTTACAAAAGCTACATCTGCCAGATTGTTGTCCATAAGTTTGTTAAAAATATGAAGATGCTCATAAGAGCTTATTGCCTCTAGTGTAATACTCTGTAAAGTGTAATCTTATTAGCTACATCTACACCCACACCCACACACATACATATTTACTTCCGGTCCACTTCCGGTTTAAGTTCAGAGAATTAATGTTAACCCGAATATTTTAATTGGGCACCAGGCTCAACTTGCATATCTAGTATTAAGATAATGTAATTCTTCTAGAATTGCTCTGTGACTCTCTCATTTCTTACATCATAAACATATGACTTTTCACCTATAAGAATAACACTACATATGGTGTCATCAGGGAGTGTATCGTTGAATTCACAGATAATTTTAATGTTTGTCTTGTCATTAACCACAACTTGTTTCCTTTTTGAAGTGTTGATGACAAACATGGGTCTCTGTGCTTTGAATTCATCTGGTGTGTAATACATGTCAGTATTGCCAGTAGTGACCCTTTTGTATGCTATAAATGCTTCATATAATTTAAGAAAATCATCCTTGGACATGTCTAAATTATAATTTTCTCTAGGGAACACCTCATTTCTGCCATTTTTAAGATATATGTTCTTGATGTTGCAGTTATCAAATTTACTTGAATTTTTTCTTCATTATTGTGTCTTCCAGTCTGAAACAGTACCAGCACAAAATCTGGCATGTCATATTGTATACTGGAGAATGAGTTTGTAGCATCAAATTCATAATAGCTACCAGTGGCAGGCTTCTGCACACATTGATATGTATAAAATTGTAAAGGCACCTGTGGATTTTTTAGGATATCTGCTTTGCATTTAAGAGCATAACTGGCTTCATATTCAACAACTGGAATTCTTAGCTCCATAGTCTGACGGATTATTAGGAAGTCACAAGCAGACGGGGATCATAGCCACTTTCAAACCAAGTTCCGAGTTCATGGAACCGATCATCTACACGCCCTCTTCGCCGATCAATTTTCCAGTATGTCACAACCGCATAGACGACATAGAGTTGGTGGTGACGAACGAGAAAGGAGACGTGGTGGATTTCGCAGGTGCCACTACGACGGCCATCGTGGAGATCAACGTATAATAAATAACCATACATGTAAAATGGAGCAAATCGAAAGTTACGAATTGCAATCTTTCCCTCCCAACCGTCGCACGTTCGCCAATCTGAACGAAGCGAACAGGGAGATCGAATACGACGTGGACGTAGGCGATGGGTTCGTTCATCCTCACAGAGCGGACCTCTACCTTCAATTCGACGTGGTGAAGAAGGAAAGCGGAGACGCGTTTCCCGCAGCAGCAAACTTGATACTCGTGGACAACTTCGTGCCTCACCTGTTCTCGCAGGTGGAGGTGAGGAAACACAACACCGTCATCGACAGAATAGATTATCCAGGCATCACGTCGACGGCAGTGGGAACGTTGAAATTATCCAAAACGGACGCAGCGTACTACCAGGCCGGGGGATTCGAAGCCGGGACCAAAATATCGACGAGAAGTCACACGGTGCTCTTCCCCATGCGTCTCCTGCCTGGTTTCTTCTCGGACTACAAGGAGATCATGTGGAAGGGAGGACTGAGGATCACGTTTCGAAGAGCGGCCAACGACAACGACGCACTGATGCGATACGCTACTTTGGGTCCGGACGGCACCACGCCGATAGCCAACACTTTACCCGAAGCAGCGAAATGCGTCATCCGGAGCATGGAATTGAGAATGCCGGTGGTGGAATACGAAACGAACTACGCCCTCAAGTACAAAGCGGAGATCTTGAAAAGTCCGCAGGTGCCGATTCACTTTCACGGTTACCAGTGCGTGCAGAAGATGGCGTCGGGAAGTCACATGGAATTCGACGTGACGACGCAGTTCAACAACATACAGTTTGACATGCCAGATTTTGTCGTGGTGCTCTTTCAGACCGGACGCAATAACGATCAGGAAAAAGATTCCAGCAAATTCGACGACTGCAAAATCAAGAACGTTTATCTCAAGAACGGTAGGAACGAAGTGTTCCCGCGCGAGAATTACAACCTCGACATGACCAAAAACGATTATCTCAAACTTTACGAAGCTTACACGGCTTACAAACGCGTGACCGAGGGAAGCGTGGACGTGTACTACGCGCCCAGCGAATTCAAAGCACGGAGACCCATGACCGTCATCAACACATCTAAGAGGAAGCAAGTGGTGGTCAACGATCGTACCAACATCAAGGTCGTCTGCGAGTTCCACGACGCGCTGCCCGTCGATACTCTGTGCAGTGTCATCCTGATTGCAGAGAAGTCTTTTGTGTATGATGTCAAGAATGAAAGAGTGACCGAGCAGTTTTAAGTACAAGAAAAAAAAAATCACATAATTCTCAAAAAATTATACTGACCGTAGGTTCAAATATTAGATTAACCTGCAACGCAATGTTTAGGATGTACTGCGAGGAACACCTTCTTACATTTGTGAGAATAATCTGGAATAAAAAAATAATAAAAAAAATTAATTTTAATGAATTTTAGAAATAAATCACACTTGAACGCACAAAGGAACTACCCCTTTGGCCCTGCGTGTGCCCCATATTCACCCCGTAGGGCGCGGCAGGGAGTTAGTCCCGCTAAAAATCCCAAACCTCCACCTGTTTTTTTTTTTTCATACATACATACATACATACTATTTACTACATTTGAGGCACATCTTACTAGTTTCTAGACAATGGTGGCCCCATGGGAGCGTGTGAATCCCACATTTCAGAACGCACCTCTTGTCGTCGTGTGCGTCCAGGGCAACCTTTCTCACCTGGTTGGTTGTCAACACATGGTCGACGCTCTGGATGCGCTGCTCCACTCCTGGAATTGACGTCCTAGTTTGAAGGGTTTTGACGTAATCCTCGAACTTGAGGTACTCTTGGACGACCTGCCTGCCCACACCCTTAGCCTTTTTCGTGATAGATCCTTCTGCCCGAATAGCATAGGCTTTGGGGCGAAGACCGGCAAACTCGAGAATTACATCACCGTCCTTCTCGTCTTTGAGTTTTCCGGGCACCTTCTTGTTGCGAGCCGGGATGCCGTACTTGTTTTGCTGGGGATAGCCCGAGGTGTCAAAGAGGTTAACCAAAGATGGAACTGTGGCTATATCCCCATATGCGTCGGCTGTGCGAACGTGGTACACCAAGCTGTCCGTGTCCGTGTAGAGAAGCGAGATGTTGTGGCCGTAGTGTGGACGTAATATGTCATAGTACGTCTCGAACATGTGTAGCTTGCTCAGATCCAGAACCGTGGCTCCAACGTAGATGGTCTTGGTGAGCCTCACCTCACCTTGATTCATGTGAATCAGAGCCAGCTGCTCGTTGTATATTGTTCGAGACTTGAACAATGGACTCGCGACAAGCTGACGACATCGCTCTTTCCTCGTCACTAATTTTATGTCCACACGATTCCGTACATTCTCCATGGTCTTGCCAAACACCGCATTATTCATGAGCTTGAAGAAATCCTTATCAAGCTCGGACGTGGCTGTGGTGCGGTGTTTGGTGTTGACTTCAATATATGGACGCAACCACGGAGAATGCTCGAACTTGAGGATGCGGTGAACTGCGTGGACCGTGACCCCTCGCTGCATCAACCACCGGAGATTCTGGTAGTGCAGGACGTAATTCTTCTTGTTTTCGAAATCCATGATGAGCTTCTTCTGGTTGGAATCGGGTGGACACTTGAACTCGGGTGCTGGGGAAAATCGCAGAACAAATCCTGCAGCTTCTCGGAGAACTCAAGGTCCACCTCGACGAAGAACCCATGTTCCGAATCGTCGAAGCTTTTGATGTCGAAGTTGGAAGGGTCAGCCCACTCGAACCCTCTAAAGGGGAGTGGCTGCATCATGGAGTGTCCGTACAAGTTATTCACGTCCGTGTGCATGATGTAGCTCGACGGTTGGGTGGAGTCGTAGCCAGTAGCCATGTGATGGTTGTTGGCGCGCGCGTGCCGTTGCGACACCTGGACCATGCCACCCCGGATGGCGCGTTCCACAAACAGCACCATGTCATAATCGGAAAGAAGCTCCAGCTCGATTTTCGTTACCAAAAACATGGCTGACCACGCCAGTCCGGGGAGACTATAGAAGTATGCGGGGTCCAGCTGGTAGATCTTCATTGCAGTCGCACGGAACGTCTGGAACACGTCGGCGAGGAGCGTCACATCAAGTTTGAGGTAGGCGTCGTGGTAGCCCCCGAGAGTTCGACAACCCAGCTCGCGCCACATGGACTGGGCATGGTTATAGTCATCCTCAGATATGTCCGAGCCTCGTAGCTGACTGTAGAACTTCGCCTGGGGAGGTAGCGACGTCTCCGCAAACTTGGCAGGGTCTGTGACGTATTCATAGGGGTAGACCCCCTTACGCCTGAAGAGACCGGCGTCCAAGTTCGGAAAGTTTGCAGAGGTGATGAGTATTTGCTCGTCGCTAAGCTTCCCCGCGAGAGCATCGAGGCTTGCCGGGAGGAACCTCAGGGAGTCGAGGAAGCGAAGCTCGACGGTACAGCGTGATCCCGGGATCGACACTCGTTTGCTCACACTGATGTAACGCTCCTCGTTCTGGGCGAGAACGTTGATTCCCTCGTTGTCATATCCAAGATGCTTGATCAGGTGGTGAAAGTCGTACCCCGAGCCGTTGTGGAAGAAGATCGGAATAAATCGCGGGTCCCGAGCCATGAGGTTGCAATCGTTGCACCAAGAACCAACATACCTACCGTCAAAGTGATCGTGGTGTTGGACTTTACGGTTGTTGGCGGTGTACTCCTCGACGCAGACGGGGCAAGCGATGGCCTCGTCGTGTCTACGTTGATCGTCGGGGGGCAGTGGGAGCATAGGCTTGGGGGCCAACAGTACCTTCCCTATCTCGATGGCCTCGACAACCATCCTGTCTAGAAAATGTTTAACTGCGTCGGGACCGCGATACACGTAGGGCTCGGGGGCGATGTGCTGGTCTCGTCGCACCACAACGTATGCGAAACTGGATGCCTCGTGGAGTTGGTAAGGGGTGGTGGAGGAAACTTCGGGATCGGGATCGCAAGTGGACAGGGGTTTGAGGAAGGCCTCGAAATCCGCGATGATGATAGCGGGATGCTCCACCATGGCGCCGTGCATGTGGAAACGCTCCACGCTGCCAGGTTTGGGCAAGACTGCCACCCCCGGCTCGTTGGCATTGCAGTAGATCTTGTGGCTGGCAAGCTTCTCTGCAGCGATGTTGGGACCTCTGATGCGCTGGTAATCCTGCTGTTCTCGATTATCAAATATGGACAAGCACCTGCGACACACCTCGACGTGGTTACTTTCACTGCCCCGTTGGTTCGAAACAAGCCGAGAGAGCGAGCGAATGAGGGTGTAGTGATGGTGAGTTTCATCCTTGATTAGCAGAAGGTGAATTTCCTGCACACCATCGTCCTCTACGTCGCTCACCCGGATGGGGTACACCACATTTTTGTCAGTAAGGCCATAAACGTTGATGGCCAACCGCGGGTTGTGTGTACGAGCCTCAAACTTTCGAATGTCCGAAAGTAGTCCGGGTAGTCGATCCCAGCCATCGCATCTTCCAGCTCTGGCTCGTAGGGTAGGTAGTGGCCAACACGAAGCGGATGATTTTTCCAGTGGACAGGGTGCAACGCTGCCAGCACCGACCAGAAAAAGCACTTGGCGTCACTGTTCTGAATGTTCAGGACAGCCTTCTTTGCCGCAATGGTAGGTGGCAAGGGGACGTAGCTGGAGGCAGAGAGAGGCACAAACTTGCAAAGTTTGACGCACAGTTCGTGAGGCTCACCGCACAGCGAACCCCCCGAGCCCTTAGCTTGATGTTCTTCTTGTTTAACCAGCAGCTCCTCGGCAAACTGGTTGTAGATGACCTCGAGGTTATCGACATCCGCCAGATGCAGCGTCTTCGCCTTGGTGTTGTGGCAGAAGCTGTAAATTTCATCAGACGGCTTCTTGTACTGGCAACGTAGCGATGCGTAGAATTTGGTGGAGTGCGTTGCAAGCGCATCGCCGAGGATGGAAATGATTTTGGCTTGCACGTTCTCCAAAAAGCTACGCACGTCGCATAAGCCCTCCGAAGTGAGGACAAAGTCCTCTAACAAACGCTCGAAAGCAGACCGGTCTGCTTTCATCGCAGGCTTGACGCGTTTCGTGGGTGGTGCATTGATGGAGGCTGCTTCTGCCTTCCTCTTGGTGGAGGTCGAAGGCTGAGCCCCAGATGTACTTTCGCTTAGACAAGTAAGCTTATGCTTCTTGGCATACGCAATTGTGATGCGTTTATTACACCCGGAACACAGTTCGGTGGCAGCCAAATGCTTGCCTGGCACGCAGGTGCGACAATGTCTTGCAAAATGTTTGCTTGATATGGTTGTTTTGCACACAGGGCAATTTTTCATCGAGCGCATTTTTTTCTTTTTTTCGAGGTATGTTTATTTATATGTGATCTGTTGGTGGTAGAGTGTTTACAAAAAAATGCCTTATGAGAAAAATTTTGTAAGCTAATTCTAATTAGTGTTAGTTTGAGGGTTTATTTATATATGGGTGGTGTTGTCTTCCTCAAATATGCGCTTTAGTCAACCCTATAAAAAAATTAAAAAAATATATAAGAAAAATATGATTGTAGATAGAAAAAGCACAATAAATATTGTATGCATGTGTAATTCTATTTAGCTTATTTTTGCTAGACACGAATCTTCTTCAGATTTTATTGCCCATTAGTATATTTTTCTACCAATCTAGTAGAGGTGCGAAACTATGAAAATGTTTTTGTTTAAGCACTAATCATTATGTTTCCAATAGGACTCCTATGGGACGTAAAACCTTGTAACTTTGCTCTATGTATATACTAGTGCTTTTCCAACATATTCACAAAACCTTAGAACCTTCACAGACAAAAAAATAAAGTTCCCCCTGTGTACATGTATAATTCGAATCCCACTGTAGGTCCAGTTTCGCTTAACCTTACTGTGCATAAAACAGCAAATCCAACTTAGAGTATCAACACATTCAAAAAGATAAAGTTTCCCCCTGTGTACATGTATAATTTTAATCTCCAAGTTCGATACCCGGCAGATCCCACTGTAGGTCCAGTTTCGGTTAACCTTACTGTGCATAAAACAACAAATCCAATTTAGAGTATCAACACATTCAAAAAGATAAAGTTTCCCCCCTGTGTACATGTATAATTTTAAACTCCAAGTTCGATACCCGGCAGATTCCACTGTAGGTCCAGTTTCGCTTAACCTTACTGTGCATAAAACAGCAAATCCAACTTAGAGTATCAACACATTCAAAAAGATAAAGTTTCCCCCTGTACACTTGTATAATTTTAAACTCCAAGTTCGATACCCGGCAGATCCCACTGTAGGTCCAGTTTCGCTTAACCTTACTGTGCATAAAACAACAAATCCAATTTAGAGTATCAACACATTCAAAAAGATAAAGTTTCCCCCCTGTGTACATGTATAATTTTAATCTCCAAGTTCGATACCCGGCAGATCCCACTGTAGGTCCAGTTTCGCTTAGCCTTACTGTGCATAAAACAACAAATCCAATTTAGAGTATCAACACATTCAAAAAGATAAAGTTTCCTCCTGTGTACATGTATAATTTTAATCTCCAAGTTCGATACCCGGCAGATCCCACTGTAGGTCCAGTTTCGCTTAACCTTACTGTGCATAAAACAACAAATCCAACTTAGAGTACACGCGTCAATACCATCCACCATGAGTAAACTAACATGATCATAATCATCGTCCCTCCCCTCCCTCCGATTATTACCTCGCTTTTATGTTATTCGCGATGAAGAATAGTTTTTTTTTCAAGCGCACGTTATGTATGCTCATATTCTTTTTTTTGTTTATCGTAAATTTCGATGTTTAATCAAAACAACACTTTCTGTTCACTAACGCCACTCGTAATTATTATTATTAACACACACACACATGCAAAAGAAATAACAAAAAAAAAACTTACCTACAAAAGGCTGCTAGCAATTTAACACTCACAAATAGTAGTATAATCGCGCACAGTCGCAAAAACTTCACTGTTCTGTCTAGAAGCTTCCACAGAAAACGAAAGTCATCTCCCCCCTCTCTCTTCTCTCCACCCGTCGTCGCATCCGGTTGCGGTGACAATATAAGCAAAAACTAGGTCGTGTCAGTATTGCCAACTCACTAGGCCTCTGAGTTTAGGGCGACCCGAATTGTGCTGCCAGAGCGTGTTGCGCGCGGACCAGGTTCGAGGGCACAAACTCAACTGGCATCTCTCGCATTACTATTTCAGCAAAGCGTTGCAGAACAAGCAATGTTTGTGTTTCCCACGGCAGCATCTCGAGTATTATCACAAGCTGGTCGGGGGTTACGTACAGCAGCTGGCCTCCCCCCTTTCAGCGTGAACTTGGGAGTGGCGCGAATTCCACGCCGCCGGAGCGGACGTTCCACCCGGTACGGAAGTTGATGTTTATCGCGGCGTCACGAATCCCACACCGGCGGCGTGGAAGCCAAACAGAACACGGCTAAATTAATGATGAATAGTATGCACGGGTAAATGTACAAATTGAAAAACACCCCCGAAGAGATTCGCCCCCACGTCAATCAATTTTACGTTCGAAGGCCGTACGGGAAAACCTTTACTTTTTTGGTTGGGTACCACGCACCCTGGCGGGGTTATAGGGGCCAGGTATCCTAAAAAACAACAATTATTATTTGTTTGTTTGCGTCACAATACGGAAATAATAAGAGGCACGCGCGTGCGTGTGAGTGGCACATCGTTCCATACGGAGCATACTGTGTTGCCATCCACCCATCTCTCTTTTACGGCAGTACATATTTGTTGCCGGCTCTCCTTGCCCAGTGTGTGTAGGTTGGCAAAAATTGCTTTATGCACTGTAAGGCAAGCCTCAAGCAAAGTTGCCAGCTCCTTGCTTTAGGTTAGGTTAGGCCGTGTCCGGATTGGCAAGCACTCCGTCCCGTTCTCTACCGTTGCTCTTGAGTGCCGTAGAAGTCGCGTCCAAGTCGTCCGAATCTACATGTCCCCTTGTAGTACGGTTGTCACTTTTCCCGCCAGGTGTCAGCCCGAACTTCACCAACTGCGCTCTGGGGCGCAGGCGCATCTCACGGAAGCAGAAGGCAGACGCCAAACAAACATGACAATGATTTCCACCTAGTTAAAAATGTAACACGCTATTTCATCATTTACAATTTTTCTACATTCAGTATTATTGATAAAATGTTAAAGTATAACTGAGTTTTACATCGTCTAATCAGTAAATGTTGTCTGGACAAAATAAAAATTAGAATATGGCTGCCAAGCTCAGCGTCACAGCGAGTTCAAGCGTGCATCTGTCGCGCCTCTCTGCTCTTCCCTCAGACTCCACGTCTACCGCGAATTCGGACAACGGAGGTTGGCTGGATCCCCCGATGGAACGGTGCTCTAGGTGACATCTGCTGCCGATTCGGACGCGGCCTTAGACCAAAAAAAAAGCTGTAGGTGGGTGTTGGCAGCTGTCGGTTGTTTAACTCTTCCCCCTCTCTCTCTCCTCTCTCTTTTTTTGTAAAAGGCTATGGCAAAAGTACCAGTAGGTTGGCAACCTTGCTTTATGCACTGTAAGGCAAGCCTCAAGCAAGGTTGCCAGCTCCTTGCTTTAGGTTAGGTTAGACCAGAAAAAAAACCTTGGTGATTTTTTTCGAGTAAGGTGTTGGCAACACTGCGAGAAAATAGGGCTTATGCCTTACAAGAGCAAACCATTAAGAAGCCTCAAGCAGTGTTGCCAGCTCCTTGCTTTAGGTTAGGTTAGACCAAAAAAAACCTTGGTGATTTTTTCGAGTAAGGTGTTGGCAACACTGCGAGAAAATGGGGCTCATGCCTTACAAGAGCAAACCATTAAGGCGAGCCCCACCGAGCCCCACTTTCGGGCTTAGAACCGGTCCACCACCACTACTGACAGGTTAATTTATATCACGTAAGATCGTGATCGAGTGAGGTGTTGGCAACACTGCGAGAAAATGGGGCTTATGCCTTACAAAAGAAAACCATTAAGTCGAGCCCCACCGAGCCCCACTCCGAGCTCCACTTTCGGGCGTAGAACTGTCCATTTGGGTCTACTCTAAAGTAGGTCAAAGCACGTAGAGGCTCTCGTGTAGTTTAGCACGTAATAAAAAAAAGGATAGGTTAAGTTATATCACGTAAGATCGTGGTATACCTACAAATGCGAGTGGGAAAAAAAGGGAAATTTTACTAAAACATCGCTAAACGCTAAAACATCGACAAAAAATTGTCAAAATATGTCAAAAACTGATATTCGATTGATAAAAAAAAGAGGCTACAAATGCACTCGTACCAAGTATGAGGTGGGAAAAAAGGGAAATTTCACTAAAACATCGCTAAACGCTAAAACATCGACAAAAAATTGTCAAAATATGTCAAAAACTGATATGCAATTGATAAAAAAAAGAGGCTACAAATGCACTCGTACCAAGTATTACTTTGAAACAATCCAATTACACTACTGCCACGGACGCCCCAAGAATGGAGCTGCTTTAGGATGCCAAAGCGCCACGTTGTGTCATATGCCTTTTGGAGGTCAAAGAAAACTGCAACTAAATGTTCCTTGTTGAGGAATGCATCCTGAATATGTCTTTCCAGCTGAACCAGATGGTCCAGTGTGGAACGGTTGGAGCGAAAACCACATTGAAAATTACTTATCAAGCAGTTTTCCTCCAAAAACCAGGTGAGACGCTTGTTGATCATGCGTTCCATCAACTTGCACACACAGCTAGTAAAGGCAATAGGCCTATAACTCGAGGCTGCGGTGCGTTGTTTACCTGGTTTCAGGATAGGAACGATAATTGCTTCTTTCCAGGACGAAGGGAAAGAGTCCTCCAACCAAAGACTGTTGAATACCGCCAAAAGGAAATTTTTGGCTCCAATGGGCAGATGACGAAGCATCTCATAGTGGATCTTGTCCACTCCAGGAGCTGTATTCTTAGAATCTCGAAGTGCCTGATCGAACTCCCGTTCAGTGAATGGAGAGTTGTAAGGCTCGGTGTTATGACTTCGAAAAACTAGAGGGCATCGTTCCTGACGGTCCTTCTCACGGCGGAAACGTGGTTCATAATTTTCCGAGCTAAAGGCATCAGAAAACTGCGTGGCCAAGATATTGGCAATGTCTCCGGAATCGGTGTACAACGTCCCATCGTGCTAGAGAGCGCTCAGAGGAGTAGATGCACCCCCCTGGAAGCGACGTACTTTGGTCCAAACGGCTTTCGACGAAGCCTGCTTCGTCAGAGAAGACACGTATTGGACCCAGCACGCCTTCTTACTGGCTCGAATGAGCTGACGGGCACGGGCACGTTTAATGCGGAACTGCTCGATGTTTGCGGCAGTGTGGTTTCTATTAAATCGATCTAGGGCATTATTGCGGTCCTTGATGGCTGCACTGATATCCGCAGTCCACCAGGGGACTGGGCGTCGCCTCGCAGTTCCACTGGGATGTAAGATGGAGGTGCGTGCAGCATCATGCACTCTTGACACAAATATATCTAAGGCGTCGATTGGTGGTAAAGTCGACGCAAGATCGACTTCAAGGTCCACTGCACTCTCGAAGGCACCCCAGTCGGCCCGACTGAGATGCCAGTGAGGGTGTTGTTCACGTGAGTGCTGAAGATGTTCCAGAGTAAGAAAGAGTGGGAAGTGATCACTCCCACAGAGATCAGGGTGAACGCTCCAAGATGTGGTAGGAGCAAGGCTTGGACTGCAGAAGGACAAGTCCAACGAAGAGTATGTGCCTGAGGAATGACTGAAATATGTGGGAGTCCCATCATTCAGCAACGTTAAACCTGATGCCTCATGGAATTGATCTACAATTTGACCCCGGGGCTCTGTACGAACGGAGCCCCACAAACAATGGTAGGAATTAAAATCGCCCAAAAGAACTACAGGAGACGGAAGTTGTTCGAATATACAAAGGAGGTCCTCAAGAGAGAATCGCTCCTCCTTTGTGATGTAGACACAGCACACAGATATTGGCTGTGGTAGATGGACCCGCACGGCGACAGCTTGGAGGGAGGTGGTGAGAAAGATTGGTGTAGAGTGGATGTTATCTCGAACACCGATTGCAACACCACCGTGTGCACGACGACCCTGAGGAAGCTTGTCGGTGTGGTAAAGCGTGTAGCCGTTCAAAATCACTGATTCATTTGGACGAAAATGTGTCTCTTGGAGACATATAATGGCAGGGTCAAATTCAGATATTAGAATTTGCAGTTCCTCGAGATGTGTACGGAAACCGTTAAGGTTCCATTGGAGACAATAAGCCATAGCTGTAGGTATGATCGTTACCTTTTAAGGCGTACTCTATTTCTAGGCCCTGTCACCTTGATAAATTCTTCATCCGCGGCTTCGTCCTGTATCATGTCCTCGGGTAAGGACACAGAGGGCGAAGGGGATGAAGGGGAAGTGGGGGCGCGTGCTTTTAGCGCCCGCCGGGCAGCTTTCAGCTGCGCCTTAAGTTTCAGGGTGGTGGCTGTCACCCTGACTGGAGAGCTAGTAGACTTCAGAAAATGTTCTTTATTATACACTTGCTTGAATTTCTTAATTACACTACTCAAACGTGGAGAACAAGCGGAATTACGTTCTGCACTACCGACTCCTCCAATTTTACGTAAGTCACGGCTTGCAGCTGAAGAAAGTACATAGAGGATTGAAGTTCCGACAGAGCAAGTGGGTCGAACCCTACATAGCCGAGAACACGCAACGCAGAGCGCAATCAACATCGCCTGCAGACAAGGATCTGTACAAACTATTCAAGAACGCCATCTACGGCAAGACGATGGAGAACGTGCGCCATTACATCGACGCAACGTTGGTCACGGACGAAAAGAAATTCGAGAAAATTGCTGCTTCCCCCTACTTCAAAAAGTTCACCATTTTCGACGAGAATCTGATATTCGTCGAGAAGAACAAGAAGCAAGTGATGCTCAACAATCCGATTGCCATAGGTGCCACCGTCCTTGAACTCTCTAAATTCCACATGTACCAATCCTACTACGATCAGTTTCAACCCTTTTATGGAGATAACATTGAAATATGTTACATTGACACGGATAGCTTCGTTTTTCAAATCCAAACACCAAGCCTCGAACATGATCTGAGTTCGATGAAGCATCTTTTTGATTTTAGCAACTTACCATCAGGCCATCACTTGCATTCGACAGAAAATAAAATTACGATTGGAAAATACAAAGATGAAGTTGGCGGGAAGTACATCAGCGAATTTGCGGGGCTTCGTGCCAAAATGTACTGCGTCAAGATTGCAGAAGAAAAAGAGATCAAGAAAGCGAAAGGGGTGGGAAAAATAAGTATCAGTAAATTTAGCATGAAAGACTACAAAGAATGCCTGTTTCAAGGTAAAAGAAAACTTAGCACCGATCATCGCATTGCGAATAAATTACACGAATTGTACACGACGCGCGTAACCAAGGTAGCACTGGATGCCAGAGAAGTAGTGGGAAAGGCCATATTATAAACTCGAGAAAGTATGAGCCCCCCTCAGGCAGATTTGGCTACACTTAAAACTAGCTCAAGATGTGCATATGAGCTTATTGCTCAAGTGTGGTACTCTGTCTAATCCAAGATTTTTGTAAAAATACCCTCGGGAATTTCCCGTGAAAGTATGAGCCCCCTCAGATTGATTTGCCTACACTTAAAAAAGCTACATCTGTGAGATTGTTGTCCATAAGCTTGTTAAAAATATGCCCCTCTTGATATTGTTTTGGATACACTTAAAACTAAGCCAAGATGCTCATAAGAGCCACCCACACCCACCCACATACACCCACACCCACTTACACCTACCCACACATATTTACTTCCGGTCCACTTCCGGTTTAAGTTCAATTGGGCACCAGTCTCAACTTGCATATCTAGTACTAAAACAATGTAATATGCAGAAATCTTCTAGAATTGCTCTGTGGCTCTCTCATTTCTTACATCATAAACATATGACTTTTCCCCTATAAGAATAACACTACATATGGTGTCATCAGGGAGTGCATCATGGAATTCACAAATAATTTTAATGTTTGTCCTGTCATTAACCACAACTTGTTTCCTTTTTGAGGTGTTGATGACAAACATGGGTCTCTGTGCTTTGAATTCATCTGGTGTGTAATACATGTCAGTATTGCCAGTAGTGACCCTTTTGTATGCTGTAAATGCTTCATATAATTTAAGAAAATCATCCTTGGACATGTCTAAATTATAATTTTCTCTAGGAAATACCTCATTTCTGCCATTTTTAAGATGGTAACATTATCGTATGGGTGAAACGGATTCCTTCAAATTTCCTTCAAATTTACAGGAGAAAGTACTTACGGAAATCATTTTCTTGAGCGTTTTGGAAGTTCCTGAATGTAGATTTGATCCATTTTAATGTGAATGCGTTTTGTTTTCTGCGAAAATCTCTGTCCGACACGCTGTTTCTGCTCCCGCCATTTGCTTTTTGCATGAGAGTGCAATGTTCCGTGTGTTAAGGCGATGCAACCCCGTAGCCAGTGTTTCAGCCTCGCCGTGTTTTCACTAGAACCACCTGTCGAGTTCGGAACAAGCCATTTTTCCTGAATGGGTGTCACTTATCGCACAACATTGTAGCAACATTGTGTTCCGACGTCACAGGAGAGAGCTGTTTTTACAATTTTTCTTTGTATTTATGCTAATGGAACCTAACCTAACAGGCCTAACCTAACCACGTAGGCATTCCTCGTCTGACGTCAATATTCAAGGTTGCAAGATTGTTGTGCGTAAAGGAAGAGAATTAACGAATTACGAAAGAAAGATGTTCCGACCCGAATGGGTGTCACTTATCGCACAACACTGTAGCAACATTGTGTTCTGACGTCACAGGAAAGATCTTTTTCATGTTAGGCAATACAAGCTAACGCGTCTCTTAGCGAAAATAATAATTTTTCTTTGTATCTATGCTAATGGAACCTAACCCAACAGGCCTAACCTAACCACGTAGGCATTCCTCGTCTGACGTCAATATTCAAGGTTGCAAGATTGTTGTGCGTAAAGGAAGAGCATTAACCAATTTCGAATGAAAGATGGTTCCGACCCGAATGTGTGTCACTTATCGCACAATACTCTAGCAACATTGTGTTCTGACGTCACAGGAGAGACCTTTTTCATGTTAGGCAATACAAAGGTAACGCGTCCCTTAGCGAAAATATTATTTTTTCTTTGTATTTATGCTAATGGAACCTAACCTAACAGGCCTAACCTAACCACGTAGGCATTCCTCGTCTGACGTCAATATTCAAGGTTGCAAGAGTGTTGTGCGTAAAGGAAGAGCATTAACGAATTGCGAAAGAAAGATGGTTCCGAATTGCGAAAGAAAAATGGTTCCGAATTGCGAAAGAAAGATGGTTCCGAATTGCTGTGTATGGACAATGAACGTGGTAAATCACAAGGTTATTTTACAAGTTCTACACGTAAATGCGACGTATTAGCATAATTTCAAATAGGGGCACGAAAGTAGATATTTTCCGGTGAACGAGGTTGCACCACTGCATAAATCGACAAAACACTCTCAGAACGCCCCCTAAACCAGTATGCTATCACGGCCATAATGTGTTACAGATTCGAAACAACAAGTAACAGTAAGTACTCGTAAATAGAGAAAATAAACATTATCTTAGTTAGAAATGCATTATTTTGCCTTAAGAAATGTTCCGCAACACGTTAGCAATGTAAAGAAGTCCGAAATATATGATTCGTAGGTGTTTCACCCATACGATAATAGTACCTTTAAGATATATTTTCTTGATGTTGCAGTTATCAAATTTACTTGAATTTTTTTCCTGATTATTGTGTCTTCCAGTCTGAAACAGTACCACCACAAAATCTGGCATGTCATATTGTATACTGGAGAATGAATTTGTAGCATCAAATTCATAATAGGTACCAGTGGCAGGCTTCTGTACACATTGATATGTATAAAATTGTAAAGGCACCTGTGGATTTTTTAGGATATCAGCTTTGTATTTAAGAGCATAACTGGCTTCATATTCAACAACCGGGATTCTTAGCTCCATAGTCTGAATAAGGCACTTGCCCTCATCAGGTAGGGTATTAGGCAGAGCTTCATATAATTTAAGAAAATCATCCTTGGACATGTCTGTAGAGTTTAATGTACTGTACCTCATCAAAGCATTATTATCATTGGCAGCTCTTCTAAATGTGATTCTTAAACCACCCTTCCACATAATATCTTTGTAATCTGAGAAGAATCCTGGCAACAGGCGCATGGGAAACAGCACTGTGTGACTCTTAGATATTATTTTATCACCAGCCTCAAATCCACCTATTTTGTAGTAAGAAGCCTCGGTTTTGGATAATTTTAGTGTGGCCAAAGCTGTAGAGGTAATGCCAGGGTAATCCACTCTGTTTATAACAACACCATGTTTTCTGATCTCAATTTCAGAGAACAGATGTGGCACAAAATTGTCCACCAATCTTATATTTGAATTTGCCGGATAATCTGTACCATCGAGCTTTACAACATCAAATTTGATGTATAGATCTGCTCTGTGAGGGTGTATAAAGCCATCCCCTACATCAAGATCAACCTCAATCTCTGTGTTGGGTTGATTTAAATTTGCAAAGGTCCTCCTGTTTGGGGGGGATGATTGTAGCTCATAACTCTCAATTTTTTCCATTTTTTGTATGTATTTTTATTTAAATATTAATCTCTATGATTGCAGTTGTTGTGGCTCCAGCAAAATCAACTAATTCTTCTTTTTCATTAGTGACCATCAACTCAATGTAATCTATCGTCTTGTGACACACTTTTACTGAGCGTGTGAACCTCGAAAGGTTCGGGGATCAGACCTGGAGCCTTTTAGATTAAAGATATAATTCTATTGGGGGTTAGCGGTAGCTCGTAAGCTCTCGCTAGGCTGCATCTGCATACTGCAGGAGGTACCAGAATAAACTTAAATATATAAAACCCTTTATAAAATGGCAACTCTCATGATTCGGGTTACTATGACCTTAAGTCTGCATTGGCAAAGGATGGCATTAGAAAAGCATATTACCTGTCTCTCTTTAGAATCGTGGACCGAAGAGTTTCTATAGTAACTGTCACTTGCTTGCTGAAGTTCGCCTCTCAAATTCTCACTCAGCTTCGCTGCACTCCACTTCCAAACAAGTTTCTGAAAGTCCGCATCCAGCCTCAATCTCCTTCAAAATCAAACTCACTCTCCTCTCTCCAATACTCAAAACTCCCTTCTTCTTACTCCTGAACCACTCTCCTGTTCTCTTCAAACCCCAAGACCAACTCCCCTGTCTCTCCCGAGCCAGATCCAACTTGCCTTCCTCCTCATCAAAACACCTCCCCTTTTTCTCTCTCATCAATTTTCCTTTGCAAATATTGGCGAATGCTTTTCGCTGAGCTGGTGCTGAAGTTAACACTTTCCTATACTTCCTGTCAGGCTGCTTAGCTAAACGTAACTCGAAAATGAAAATGAGGGATACGTAACGGTATCCAGCTGGGCGAAAAAAATTCCTTTGAATTTTTTTTTTTTAAAACGTTTAGACAAATTGCAGGTACAGTGCCGGTTATGCCAATGCAGTCCCTTAGAAGGTCTATTTATTTAGTGAAGAAAAATAAAAATACATTTCACATCAGTGAAAATGAACACTACAGACTAACTCTAAAACTAAAGGGAAGGAAAAAAAATGCAGTCAAAATTAGATTTGGTTGACAGGTGTCAAGTCGTAATCTAATTTGGACTATCGAATATCAAGACAAAAGCTCTGTGGGAGCAAACTAAAATTAAAAGCCGAGATGGCAATCAAAAATGAGAAGTCCAATGCCATATTTCGTTCGTCTCTAGCATGAATGAAATGAACGCGTGCGTACTACAATATTTATGCTGAGCACGCATACATTGGCTTCCAAGAAATGTTTATCAACACGAGCTAAGCTGTAACGTCAGCTCGGGTCAGAGAACTATGTTTGATACGTCAGACACACACACCACTGAACTCGACCAATCCTCCCACGAGAGGAGTTGCTTATCACTAGTCTGCTGAACTGACGTCAGAATGGCCAAAGCCATAAGTTGTGGCTCCACCCACTAAGCATGTGGGGGGCTAACACCAAAGCACTAGGAATATGGGAGCAACTGCTCACGCCACAATAAATTTCAAGACAATTTGCACTAATATAAGAGGATCCTGGTGAATATATATTGTATCGAAGCACACGCAAGTTTCTCCGTCCATTGAATCTCTGTGAGAGAATAATATATGTATAGAAGATATAAGTACCATCTTCCAATAAAAATGAGAGAAAAAAAAAGATTGTTGAAAATATATCATATTATAGTGAATAATGCTATACTGCATTACGTATTAAAATACCAAAATTGTCCAACACCGTCCATTAAATATGAGTAGATATTTGAATACACACGTGATAAGTAAAGAAAAACAACTTAGTCCACTACAAATACATAATGAGTGGAATATTAAACTCAAATGTCCATTATATGTGTATATATATTGGTTATTAAAAAAAGTAATCCTACAGTCCTTGCTGTATGGCGTAAAAGTTCCTCTGTAAGGTCCGGAATGTTCTGAAGACACGCGAAAGCACGTGCGTGTATTATCCACTGCATTCCATGGAGTCCGTGCAAAAGTGTTTGCAACTGCGAAAACCGGAAAGAGGGGGTCACAATTTACATCCCAATCATCACGTGAGAATATCGGTCCTTTTGTAGTTTAAGGAACGAGAAGTATTCGTGATTGTACCACTGGATGTAAAATTCTGGGTGAGGGACGTTTGATGAGGCGGGGGGTAAATCTTGAAGATCGGCGGGTGAACAAAAGGAAGAAACAGTTGGATTAATTTGTGCTGCTAACTGTACTGTAGAATTCATCATCCAGGGGAGAATGCTGTTCACCGGACTAGGGAACCTAGTCTCGTAAAGTCTGCCTTGCTGTAGAAGTAACAGCTAAAGTAGGTGTGCTTGGCGGGTTGCATATGCCTGCACTCGAAGATGGTAACACACTTGTGGTGGGGACCGTACATGAAAGTAAAGCTGGTCTTGCTGCGTACGGGCGTCTGAATGGTAACCAAATCGAAGGATACTGAAGATGGGGTAAAAGGTGTCATGTTTTCTTCTGGCCACTTGAAACTTGTAGGCTGGGACCCATGACGGGAAAAGTTTTCATCCACTGCATCACTTTGAGCTGGAATGTAGTTCTGACTGGAATTCCAGCGGAAATAAAGACAGTACTTTTAGGAAAAGGGGGCGTGTATCCGCTGCATCTTGAGGGCCGGAGCGTAGAAATGGGAGAAAACTGAAGGTGTGCTCTGGTGGCTAGCACAAATCCCATCGGCCGACGGTCGCAGTGCAGTCCTGAGGTCGAGGAGGTAATGCGAAGTACTCGGCGTGTTTATGTATGCCGGGTGAAAACTGAAATTGTTGACTCCACGAACTGAGAGGCGATGGTAAATGGTGCTGCTCTCTGAAGGTCGCCGGCGCGTAGAATTCCAATGTTGAAGGCGTCTCAGGAAATCTCTGCTATGCGATGTAGACGTCATGGAGATACGAGACATTATTAGGTGAGGATAGGAATGAGGTGGCCAATGAAAAAAAAGGAACAGGGAAATGTTTCAAAATACAGTCCTTAAAATCACAATAACCCAGAGTATGCCATTCAAATAAAGGTACAAAATCACTAAAAATGGGGCCTAATGTCAAATAAAATATAATAACTAATAATAAAAAGCAATAAAGAATGTAAATCAATTTTAAATAACTGATATGCTAAAAATGTGAAGGTTCACGATGTGAGGCATTATTTTACCATAACGGGAGTGTAAACGTGGTGAAAATAGTGATTGAAGGCTAACAAAATTGCAATAATTGCCTCTAAATCTACAGAGGTGATAATAAACCAAAGTAAATGAGCGGAACCAAATTTTTTTGTCTTCAAATGTTAATTATGTAGGTGGCGTAAAATGAATTGAAGTGACGCAATAATGACGTAGTATCCCTTAGGTACTAGTCGAAGAGAAATTTGTAAAAAAACTAAAAATGTAATTGAACATGCCTCATCTCAATTGTCGTGTCCATTGATTAACGAATATGAACAATCTCATCAGCAAAAATAAATTGTCAAGATACTTGTCATATCCATACTACATTATAGGCTATATCTGAATGCTTTATTTAAAGAACTCCAACAGTTCACCATTATTAGTACTGAATTTTGTCTTAGATGTATGAAGATTTCGAAGTGCCAACTTGGAATTGATGTTTCGACGTCGAAAGCTGGATCGAGTTATTATCCGAAGTGCAAGAAAGTCATGACGTCAGAATAACTCTAGGGGGGAAAATTCTTGGGTGGGGAAATTCTAAAAGGTAAGCATGCTGGAACATGCCCGGCTGTGAGAGCAATAGAGTCGCCGCTAGGCAACAGATTATGCGAAGTCAGGAAAAAGTAACGGGAGATGTATCGTTGCTCAGAATCAGTTCCTTGGAAAAGGAGCGGAGTTAGCCATTGTGCATTGTCATATTGCAATCCTGTCATTGTATCAATTTTCATCGTTCGGCCGGAACTGTCCAAGGTTACTGGATGTATGGGAACGCTGAATCGCAGCCTTCGGAGTTTGCTGGAATTAACTGACGCCGATAAAAGGGAATGGAGGAAATTAACTTGCAAGAAATTTGAGTCGCCGGGATGGGACGAAGCTTCACTGGAAATCTGGAGTGGAAAAGGAAAAGGGGGGGGGGGTAAATTCTTGATGTACAGCTCGGATTCATCGCGGCGCTCTGGACAGAAAGAAATAGAGGATACACAACATACATGCGCCAAAGATCAAAGCGCGTGTCGTTACGTAACAAACGTGACTACATATTTGTGAATGTATCTTGTTCGAGTTCTAAGCAACTTGATCGTAACAATGATTCCGTATGAAATGAAATCGTTATCTGGGTCATTCAGTCCTATGCTAATCTTGTATTTCAAACTTTTCTTTTACAGGCTTGGAGCACGGGAAACGAGAACACAATAAAATAATCGTATTAAGAAAATATATGGCAAACATCGCTATTATTAATACCTTTTGCAAAGTACATACGGATACTGAAACGCTGCGAAAAATATTTCCGAAAATGATAACACCTGAACTGACGGGAAATTAAGATATAATATTATATTTACTAACAAACTATGCAAAGTGAAAAAGGTTGCAATCCTTTTTGGACCACTTAGTGCGCTGAATTCTCTTTAATTAGGCGTGATATGAGCTCTATATTGACATATTTAAAATTATATCGTAGCCATGCGTTTCCTATTCTTTTATATTAATGCAAATTACAACTATTGTCTTTGGAACTAAATATATGTAGGGTGGGTGGGCAAGAAGGGGAAAAAATATAATGCCTTAATTATGTGAATATAGTTCAGCCATTACTAGTATTATATCACACGAAGGGTCAAGAAAACATTTTGTTCACGGGTCTCTATTAAAATATGCTTTGCATATTTATATATACGTAACATTTACTAAAGTCTTTATTCAGACTGGACATTATCGCCATTCTGCCGATAGCAGAAGGTACTTTCACCAGTTATTTGGGATCCCTGGGTAACTGGAGAAAATGGTATTCACTAAGCGCATTTACATATTATTTCGTATTTTTCACCATTTCTTCATTCTACTTGATAAATCTCACTGTATAAATGCGCATTGCATAAACTTCTAACGTCGCCCTGTGAACGTCACACTCTTCCGTCTAACTAGTGTGCATAATTGGCAAATAAATTGAGTAAAGTACATCCATGTGTTTAACAACCAATAAATATTCACATATAAAATTAATACTTTTCGTAAAATCGCCCAAATAGCTGTTGCCTGTTATTCGTGTCCTTGTGATGGACAGAGATGATGTTACAAAACCTCTGTGACTGCTAAAACGCGTTCTCATGTGTTAGTGGTTGCTCAATTTCCTACGTATTCTCCGCTTGTTTAGGGTCTGACTGAATGTAAACACGATGAGGTCTTAAGGCGGAAGAAGTACAAGATTCTGCTTTATTAATTCTAAATATAGGTACAAATTCGCAAAACTTTAACATTATTTAATGAAAATTGATAATCAATTTTATCTTAATTTAAACAATCTGTAACTTGTATGTGTGATTCAGTGAGTAAGTGATTAACGTCGTGATTAGGTAAGCACACGAAACCAAATTGGTTAATTAACGCTAAGGAACGTTGATATTGATGAATGCCGTAACTCGAAATATAAATATCATAATTGGGCTTCAAGTTTCAACAGTAGATATAATATAAATACACATGAAATTTAAGGTATTAAAATTTGTCATGAGCTATAAAATGAATGCGTAGGAGGAATATTCAACTGTCCATCAAAGCAATAGCTCAGAGAGGGGGAAAAAAATATCAACAACAACAAAAAAAAAAAGATCTCGCAAACATGTGAGAAACATCCGCGCCGTGCTCTCTTAATTGTGTCCAGTTAAATCATTATAAGTTGGCTTTGCCTAACTTTTGGGTGCTTGAAACAGAAATATATATATAATATGTGTACGTACTGTTTCATCTCAGTAAAGCCTTTCCATTGGCTTAAAACATCTTACACTCTGCCATAGCAGACTGCTTTATTTATCTATATATGCGCTTTATTCACCATTATTATTTCTCGACCTATTTATGCATATAACTAAAGCACCTTTTATTTCTAAACCAGAATCCACTAATTAATCGAGCGGTTTATACTCTGAACTAATGGTAGCGTCACTCTAACTACGTACGACCGGCGTACAGTAGCGGACATAATTGCTGCTTCATTGCCAGAAGTATAATAAGCGTTTCATTTCTTCACATGTCAACACATAGTTAGATAAAAACAATTTAGTCCTTAATTAAGGTAACGTAAGGCAAAACGACTGACTCGTGAATTCCTCGACTATCTCCTGAAGCTAAGCATCCTTCTTTGAGGAGCTAGGAGCATTGTGTCATTACGAATATAAATGAGTCGACCGCGGAACCTTGTTCGTTCCCAAAACTACATTTATTTAAAATTAATATCCTCTTGGCAATAATCTGAACAGTTTATAGCTCATGCATTTTTGATCATCGACAAGTTACGGTCAGTTTTGAACGAAAATAAATTTTAACTTTAAAGATCTTTAATTAATAAACAACAACAAAAAAAATGACTCAGCATACTCGCTGCTGGACTCAGTGAATACATAGTACAAATGAGTCGGAGTCAAGACTAAATTATTTTCCTCCTTAGCAATAATCTTACTATTCACTTTTAGTTAAGGATATAATTAATTAAAATACGTGAAAGGTAAAACTGAAACATGATCTGAGCAAAATTATCGCGAACATAAAATGTAAAAAAATCATTCACATAATTTCTGTAGCTTACTGCACTGTTATATCAATTATCACATAAATCACGTACAAAAGTAATGTAAAAAAAATCATTCTAAATTTTGCGTCAAAGGATCATCAAATTTGAATGTGTACTTTTCAAAAGTAGATTAAATCCTGGAAATGATGAAAAGTTTCCAGATGGGAGATCTGTCATAGGCAGGGTACCGGGTCCGCGAGCGAACCACAGCGCTACCAGGAGCGAAGCGATAGGGAAACGTCCAAGGACGTCCCTGGGCCGGCCGCATTTTTGGCAAAATGGGCCTCCCTAAAGTCCGACAACACCTTCCGCGACGCGGAATGACGGACGCTCCCGATACAATAGTGCCAGCCCGACGCGGACAACCGCGACGAAGCTAGGGCGCTGGGCTGTACCCAGATCGCCCGCGGCTATGGAAGAAAACATTCTATTTTCTTTTCCTCCTCATTGTATTGCGCTTGACTGCAGCGGTGATTAGCCTATCAGGGTGGGAAGTGACTCAAATTTCAACATCTTACATAACTAACATTCGTATCGTCGCTGCCAATTTCTATATAAGACTTTCACGTTCACCAATGTAAGTTTAGATAGCTCCAATACGTGCAATTTGAAATAACATTAGTTACCGTTGATAGTGCACTAATTACTCTAATTTGGAAGAAAGGGTGAATCTCCTGTTGTTAAAGGGGTTCGCTGTTGACTGTTATTTCACACATTTTCATCACATCCCTTTGTGTCAAAAGAAAAGCCAAATCGTTGGGTTAGGGAGGGGGGCTAAATGACGTTAATTTTCATCACATTTCGTATAGAAATTGATGAAATTCCGCACCTGCACCACGTCTTGAGACATAGGTGAACCTCGAAAGGTTCGGGGATCAGACCTGGAGCCTTTTAGATTAAAGATATAATTCTATTGGGGGTTAGCGGTAGCTCGTAAGCTCTCGCTTGGCTGCATCTGCATACTGCAGGTGGTACCAGAATAAACTTAAATATATAAAACCCTTTATAAAATGGCAACTCTCATGATTCGGGTTACTATGACCTTAAGTCTGCATTGGCAAAGGATGGCATTAGAAAAGCATATTACCTGTCTCTCTTTAGAATCGTGGACCGAAGAGTTTCTATAGTAACTGTCACTTGCTTGCTGAAGTTCGCCTCTCAAATTCTCACTCAGCTTCGCTGCACTCCACTTCCAAACAAGTTTCTGAAAGTCCGCATCCAGCCTCAATCTCTGTGTCAGCATATAAGCTTAAGACCTCATCTTTGTTGTCTTTAGGTGTGCTTAAATATTTTTGAGCAAGAAGACCCAATTCAATAGGATCCTGAGTAGCTTCAATTCTTCGAGGACCAACAGGACTAGGTGTATGAATACTAGAAAGTGGGGTGATTGGATAATCTAATATGTTCCTAGCAGCTACAGGTACAAGTTCTGTGATCAAATTTTGATTCTGCTCTGTAACAGTTTTGATATTTTTACCTAATTCACTAATAGCATCAATAATAGGCTGTTCTGTTTGCTTGTGTTGTTCATAGATTCCTCGGTTCTGTGATTTCCATCCCTTAAATCTTTTTACAAGATAATCTCTTAATTTAAGATCATCAATAATTGGTCTTTTCATGGTTATTTATATATGTTTCAATGTCTAGAAAATTGTTAATTTTATTTCTATATTTACCACTATTAGGTTTTCTTGTCATATCAATTGTGACAAACCCATAGCTGTCCTGGTTCCAGCACCTACTGCAAAACTTGGAAAAATCATTGTAGATCAAGTCACCACCTACATATTCATCATGTATGTGTTTGAGGTTGGTATGATCTTGATGAAACACACATATAAAATTGCTGTTGTCTCGGATCAGCTGCTTGGGAATTTTAGAAAAAGTCTGTGCCAGGTAGAAGCAATCTATGTTTTTGTGTCGGCCCTGTGTAAAGAAATTTCTAACCTTGTTTTGATTATCCAGTATAATGTCATCAAACACAACAACAGAGTTATCAAGACATTCATGGAGTGGCTTAACATCTGGTTCAAAAGTGGCTATATCCAGTCCATCATATAGCTTCATCAGTTGCTGATATTTTAATTGTTCCAAGCTCTTAGAGAAGACATACAAGTGCCTGTTTTTCCAGTCTAACCAGTTGGGTGCCAATAAAAAATATCAATCATTAGTGTAGTTTTACCACAAGCTGATGGCCCAACAATAAGACATCTAATATTATCAGGCAGCAGCATTCCATTTCTCTTATTCTGCTGTTCAGGCTCTGGCAGCCTCTTTATAACATCCCAGGTGTTCATAGTATCACTTTGTCTGCATCGATCCAGCTGTGTTCTGGGAGTCCTAGCCATTTGACAAGTAACTTGTTGCCTTTTCTGCGGATGATTTTTTCTATGAGATATGTGTCAGGCTGCTTAGTTTTGCTGAGTTCTTCTTCATAAAACCTGCCTTTGAGAATTTCTCCTCGGTGATCTTTTATTATATATGTGTTAAGGGTCCCAGGTTTAACTTGAACCACTGTAAATAATTCAGTGCTCCAGTTTCTTGTAAAACCTCTTTTGAATAAGTGCTTATATTTGCTGATTCTTACTTGATCACCCACCTTGTATTTGGCTTTTCTTGTTGTTGGATCTAGGATAATAAACAGTTCTGATCAATTTTTGCTCATCAGATGAAGTTACCTCAGAGGGCTTCATGTTGATTGTGGAATGGACCGAGTTGTTATATCTATGTAAAAGTTCTGGAAGAATATTAAGCCATTTATAATTACCTTGAAGGGTGAATTGCTTATACATATGATTTTTTAGGGTTTTGTTGAATCTTTCTACAATTGAGGCCTTGAGATCACTGTAACTCGAGTAATGTTGTATTGACTGGCTTTTAATAAATTGTTGGAACACAGAATTATAGAATTCTTTGCCATTATCTGTTTGCAAATAGCGCGGTGATCTTCCAATCTGATTGATGATTGTCCTGAAGGCTTCTGTAACACATGCTCCAGTCTTGGATTTGAGTGGCACAGCCCAGGCAAATTTTGAAAATGTATCTATGACAGTGAGTAGATACTTGTAGCCCTTGTTGATCTTGTCTAAGTTTTTCAGCTGTCCACTTGCCATTTCAACCAAGTCACACTGCCATAAATCATCTATGCCCTTAGTAACCACTGGCAATCTCTTATAATTATGTCTGGCTTGTCTGTGTAATTCATCAACAATAATTTGTCTAGACATGGTATGTAAACAAGAATATTGCAACTATGGGGTGTTCAGCAGCTGATACTACAGGATTTTCTAAATACAGTTCGTCTCCTATTTGTATATTAAATTCCAGAGAGCCATCATCTTCAGCATAAGATGTTTCTAATGTATTGGGGTCTGTAAAATCCTCTAACTCTACACTGGTGATTTTTGCTTTGTTATCAGCATTTGTTACTGATAAGGTAGGGTAGTGGTGTGCCTGTGGTTGAAGCCAATATTTCATCTTGATTGGTCTAAGTGTGACCCCAACAAAAAACTGGTAATAAAATTGTGCAGGGGACAGCATATATATTTTGCCACCTGGTGTAAATGGTGAATCATATTCTTTGTTGGGGATACTGTACAATTCAAGAATTACTGTATGTTTAGGATTCTCGATTATGCCTGTTATTTCTTTTTCTGCTGTAAGCAATCTGCTTGTTACAGATTCAAGGTGCTCATTGATGGTCCTAACAACATCATCATGGCCTGGCTTGATTTTTATGTCCACAACAAGTTCTTTGTATTGTTGCACAATCTCTTGAAGCTGGGTGGCAAAAACAGACAGAGCATTTGCTTGATTGGATTCCATGGTCCCTAGCTGTTGCTTGATATTAGCTACAATTTGTTGCAAATTTTCAATAACTGCCAATTTTGAATTTTGAGCAGTAAGATCATGGACCTGTCTTCTGATATCCTCAAACAGGGCATGCAGTTCATTAATATGTTGATTGGTTGGTAGAGTGGCCACTGTCTGAGTAAGTTGTTTTATCTCTGTCTGGATATTCTTGATATCTTCTGATTTCAATATGCGATTCACTGCCCTCTTTATATTTTTAAGTTCCTTGTGATGTAGGCAGATTTGATACAGTATTTTGCAAAGATTCAAGTGCCAATTTCACATCATTTAATTCAGAAGCATCAACCACACCACGCATAGCATCTTGAAGCAGGGCTATATCTGCCTGAGTAGGTGTTGATTGTTGTAAAATTTTAAGTTTTGTTTGGATATCATCGATCAAGTGATGAAAATGAGATAGCTCAGATTCAGTGTTGAGGTTTTCAAGTTTTGTGATCTGTTGCTGGACACTGACAAGGGTGTCTACAATACCAGAGCTATTTTACTTACAATATTGCTAGTCAACAAGTGATTTTTACTCTGAATTCTATTTTCTGATGTTCTGATTGAACTCTGTGATTTGAGACAATCTTCATAATCTTCAAATTGGAGCTCTTTGTCAACAGTTGCTCTGCCAATGCCCTTGGCTTTTTTTGCAACAGCACCACTACATGTTTCAAAGCTGTACATCTTGGCCCCTAACCCAGCAAATGTCACAATAACATCACCAAGTGTCTCATCTTTTAACTTGCCAGGCACTTTTTTGTTGTGGGGTTGAATATTTCTATGTTCACTGGTATCAAAATATTCAAGCAATGCAGGCTGTGTTATATCTTGATAAACATCTTCTGTTTGAATATCAAGAATAAAACTATCTGTGTCCATGTACATCAGTTTTACACAATCTCCATAAAAGGGTTTCAGCACATCATAATATAATTTTAACATGTGTAATTTTGCCAATTCCAATATCACAGCCCCTACATAAATAGGCTTATCAAACTTAATCTTTGTTTGTTTCATGTTGAAAAGTGCCATATTTTCATCATAAATTCTTCTATAATTGAAATTAGGCTTTGCAATCAATTTTTTTGCTCAGGCTGGGGTCAGTAATTATTTTAACATCAGTATGTTTTCTGACATTTTCTATGGTTTTGCCATACACTGAATTTACCATCAATTTAAACAAAGATTTATCAAATTGGCTCATTGCAGATGTTCGAAGCTCTGTGTTTGTATCAATATATGGCTTCAACCATCTTGAGTGCCTGAACCTCAAAACTTTGCCAACTTTGGTCACTTGAACACCATGATGCATCAGGAACTGGAGGTTTTTGTAATATATGACATAGCCCTGTTTTGGCTCTAGAGTCATCATCAATTTCTTCTGTTTAGAGCCAGGTGAGCCTTCAACCTCAGGAATTGGGGGCAGATCAGAAAATTTGTCGTGTAAATCATCAGGAATTGTCAGATCAACCTCTAAGAACAGGCCATAGTTACTGTCATCAAAATCCTTAAGATCTTCAATATTGAAATCTTCAACCCACTCAAGCCCTGCATATGGCAGTTTATCCATCATAGCATAACCATACTGAGAACATTGCACCATGCCTCCTCGTATACATTGTTCCATAAACAGATACATATCTTGATCTTGGATCAGATCCAACTGCATTTTAGTGTTCAAAAACATTGCAGACCATGCTAGGCCTGGAGCACTGTAGAAATACATTGGATCCAGCTTATAATTTTTCATGGAAGATTTTCTGAATGCCTGAAGTATATCAGCTAAGAGAGTGACATCAAGTTTTAAATATGCCTTGTGATAATCACCAAATGTCTGGCATTTTAAATTGTTCCACATCAACTGGGCATGGTGATAATCTTCATCAGTGATTCCAGATCCTCTGAGTTTGCTGTAGAACTTTTGTTGTGGTGGCAGAGCACACTCATCAAATTTAGAAAAATCTGTAACATAATCATATGGATATACACCCTTCCGCCTAATTAATTTCAGGTCCTGATTTGGAAACAAAGCACATGTGATTTTGAATTGATCATCAGATAATTGATTGGCCAGTGTAGCCAGGCTAGCAGACAGAATTCTGTAGGAATCAAGAAATCTTAAGTGAATAGGAACACCATTAACTTTAATTATCTTGCTAATAGCAATATATTTCTCACCATTTTCTGCTAAAATATTTAAATTCTGCTTGTCAAACCCCTTGTACCTGATCAGATGATGAAAATCATAATTGGATGCACCATGGCAAAATACAGGGACAAATTTTGGTCTCTGGATCTTAATATTACAGCTATTACACAGGGCCATTAAGAATTTACCATCTGTATGAGAATGGTGTTTCACCTTGATATTTGTATCTGAAAATTCACAATCACATACCGGGCATTTTTCTGCATTGTTGAAATCTGATCCTTTGTTAAAGGCAACATGGGTTTTGATTTTAATAAGATATTAGATGCTATGTCATGGCACTCATTTTCTATTCTATGTGCAAATTCTTTGATGGCATCTGCTCCCATGTATAAATATTCTTTACTAACAACACCATCCTGTACAATCACATAATAAAAACTAGAAGGTTCATGTAACTGGTATGATGTAATTGAAGATTCATCAGGATCTGGGCTGCAGAATGCAAGGGGTTTGAGATTTGATTCAAAATCACAGACTTTATATGCTGGGTGTTCCAGCAAGGCTTCAAATTTTTTGAATTTGGCATTTTCATTTGGATTAGGCATCACCATATGAACAGGTTTATGGTTGCCACAGTATTTCAGATGCTCAATTAACTTGTTTTTAGCAATTTCTGCATTCCTTTCACGATCCCCATTTATTATTTTTTTACCATCAAATACAGTCAAACATCTTCTGCACAACTTGAATATTGAATTGGATTTGCCTTGTTGTTTTCTGACTAAAGCTTCAAGACTGTGTATCAGAGTGTAATGATATGTGTCATCCCCTTCAATTAAGAGCAGATCAATCGGAACAGCAGAATCATCATCAAGTGTACTGATTCTGAGAGGTGCTATCAAGCAATTGCCACGACCAGTGGAACAAATAAATACATTAATAGATAATTGTTTACCATTGATATCCCTGGCCTTCTTTTTTTCAAATTTATCAATATTCTGAACAGACATTGGATATTCTAAGCCCTCCATTGCATCATCAAAATCATGTTCATGTTGTTTATAATAAGTTATTCTCTGAGGATTCCTTAAAACTGGATACAAAGCAGCTAAAGTACACCACAAAAAGCATTTCTCATCATTATTTTCTATATTAACCACGGCTCTTTTGTTTTTAATATTGGCAGGTAAAGGCAGATATGTAGATCCTTGTAATGGGCTGAATTCAGAAATATTAACATAGAGCTTGTGTGGAGATCCGCATAGGCTCCATCCTGACTCTTTTGCTGCAAATTCAGTGTTTAATATTCAATTGATCTATCAAACTGCTTATTATTTTGTCTGAATTTGTATTTGAATATATAGCTACAGTTTCTGTTATGTGGGGCTGTGTAAATTTTGTGCCATTTGGTTTCTTATATTGTGTAAACAATTTGAGGGACAGCTTATAAGAGCCATTTTGTGCATTTAGAATTGCCTGCACATCAGGATTTATACTGTTCAAAAAATTCTTAATACCACATTTTTGCTCTGATACAAACCGGTAATCCCTAAGTTGGCCAGCAAAACTGCTATGGATGGGTTCATAGCGTGGCTGCTTTGCTGCTCTAGCATTAACAGGTGTTTCATGCTTCCTTTTCAGACCAGATATAGATGGTTGTGGGGGCAATGTTGATGACTGTGCAGAACAAGTATCTATATGTTTATATGTGAAATATTCCATGCTATATTTTCTATGGCATTTAGGGCATATTTTTGTGGGTGTTCTGCATTTGTCTTGATTACAATTCAAAAATTTCCGTGACCCTCGAGTGAGTGAAAAATTTGGGGGGGAGAAAGTGAAAGTGAGTCCGTTAGAGGCAGTGGTGGGTGTTTCCAAGTGAGAGAGGGGGAGCGGGAGATCGGTGACCCCAACGGGACAGCAGGTAAGCACCCAGAGTGATATTTTTACCATCCTAATGCACAACATACAAAGCTTAACTCCCAAAATAGCAGAACTCGAAGTATTGATCAACACGATCGACCCGGAACCAGATGTAATATGCTTAACAGAACATTGGCTCAACAGTGAAAATATAAAACTTTTGAAAATTAGTAATTATAACATAATTAGCGGTTTTTGTAGAGTGACATACCAACGAGGTGGTTCTCTAATTTTAGTAAAAAACTCTCTGCTGCCACATGCTAGACTACCTAACAAACTGTGTAACGAGTCCTCGGAATTAAATTTTGAATGTGATGCTGTTACAATAGATAATTTGAACCTTGTCATACTTTCGGTCTACCGAAGCCAATTAGGGTCTTTAGAAATATTTCTTGAACGTCTTGAAAATGTACTAAATAACATACCAAATATTCATAAGAAAAAAGTATTAGTTTGTGGAGATTTCAATGTTGATTTTCTAAAAGACTGCCCTGAGCGAAACCGTTTGTCGACACTAACTTTATCGTATAATATTAACTATTTAATTAAAAAACCTACCAGAATAACATCTAATTCCGAAACTGCAATTGACAATGTTCTTACAAATCTCGATCACGGTGACATCTCATATGACATTAAGAACGGTCTCTCTGATCACACGTGCCAAATAATGCACGTAAAAACTACACGTGTTACCAAACAGCCTGTTATGCATGAAAATAGAATATATAGTCAAAGAAATATGTACAAATTTAAATCTTTGATAGAAATAGAATCTTGGAGCCAAATATATGTAAGTCAAATAGACAGTGATGAAAAGTTCACAATTTTTACAAATACACTCTACAATATTTTTGACAATGCTTTCCCCAAAAGAAAAATACAAGCCAAAACTGGAAGGAGAAAACAATGGATAACACGAGAGGTAAAACAATATAGCAAAATAAAAAGATCCCTAATAAGTCAAAGTCAACGCACTCCCATAAATAAATCTGTAAATAAATTTTACATAAATTACTATAAAAAACAAATAAGAGATGCCAAACAAAAATATTATGCGAACAAAATTGTGTCTTCAAACAACAAAAGCAAAGCAATGTGGGACGTTGTAAATGAAAATACTGTAATGAAAGAGAGAAAAACAAATAACAATATAAAATTATGCACAAATGATATTGAAATAGACGATCCATTTGTAGTGTGTGAAACATTTAATAAATACTTCACCGAATTAGGAGATAACTTAGTAACAAATATAAATAATGCAAAAAACCCATTGCAACTTTTGTGTAACTCTAAACCGCGCACTCTAGAAAGCACGTTTTTAACACCAACCACAACAAATGAAATATCGAAAGAGATATGTAATTTAAAAAACTCAAAGGCTGTAGGAGACGAATTTCCAATCAGAGTAATAAAAGAAATCAAGGAGTTGTTAGCACCCATTTTAGAATATCTCTTTAATGAATGTATCGCGAATGGTATCTTTCCCACTAAGCTAAAAATAGCAAAAGTCAACCCAGTATTTAAAAATGGAAGTAAAAACATGGTTCAAAATTACAGACCAATTTCATTACTACCTGTGCTAAGCAAAATTCTACAAAACTTACTAAAACGCCGCCTTCTACAGTTCCTTAATAAACACAACATACTATCAAAAGAACAACATGGATTTATTGAAAATAAAAGCACAGCAAGTGCAACACATACATTAATCGAAAACATCTTGCAAGGTATAAACGATAAAAAAATAGTTCTCGGAATATTTTACGACTTGACAAAAGCCTTTGATTTAGTAAACCACAAAATATTAATTTCTAAAATGGAACACTATGGGATAAGGGGTAACGCGCTTGAAATTATGAAATCATACTTATCAAACAGAATGCAATGTGTTGAAATTAGCCAACCGTCGCACGTTCGCCAATTTGAACGAAGCGAACAGGGAAATCGAATACGACGTGAATGTAGGGGACGGGTTCGTTCATCCTCACAGAGCGGACCTTTACCTTCAATTCGACGTGGTGAAGAAAGAAAGCGGAGACGCGTTCCCCGCAGCAGCAAATTTGATACTCGTTTTGAATTTTTGAATTTGAATTTAAAATTTTGGGTGCGTCAGCACTAAGGCTATTTTGCACCCGTCACATTATACGGGGTCCAGCCCCTTATCGTTACAAATCACAACTCTAACGTTGCAGAACTAAAATCATAAAATATTAAAATGTTCTGACTTCCGTTAAAAACTGAGGCTGTAAAGGGGCACTCAGCACACATAAGGACAAAAGAACAGGACAATACAAACAAAATTATACTGGCCATAGGGCCAGTCGCCAGAGCCTCGTTAGTCTTCAGTCCAGGGTGTACTAACGTGGAAGTGAGGTTGACATTTGGGTGTACTACGTGGAAGGTCACCCCTTACACCCCTTGATACTCGTGGACAACTTCGTGCCTCACCTGTTCTCGTAGGTGGAGGTGAGGAAACACAACACCGTCATCGACAGAATCGATTATCCAGGCATCACGTCGACGGCAGTGGGAACATTGAAATTATCCAAAACGGACGCAGCATACTATCAGGCGGGGGGTGTTCGAAGCGGGGACGAAAATATCGACGAGAAGTCACACGGTGCTCTTTCCCATGCGTCTGCTTCCGGGATTCTTCTCGGACTACAAGGAGATCATGTGGAAGGGAGGACTGAGAATCACATTTCGAAGATCGGCCAACGACAACGACGCACTGATGCGATACGCTGCTTTGGGTCCGGACGGCACCACGCCGCTGCCCAACACTTTACCCGAAGCAGCCAAGTGCATCATCCGGAGCATGGAGTTGAGAATGCCGGTGGTGGAATACGAAACGAACTACGCCCTCAAGTACAAAGCGGAGATCTTGAAAAATCCACAGGTACCGATTCACTTTCACGGTTACCAGTGCGTGCAAAAGATAGCGTCCGGAAGTCACATGGAATTCGACGTGACGACGCAGTTCAACAACATACAGTTCGGCATGCCAGATTTCGTCGTAGTGCTCTTTCAGACCGGGCGCGATAACAATCAGGAAAAAGATTCCAGCAAGTTCGACGACTGCAAGATCAAGAATGTTTATCTCAAGAATGGTAGGAACGAAGTGTTCCCGCGCGAAAATTACAACCTCGACATGACCAAAGATGATTACCTCAAACTTTACGAAGCGTTCTCTGCTTACAAGCGCGTGACAGAGGGAAACGTGGACATGTACTACACACCCAGTGAATTCAAAACACGCAGGCCGATGTTCGTCATCAACACGACGAAAAGGAAGCAGGTCGTGGTCAACGATCGAACCAACATCAAGATCGTCTGCGAGTTCCACGATGCCTTGCCTGCCGATACTCTATGCAGCGTCATCCTGGTCGCCGAGAAGTCCTTCGCGTACGACGTGAAGAACGAGAGGGTCACGGAGCAGTTTTAAAAATATCGCGTTCAGAACAGTCGCTCTAGATGATATGGAAGTTTTTCCACGGCAGAGAGCTTTTCGGATTATAAGAGATTTGCGAGGTGGCGTAATCCGCATCCGAAAATTTAGTCCCCAAATTCCAAATTGTCTGAACTGAACATCTTCCCTCGTTTTCGATGAAAAGCCAGGAAGTACTCTTCCAGCTCTCCTATTTGTTCAGTGAATATGAAAAAGATTTTTTCCCCCTTCACGCATTGCACAGTCGATTTCAAATACCGCTACAATACCATATTTTTTTTTCCATCATGAGGAGAAAAATATCGTAGCAGGGGGGGGGGGGGCAAAAACATCGTAGGAGAGAGGTCCCGTTAGGTCGTAGCAGGGGGCCACACACATTGTAGAAGATCACACATGAGTTTTAAAAAACATCGTATTTTAGGTCGTGGCAGATTACGCTGAGAGCAAGGTCGTAGTAGATTACACTGCGGGACCTTACAGTAAGAGGAGACAGCAGACTTATAGGAAAATGTCGTAAGTCATTTCAAAAGTAGGTCAAAGGGCGAGGTAGCATAAGAGCAAAATTTGCAGGAGGTAAAAAATAGCTTAAAAAGTGATGCCAGAGCTTTTTCTGTCCATTTTTCTCTCATTGTAGGTTAGTTTATTCCGTAAAACGTCGTAAAATAAAAAGTAGGTCAAAGGGCGTCGCCAGAACGAAGCATTCATACTACTCTCTAAAGTAGGTCAAAGCACGTAGAGGCTCTCGTGTAGTTTAGCACGTAATAAAATGAATAGGTTAAGTTATATCACGTAAGATCGTGGCATTCGTACCAAGTATGAGTGGGAAAAAAGGGAAATTTTACTAAAACATCGCTAAACGTTAAAACATCGACAAAAAATTGTCAAAATATGTCAAAAACTAATATTCAATTGATAAAAAAAGAGGATAAAAAAGGGGTCGTACCAAGTATTGCAAAGAAACAACTAACTTACACTACTTACAAACACCACATAGAAGTTTGTCGCAGGTGCTTGTCCACTTTTGATATTCGAAAACAGCTGGATTATGAGAGCATCAGAGGTCCCAACATTGCTGCCGAGAAGCTCGCTCGCCACAAGCTCTACTGCAGCAACAACGAGCCGGGGGTGGCAGTTTTGCCGAAACCTGGCACTGTAGAAATATTTCACATGCACAGTGCCATGGTAGAGCACCCTGCTATCATCATCATCGATATCGAGGCCTTCCTCAAACCTATCTCTACATGCGATCCCAATCCCAAAGTTTCCTCTACTACCCCTCACCAACTCCACGAGGCCTCGAGTAATGCTTATGTTGTGGTGTGGCGAGACCGACTTGTTGACCCCGAGCTCTATGTGTATCGCGGTCCCGACGCAGTCAAACACTTTCTAGAGATGATGATTGTGGAAGCCAACAAGATAGGGAAGTTCCTGTTGACCCCCAAGTCTATGAAACGGCTGTCTCGTGACGACGAAATCGAGCACGAGGAGGCTACTACCTGTCCTGTGTGCACCAGGGAGTTTAGCACCAACAACCGTAAAGATCAACACCATGATCACTTCCACGGTAGATACATTGGTCCTTGGTGCAACCGGTGTAATTTGTTGACCCGGAACCCGCGCTTCATCCCTGTGTTTTTCCACAATGGCTCGGGGTACGACTTCCACCATCTGGTGCCACATCTTGGGTACGACGACATGCGAATCAACGTCCTGGCGCAGAACGAGGAGCGTTATATTAGCTTGAGCAAGTGGGTGCGAATCCCAGAATCAGGCTCTTCCATCGAACTTCGTTTCCTCGACTCCCTGAGGTTCCTCCCGGCCAGCCTCGATGCCCTGGCGAAAAACTCAGGGACGAGCAAATGCTCATCACCTCTGCCAATTTTCCAAACTTGGACGCCGGTCTCTTCAGGCGTACCCCTACGAATACATCACCGACTCTACCAAGTTTGCGGAGAAGTCGCTGCCTCCTCGAGCAAACTTGTACAGCAAGCTGCGAGGCTCAGGCATCTCTGAGGACGACTACAACCATGCTCAGTCCATGTGGCGCGAGCTGGATTGCCAAAATCTGGGGGACTACCACGATGCCTACCTAAAACTCGCGCAGAGATTAGGTTAAATCTTCCTCTATTGTATTCATTCACGGAAAGCAAGGGCAACTCAGTAGGGTAGCGTCTCCCTTTCAATTCAACGATGAATCTTTAATAATTCATAACTCCCGTATTTCTGTTCTGATTAGGCTCAAATCTTGGAATCAATACTTTGATGATGTGTTCTTCCGCTGGTTGAAATCTCATCCAATTCGATCCATTGGTTTAGAAGTTGCATTTTACTTGTTATTCCCATAAGAATGCATGTAAATCCGAATTCGGGCGAAAAACGGTGGTTGAGCAAGCTAGTGCTGGCTAAGACAGTTCGCTAGACACCTGTATTCGCGACGGATATTAATATTACCAATTGCAATTAATTCCTACTAACGGGCAATTAGATTAATTACTTGTCACTCAGTATTTGACCGTTATAACATTCCCCTCCTTTTAATTATGATTTTTTTTCAGAGCGAACTTGCGAGTGACAGGAAAAAATTCATACCACATATTAATGATATTTGTTAGTGATCGCACACATAGGCGTCTGAATAGGGATTCGAACCCTGGACCGTATAACTTTTAACTCAACATTAGAATGAAGTTATACTTTCTGCAATTGTACTATAATTATGAGAATATAAACGAATATGATAACGTATACAAGAATACAAAATAAAGTACATTTTAACATCAAAATCTCAACGCATATTACCACATATATACTAACTTTGGATACACCCTGTAGTTTTATACATAATAAGTGGATACTGAATAATAAGCTAAATAAGATATAAGTAAATATTTGATTTGCAATATGTTCCCTCTCACACATATGTTTGCATACTTCTTGCATTAATTATAAGAAATGTCTACATTTTTTGCCTTTTAATATCAAAAAAAATAATCTCTAATTTTCCTATTGTTTACACTAGTGCAATATTTTCTTCAGTGTCTCCTTTGACATGAGCCGGACTGGCAAAGGAGTCTTCTAGTCTCCCGTCGGGCCTTGAATATCGGTTATCTGCTCCAGAGATCGCTGTTCTTGACTCAATCTACTTCGTCCAGGTTGGTAATCTGGGGAGAGTGAGTCCAAGTTACGGCTAGTAGACGGTCTATTCCAATCGAGTAAATTAGCACCAGTCTGTGGGGATACGACTGTTCTAACCGCATTCACAGCACGATTCCTCTCAACTTGACTCGGGTTGTTTTGACCCCGGCAGTGTTGCCATCTCGCGTTTTCTCCATCCCTATCGTCTCTGAAGTGTTGTTGTTGTGGGCGGTGATTGCTGTACTGGCCTCGCTGGGGATAAGGGGCGGTTAGCATTACTTTCACTCCGTAGTCCTGCAATGTGCTTTTCCACTCGTTGCTCAAAAACTGTGGTCCCCGGTCATAGAGCTTCCGTTTCTCAGGGTTGGAAAGAACTTCATATGCCTGTTCAAACTCTTCAAATATATCGAATGGCGGATTCCGCTGCTCTAGCCAGGTCCTTGCATTCCCTTTGGGTAATTTTCGCATTAGCCTCAAGCAGTCTGGGCTATCGACATCGTACAACAAACAATCTTTCTTGAAGTCCCTTATGAACATTGACGGTAAAGTCTCGTCGTGATCGGGGCTGTACGTTTGAAAATGATCTATGCCGACTTTTGAGAAGATTCCGCGAGTATTCGACTCCGGGTTCGAAACACTGCGTGTCTCCTGCTGGGCGAAAGCGTTCAAGCTCGGCGAGCTCCCGCTCCGGCCGATGACGTCACGCGCTGCTTGGCGATCCAAGGAAGTTGGTGCTGATTGACAGGTCAGCTGGTTGGTCACATCTGCTGCGACGAGCAAAGGAGTTGGGTTCGCATCCCTGGACGTTGCCTCCAATCGGCGAATCTCTTCGTCCTCATTTCTTCTCCGTTGCGTGATTTGGAAATCCTTCAATTCACGTGTCTCCGCTTCCAGTCGTTGTAATCGTCTGGTTATGACCGTCTGATTCTCGGTCGTTCTTGCGTTCAGCGTTCCAATAGTTTCTTGAACCTGACGTAACTCTACACGCAGATCTTTCTCCATTGTGACTACATTAATGTTTGTCTCTTCATGTCTCCTTTCGCATTCCTTCTCCGACTGAAGTACTTTCTCCTTCATTCGGTCATTTTCGGATAGCAGTACTTGGAAACGGCGGTCCCATCTTTCTTCCCACTCTTTTCTTCTTCTTTCTTCCATTTCTTCCTTCTGTTTTCGGCGTTCTTCCTTCCTTTCTTCCTGCTCTCTCCTTTCGGCAGCCTCTATCTTCCGCCTTTCTTCTTCTTCTCTCTTCCTCTTCTGTTCTCTTTCTTCATCTCTGGCTTGGAGATAGCTGATTAGCTGAGAGAACATGGCCTGTACGTCCATATTTTCTGGAACTGGCAACCCTGTAACCGGCTGATCTTTCCTTAGATCTTTATCAACATTGCCGGCTGACGAAACGCTTGCATCTGTAGAATGCTGAAACCCTGGGCGGTCCATCGTATTGTTGGCTAATCTCTTGCGGAGCCGAGTAGTTCTTTGCATGCCAATCTTCTTCTTCTTCTCGTGGCTGGCTATCGCCGAAGGAAAAGATATCAAAATTCTTTTCCTGGTTTCTGGTTTCAGATCCCGGGGATCGCACCCCTCACCTGCTTCCGTGTGTCATAACGCGTGTCCTTTTGTCCTTTATCGTCCGAAGTTAATAACGCCCATTGTTAATAAAATAATAAGATCCTCTAATAATTCTGCTATGGAAAAATGCTATAGTCGCGACAAAGTATTTTCACTATTACACCTTAAAAAACACAAATTGGTTCTACCTACACATCGATTGCAAATTCAGTTAATTAAAATCACCGTACAAATTACACATTAATACTTTAAATGAAAACGTCTTTATAGATTCTTATCAGGATTTTCAGTTACAGGTTGCAATTATTTAATTTACCAAAAAAATCTTAGTTCCCCTTTAGCGTTAAATTCTGGTACCCTGTCGTAGACATTCGTAGGCTGAAAACTCTCTTTAACAACAAGTATTAAATCCCCTTGGGTAATAGACATAACTGATTGTTAACCATTACAATCAAACTTCATAAAAATTCACCTTGAGTAGATAAGCAACTAATTAGAATACTCGTGACCTCCAGGTTCCTTACTAGCCTGCCTGTAACATCGTTCTACGAGCCTAATTCCTATTTGCTTCCTATTTGCCTACTCTTCTATTTCCCTATTCGTCGATTATTTGGGCCTACCTTTTACACCCCTACTTGTCTATTCACATACTCGTCGATTATTCGGCGTACTTTTTTACTTGCCTACTTTCTTATTTGCCTACTCGTCGCTTGTTCGGGCAACTTTTTATATGCCTATATATCTTATTTGCCTACTCGTCGCCTGTTAGGGCAACTTTTTTACTTGCCTACTTTTTTGCCTACTCGTCGAATGTTCGGGCGCCATATTTTGTTACGGGCTAATTTAATAACTAACTAATTAACTCAATTAACTCAACTGAACTGAGCTTAGCAACGCAACAACGAAGAATCTCTCGCCTCACCTGCTGGGCGAATTAAACATTACATGAAATATAATACGGTCAGGAGAAGTGCCTAACAGTCGGAGTTACCGAGAATAAACCTAGGAGGATTTGATTTTAAATACCTGAAATGACGTTACATAATACTACGGTGTTTCTGAATATACACATATATTAAAGCACAGATAAAAACACAGTACATCTTGCCCTCTTTCACTCGATCTCACATTCATACTCTCATTCCATGACATATGCCGACAATATAACAATTAGAAAGGTTAGATTAATTACTACTTTGACCATACTCTTGTTATGTCTGGCTACATTGCCTTTTACAATTTATCGTTTAGGATTTTAAGCATAAAGTGAATAATTGTTCCTTCTGCGAACCCCTTCTATCTTTTCTGAAGGTATAAATATATTTCATGAACTGTCGTTTGCGGCTAACATAAACTCTCATCTTTAACATTGATTACTTCCGCCGGAATACCGATGCCTAGGGATGCCATAGCACTGATTTAAGTTAAGCAATGATTTGATTCACGCAGATTCGCGGTAGATAGCCGTCATCTTTCTCACACACGCACATGGTTGGATCTTACCTTCGCTGCATTCCCTCTGACCTGGGTTGGGTGAAAGTGGTCCTACAGTTTTGGAAGGCCTCCACGTTCCATTGTTGCACCTCGCGGTTATCCTGGTTGGCGAAAGTGGATCAGTCGGCAGCTCCATCTGGCCTCATCGGATCCTGGCTTCACTCGTTCACTTCGCAGGGACGTCCAGGACGGTACACGCACACTGTCGACTCCATACGACAACTTGCGCAATAATAGGTCAGTTCTTCGCGGTCACTCGTAAGTACAGATACGTGACTTGGGCGACGAGACGAACATACGCGATTAGCCATTCGCGGTTTCACATGGATATCAAATGTTATCAACTTTCACTACTTTAGACGTTGTTTCGGACGATTGACACAGGTGGACGTGTCTGGCGTTATTCTCACATAACCACACGTATGTGCATGGATGCGTAGACGGCGAGGGGGAGAAAGACCCCCTGGTTCTATTCTGCTCTACTCCATGGCTCTGAAACACTCACTCGAGGAAAAACAAATTCAGACCTCGAGTCTGCTTGCAACTCGCAGCTCGGTCGCGCGTAGTTCACTCCGGTGGCGATTGTAGGCAAAACTGTGCAAAACTGTGTCTCGCTATTCCAAATCATCCCTTTTATTCCAGATTTGAACGTGGTGACGCGCTACCCTCTATGATCAGGTGCTTGTTTATTGTTTCTGGTGCTTTGACCGTTGACAAAGGAGTATCCTGGTCAATGCTCACTCCGGTCCTTAACCTCTGGTATCAGCCCCTCGCGCAGAGATTAGGTTAAATCTTCCTCTATTGTATTCAGTCACGGAAAGCAAGGGCAACTCAGTACACTTTATTATCCATAACACAAATTTACAAGCAAGAAAACGAAATACAAAATTGGCGATCAGGTGAGAATCAGTAAAGTTAAGCGTACGTTCGAAAAGGGCTTCACAAAAAATTGGAGTACGAAACTTTTCGTTCGAGCCTTACCCGGAAACCGTCACACGTATATAATAAAAGATAATCGCGACGAAATTCTGAAAGGAAGATTTTACGAAGAGGAACTTTCTAAAACAAAATATACCCCGACACGTATCTTATTGAAAAAGTATTACGTAGAAAACGTGACAAACTGTTGGTGAAATGGCTGGGACTCGAGGAAAAAGGTTGGATAGACGCAAATGAGGTGATTGTGTAACGAGCGCTTGGGATGTGGTACGGTGACTGCCAGATATTCCATCAGAACGTCAGGATAGGAAAAATGGCGAGCTTCTACCAGACAACATTCGCTGCCTCATTGTTGGACCTTCTGGATGTGGAAAAACAACGTTGCTTATTGATAATTTTCTTCTTGCACCCAACTGGTTAAACTGGAAGAACAGGCACCTGTACGTTTTCTCCAAAAGTTTGGAGCAATCGAAGTATCGCCAGCTGTCGAAACTGTACGAGGGACTAGGCATAGCTATATTTGCTTCTGAAGTGATACCACTAGACTGCTGTCTCGAAAATTCGGTGGTGGTTTTTGACGATGTGATCCTGGAGAACCAGAACGAAATTCGCATTTTTTTACTCAGGGTCGGCACAGAGGCATGGACTAATTCTACCTTGCTCAGACTTTTTCCAAAATCCCCAAGCAGCTACTCCGAGACAATGCTAATGTTATTTGTTTGTTTCGTCAAGACTATACCAATTTAAAACATGCTTACGATGATTATGTAGGTGGGGACATAAACTACAATCAGTTTTCCAAATTTTGCTCTTCATGCTGGAACCAAAATGATTTCGGATTTGTCACAATAGACATGACGAGGAAATCCAATATCGGAAAATACAGAAACAAAATTAATAATTTTCTTAATATTGCAACATTACAAGAAACCTCATAAATAACTACATACAAAAAAAATGAAACGCAAACTTGCAGACGACAACCTGAAGCTGCGTAGCTACCTGGTAAAACAGTTTAAGGGTTGGAAATCCGAGAATCGTGGAATTGACGAAGAGAAAAAGCGTCAGGACCAACCTATCATCGATGCTATCAGTGGACTTGGTAAAGAAATCAAAGATGTGACCGAGCAAAACAAAGAGTTAATCAACGAGCTTGTGCCACTTACTGCTGGAAATTATACCATACCCACACCAATATCCAGCATTCACACTACTCCGATAGAACTTGCACCCCCTCCGAAACGTCAGGCCCTAGGCAGTACCTAAACGGACAAGCTAGTCGAGCTGGGTCCGTTGGCGAGGGATTACCCAAGCACCCGGAAATTCGAAAAAGACGAGGTATTTGGATTGTACCCGACCATGGAACATAACGAGGGTGTGGTTTGGAAAATTGGAAAATCGAAAGTCACGTTCGAGAAAGACGACGTGAAAATCAATTTGGGCGTGAAGAACAGCTGGAATAGGTATCCCGGCACCGTGAGACTGTGGGAACTTATCACCAAAGAGCAACCTAAGATTATACATACGAGGATTACCAAAGTTACACAGAAATTTTGATCATGACGGACGCCCTGTACCAAAACAACGATGCAACACAGAATCGCGTGAAATCTAGCAGTGGAGAAAAGTACTGGAACCTCATCAAGCGAATATGGACCCAGCTCATGACTGGCAGCGGTGTCAAACTCTACAATACCCTACCTAAGGAGTTTGTTTGTGTAGACGACATAAGGAAGCTTGTGGACCCTTTGCTGGTTATCGTAGGCGAGGAAAATGCAGGCAATCGCAACTTCCACAACGAGAAGGTGGGCATCATGGACATGATTAGCACCAAGCTTAGCAACTTCATTGTCAACGACAGCAAAGGTATAGGTTACCTTATCAAAATCATCATCACCCTGCCTCCGAAATTCTGGAATGTAGCCGAGGGTTGAGGTCTCGTGAACGATATTATCAAGAAGCAAGAAGCTAACCTGGCAGGTTACCAGTACTGCGGTCCGGGTACGAAACTCGAACAGCGACTCGAGAAAGGAGACAAGGGTGTGAACCCCCTGGATGCAGCATGCAAGGACCACGACATTGCCTACAATACTCACACAGATCTCGACGCACGTCATGATGCCGACAGGAAGTTGGAGCATGCAGCTTTCGGGAGACTCGACAGCGAAGAAGTCTCGCTAGGTGAACGGGTTGCTGCATTTGGTACGACCATCGCCATGAACACAAAACGAAAATTGAGGTGGGGGCTGTAAATAAATAACACCCAGTGAAAAAAGCTACTTGTATAACCAACTTAGGCTATTTTGCTCCCGTCACATTATACGGGGGCCAGCCCCGTATCATTACAAATAACAACTCTAGCGTTGCATAACTAAAAAGAATAAAATGTTCTGACTTATGTTGAAAGCTGAGGCTATAAACAGGCACTCAGCACACACAAGGACAAAAAACAGGACAACACACACAAAATTATACTGGCCATAGTGCCAGTCGCCAGAGCCTCGTTAGTCTTTAGTCCAGGGTGCACTACGTGGAAGTGAGGTTGACGTTTGGGCGCCTACGTGGAAGGTAACCCTTACACCCCGAATGCTTAATAAAACATTGCAAACACGACACAACGGAGGGTCCAGCCCTTGGAGCAGGTGACCATGCGTAAGACGGCTGTGTCCTAGACGCATTCGGGTAAGAATAACTTCTTCTCGCCGAGAGGGACGGGACGAGGAACAACAAGCACCTATGGTGGGCTTAACAGCGTGAAGCTTGTTCCCCGTTTCCGCATCCCACTCGGCCTGCCAAGTGTCAAGAAGGCAACAACGAAACACATTCCGCAGGTCGCTAGCTGGCAATAGGTGGACCAGAACGTCGCCATCTGCATCAGCAGACTTGGCGGCAGCATCTGCTGCTTCGTTCCCCAGGATGCCAACGTGGCTAGGGACCCAACAGAAGTGTACATCCGCGCTGGCAGATAAGGACATAAGCCGTCAAATATGCGTTGCACTACCGGATGCCAGGAATACGGCGAATCCAGAGACTGCAACACGCTGGTCGAATCGCAGCACACAAGGACTTTCTTCAGACCATTCACGTCTGCAAAGTCCAGTGCCTTTAGAATGGCGTACAACTCTGCCGTGTAGATGGAACAGGCAGGATGTAGCGAGTAACTGGAACTTTGCGAGTCTAGGACGAAGGCGCAACCAACAGATTCCACTGTCTTGGAACCAATCCGTGTAAAACACATTAAAATTGGGGTGCTTCGCACGAAGTTCTAAAAACTGTTGCTGGTATACAACCATTGGTGTTTCTGACTTTGGAAGGGCAGTCAGAGCGAAATCGATTGAGGGTGCAGGAAACTCCCAGGTCGGGAGAGGCGGAATGAGTGGAGAGACGCCAGGAAGATCACTGTCAACACCAAGTGCTGACAGGATCTCGTCTGCACGAACACCAAATGGTCTAGTGACACTAGGGTGGAGCCGGTACCTTGCCAGCCTACTCTCGTCGGAGATGGTGTCAAATTAAGGATGTGAAGGCATCGAGCGAAGGTGGAGGAAGTAGTTCACTACCAGCCGCTGTCTTCGCAGAGACAGCGACGGCTCAGATGTCTCTACGCACAAACTGGCGACTGGACTGGTCCGAAAGGCACCAGAGCACACACGTATACCAGCATTGTGGACGGTGTCTAGGATGCGAAGTCTAGATGGGCGGGCAGAAGAATACACAACACATCCATAATCAAGCTTCGACCTGATAAGTGCACGGTACAGGCGAAGCAGTACCGTCCTATCAGCACCCCAGGAAGTGTGAGATAAAACACGTAAAAGGTTGAGAACTCGAAGACAAGAGAACTTTAACTGGCGAAGGTGAGGTAGACATGTTAATTTCTTATCGAAAATGAGGCCCAGGAAGCGAACCTCATTCACGAAGCACGTGGGAGATTTCCCCATGTACAGGTCAGGATCTAAATGACATGTACGCTGACGACAAAAGTGCACACACACGGATTTCTCGGATGAGAAGGTGAAACCTGTTTGGGAGGACCACTCAACCAAACGGTTTATCGTCAGTTGGAGTTGACGAGAAGCTGACGCTAGATTCCGTGAGCGACAAAAGATCGTGAGGTCGTCTACATACAGAAGACCATGTACAGGGGCAAATATGCTTACCATAACACTGTTCATTGTTCACAGAGTCACACTTAATACGCTGCCCTGCGGGACACCGTTCTCTTGTTCGTGAAGATCCGAAAAGGAGTTCCCAACACGTACGCGGAAAAAGCGACCTGATAAAAAGTTTTCATTGAAGTACGCCATATGGTTACGGACGCCCCAAGAATGGAGCTGCTTTAGGATGCCAAAGCGCCACGTTGTGTCATTAGCCTTTTGGAGGTCAAAGAAAACTGCAACTAAATGTTCCTTGTTGAGGAATGCATCCTGAATGTGTGTTTCCAGCTGAACCAGATGGTCCAGTGTGGAACGGTTGGAGCGAAAACCACATTGAAAATTACTTATCAATGAGTTTTCCTCCAAAAACCAGGTGAGGCGCTTGTTGATCATGCGTTCCATCAACTTGCATACACAGCTAGTTAAGGCGATTGGCCTGTAACTCGAGGCTGCGGTGCGTTGTTTACCTGGTTTCAGGATGGGAACAATAACAGCTTCTTTCCAGGAAGTGGGGAAAGAGTCCTCCAACCAAAGCCTGTTGAATACCGCCAGAAGGAAATTTCTTGCACCAATGGGCAAATGACGAAGCCACTCATAGTGGATCTTGTCCACTCCAGGAGATGTATTCTTAGAATCTCGAAGCGCCTGATCGAACTCCCATACAGTGAATGGAGAGTTGTATGGCTCGGTGTTATGACTTCGAAAAACTAGAGGGCGTCGTTCCTGACGGTTCTTCTCACGGCGGAAACGTGGTTCACAATTTTCAGAGCTAGACGCATCAGAAAACTGCGTGGTCAAGATATTAGCTATGTCTCCGGAATCGGTGTACAACGTCCCATCGTGCTCCAGAGCGCTCAGAGGAGTAGATGCACCCCCTGGATGCGACGTACTTTGGTCCAAACGGCTTTCGACGAAGCCTGCTACGTCAGAGAAGACACGTATTGGACCCAGCACGCCTTCTTACTGGCTCCAATGAGCCGACGGGCACGGGCACGCTTAATGCGGAACAGCTCGAGGTTTGCGGCAGTGTGGTTCCTATTAAATCGATCGAGGGCATGATTGCGGTCCTTGATGGCTTCACTGATCTCCGCAGTCCACCAGGGGACTGGGCGTCGCCTCGCAGGTCCACTGGGATGTGGAATGGAGGTGAGTGCAGCATCATGCACTCGTGACACAAAGGTATTTAAGGCGTCGATTGGTGGCAAAGTCGACGCTAGATCGACTTCAAGGTCCACTGCACGCTCGAAGGCACCCCAGTCGGACCGACTGAGATGCCAGTGAGGGTGTTGTTCAAGTGATGGCTGAAGATGTTCAAGAGTAAGAAAGAGTGAAAAGTGATCACTCCCACAGAGATCAGGGTGAACGCTCCAAGATGTGGTAGGAGCAAGGCTGGGACTGCAGAAGGAGAAGTCCAACGCAGAGTGTGTGCCTGAGGAAGGACTGAAATATGTGATTTGATTTTTGAATTTAAAATTTTGGGTGCATCAGCACTAAGGCTATTTTGCACCCATCACATTATACGGGGTCCAGCCCCTTATCGTTACACATAACAACTCTAACGTTGCATAACTAAAATCATAAAATATTAAAATGTTGACTTTCGTAGCTGAGGCTGTAAAGGAGCACTCAAAGGACAAAACACAGGACAACACAAACAAAAATTATACTGGCTATGGGGCCAGTCGCCAGAGCCTCGTTAGTCTGCAGTCCAGGGTGTACTACGTGGAAGTGAGGTTGACTAGTGGGTGCACTACATGGAAGGAGCACCCCTTACACCCTACTGACTGAAATATGTGGGAGTCCCATCATTCAGCAACGTTAAAGCTGATACCTCACGGAATTGATCTACAATTTGACCCCGGGGCTCTGTACGAACGGAGCCCCACAAACGATGATAGGAATTAAAATCGCCCAAAAGAACTACAGGAGACGGAAGTTGTTCGAATATACAAAGGAGGTCCTCAAGAGAGAATCGCTCCTCCCTTGTGATGTAGACACAGCACAAAAATATAGGCTGTGGTAAATGGACCCGCACGGCGACAGCTTCGAGGGGGGGTGGTGAGAAAGATTGGTGTACAGTGGATGGTATCTCTAACACCGATTGCAACTGCACGATGACCCTCAGGAAGCTTGTCGGTGCGGTAAAGCGTGTGTCCGTTTAGAATCACTGATTCCTTTGGACGAAAATGTGTCTCCTGGAGACATATGATGGCAGGGTCAAATTCAGATATTAAGATTTACAGTTCCTCGAGATGTGTACGGAAACCGTTAAGGTTCCATTGGAGACAATAAGCCATAGCTGGAGAGTAGTAGGAGTGGGGGAGTTGACCAACCGAAAATGGGGCTCGGTGGGGCTCGCCTTAATGGATTTCTCTCGTAAGGCATGAGCCCCATTTTCTGGAAGTGTTGCCAGCTGCTTACTCGAAAAAATCACCAAGGTTTTTTTTTGGGTCTAACCTAGCCTAAAGCAAGGAGCTGGCAATCTTGCTTGAGGCTCGCCTTAATGGTTTGCTCTTGTAAAGTATAAGTCCTATTTTCTTGCAGTGTTGCCAATATTTTACTCGAAAAAATCACCAAGGTTTTTTTTTGGGTCTAACCTAGCCTCAAGCAAGGAGCTGGCAACCTTGCTTGAGGCTTGCCTTACAGTGCATAAAGCAAGGAGCTGGCAATCTTGCTTGAGGCTTGCCTTACAGTGCATAAAGCAAAGTTGGCAACCTACTGGTATTTTTGCCATAGCTTTTTACAAAAAAGAGAGAAGAGAGAAAAAAAGAAGAGTTAAACAACCGACAGCTGCCAACACCCACCTACAGCTTTTTTTTTTCTTGGTCTAACCTAACCAAAAGCAAGGAGCTGGCAATCTTACTTAAGACTTGCCTTACAGTGCATAAAGCAAGGTTGCCAACCTACTGGTATTTTTGCCATAATCTTTTACAAAAAAAAGAGAGAGAAGAGAGAGAGGGAAGAGTTAAACAACCGACAGCTGCCAACACTCACCTACAGCTTTTTTTTTTCTTGGTCTAACCTAGCCTAAAACAAGGAGCTGGCAACTTTGCTTGAGGCTTGCCTTACAGTGCATAAAGCAATTTTTGCCAACCTACACACACTAAACAAGGAGAGCCGGCAACAAACACGCACTGCCGTAAAAGAGAGAGAGATGGGTGGATGGCAACACAGTATGTGTGTGCGTGTGTGCGTATAATATGTAGCATTATTAACTAGAGTGTGTTGGCAATTTACTTACAACTAAAAAAAATAGAGATGCCAACGTTGCTGTAAGATGAAAAGAGAGAGAGAGAGATTTATGGCTGTCAACAGTGGTGAGCGATGTCCTCTTATTGTAAATTTTTTCCAAGTCCCAAAAAAAAAGAGAGAGGCCAATGTTTATATATCGTGACTTTTGTAAACCTCTCTCGGGGAAACAATGTGCCACACACGCGCGCGCGCGTATGTATTGTGACGCAAACAAACAAACAAAATAATAATTGTTGTTTTTTAGGATACCTGGCCCCTATAACCTCGCCAGGGTGCGTGGTGCCCAGCCAAAAAAGTAAAGGTTTTCTAACGGCTGTGGTTATCTACAACCGCACCTCTGTAGAGTTTCACGTGTTTTTTTTCTCAAACTTCCATGAAACTCTACAGAGGACCTCCGTAATGCATGCAACGTGTACTAACGACTCTAGTGTTATTTGATGTTGTGATATTTTTGGATATAGAGTTTTATTGTGAGATATAGATAAAAATAATTATGTTTATTATAATATTTTCTTGATGAAGATGGAGAATATGTGTGTGTTACAAATAAAGTTGCATGCTTTTTTTTTCTAGCGTGTGTATGTGTTTTTGATGTTTCGACAGCATCTGAAACGATAAAAAAAAGAAATTTTATTGTTAATTTTCACGTGTAAAAACAACAACAAATTTTGTGCAAATTTTCTGATTGTCTCGTGCTATAGTGCAAAAAAAAGATATTGTAACTGATAACTAATGAAATTGACATTTGTAACTGATCTGAACTAGTGAAATTCGTATTGTGCTATTGTAACTGATTGTGCTAGTACAAAAAATTTCTTATTTGTGCAAGAAAAGATGTTAAAAACTTGTTAAAACTGCTCTGTGACCCTCTCGTTCTTCACGTCGTAGGCGAAGGACTTCTCTGCAATCAGGATGACACTGCATAGGGTATCCTCGGGCAAGGCATCGTGGAACTCGCAGACGACCTTGATGTTGGTTCGATCGTTGACCACAACCTTCTTTCTCTTAGATGTGTTGATGACGGTCATGGGTCTCCGTGCTTTGAACTCGCTGGGCGTGTAGTACATGTCCACGCTTCCCTCGGTCACGCGTTTGTAAGCCGAGAACGCTTCGTAAAGTTTGAGGTAATCGTTTTTGGTCACGTCGAGGTTGTAATTCTCGCGCGGGAACACTTCGTTCCTACCGTTCTTCAGATAAACGTTCTTGATTTTGCAGTCGTCGAACTTGCTGGAATTTTTTTCCTGATTCTTGTCCCTCCCGGTCTGAAAAAGCACTACGACGAAATCTGGCATGTCGAACTGTATGTTGTTGAACTGCGTCGTCACGTCGAATTCCATGTGACTTCCCGACGCCATTTTCTGCACGCACTGGTAACCGTGAAAGTGAATCGGCACCTGCGGACTTTTCAAGATCTCCGCTTTGTACTTGAGGGCGTAGTTCGTTTCGTATTCCACCACCGGCATTCTCAATTCCATGCTCCGGATGACGCACTTGGCTGCTTCGGGTAAAGTGTTGGCTATCGGCGTGGTGCCGTCCGGACCCAAAGTAGCGTATCGCATCAGTGCGTCGTTGTCGTTGGCCGCTCTTCGAAACGTGATCCTCAGTCCTCCCTTCCACATGATCTCCTTGTAGTCCGAGAAGAAACCAGGCAGCAGACGCATGGGAAAGAGCACCGTGTGACTTCTCGTCGATATTTTCGTCCCCGCTTCGAACACCCCCCGCCTGGTAGTACGCTGCGTCCGTTTTGGATAATTTCAACGTTCCCACTGCCGTCGACGTGATGCCTGGATAATCTATTCTGTCGATGACGGTGTTGTGTTTCCTCACCTCCACCTGCGAGAACAGGTGAGGCACGAAGTTGTCCACGAGTATCAAGTTTGCTGCTGCGGGAAACGCGTCTCCGCTTTCCTTCTTCACCACATCGAATTGAAGGTAGAGGTCCGCTCTGTGAGGATGAACGAACCCATCGCCTACGTCCACGTCGTATTCGATCTCCCTGTTCGCCTTGTTGAGATTGGCGAACGTGCGACGGTTGGGAGGGAAAAATTGCAATTCGTAACTTTCGATTTGCTCCATTTTACATGTATGGTTATTTATTATATGTTGATCTCCACGATGGCCGTCGTAGTGGCACCTGCGAAATCCACCACGTCTCCTTTCTCGTTCGTCACCACCAACTCTATGTCGTCTATGCGGTTGCGACATACTGGAAAATAGATCGGCGAAGAGGGCGTGTAGATGATCGGTTCCATGAACTCGGAACTTGGTTTGAAAGTGGCTATGATTCCCGTCTGCTTGTGACTTCATAACAATCCGTCCGAAGATTTCGTGATCATACCTTCCGCCACGTTACAGTGTACGTTCAGAGTCTCTATGGCCAAGGATTTAGGAATGTTGGTTGCTACGTGCTTGATGCCAGCTTCGAGTTTTGGGTGGTTGTTCTCGAAACCTAAAAGTTCTCCCATGGTGCCCAGGTCCACGGTCTCCGTCGCGGATAGGATTTCCACTCTGTGCGTGACCGAATTTTGAGAAAGGTATGTACCTTTGGGTAATTGAGCTTGCAAAGTGGAAAGATTGTATTGTCCTGGCGTGACGACGATGTGTTCGTTTCCGACGCTAATTTTGTTGTTGTGCTGCGTGACGTTAGGTATGAGGTACATGCTGTAGAATGCACGCAGAGCCACGGATTTAGGATAGACGATGTCGTCGTGCAGCGTGAGTTTCAAGATTGAAGATTCGCTCGTGAGATGGAACACGCCCATCCTAGTGATGCTGTTTAAGGTTCCACAATGCTTTCTGGAAATCCTCGATCGTAGGGTTATTTATTTTAGAGAGAAACGCGAGCACGGAGAGGCAGAGATGACCGCAGTTCACGTCTCCGAAATTTTGAATGCGTTCGTCGTTGTAGTATATAGAGGTTTTGTTCGTTTTCAGATAATGAATTAAATTTGTAGGTGGAACACCTCCGAAAGAATCGAAAACGAATGCTTTATCATCATTTTTGTGGTAACATATCCAATGCGTGCCTGGATTTTTTTGATTGTCCAAGTTGACTACACCGCATTCTCTTTTTTTAACGCTTGAAGGTAACGAGTCGGACATGAAAACTCCTCTGAAGTGTTTGATTTGTAACGGTCCGATCAGAGATTTAATGTCTCGGTTGGTGAGTGCTGTTGTTTTTTTTTTTAACTTCTTCATCACGCCCTTCCCCCCTTTCTTCTCCATGGCCAGGTTGTGACGTTTCTGTTCTTCCAATTCCGCCTTGTTCTTCTTCGAGTCGATGACGGTTTTCGCGATGGCGGCACTTCCACCGGCCAAACTTCCAACGGCCCCCAATGCTGCTAGGATGGCCGGGATGCTGAATATGAAACCTCCGATTTTTTGCTGTTTCCGCGAACGCTGCAATCTTTTCAATTGAGGTGTGCTGAGCAGCAATTTCATTCCGTGTCCTTTCGACAAGCAAGAACGTTTCTTCTCGCGTTGTTTCTTGGTGAGTAACCCATCGAGGGCACCTAGATTTTTTAGATTCGAATATGGTATCTGGTACACGACACCCTTGGGCTTCATGTTGATGCTTTATGTGTTATTTTCACGGTATGTTATTTATATATATATTCTGAGATTTTTTCTTGTGTAGTTTTTTTACTGGATGTTATTTATATACCCCACCCCAATTTTTGTTTTGTGTTCATGGCGATGGTGGTACCCAGTGCGGCGACCCGTTCACCCAGCGATGCGTCTCTGCTCACGAACCTTTCGAAAGCTGCGTGCTCTAACTTTCTGTCTGCTTCGTGACGTGCATCCAGATCCGTCTGCGTGGTGTTGTAAGCGATGTCGTGATCTTTGCATGCGGCGTCCAACGGATTCACACCCTTGTCTCCTCTCTCCAATCTTTTCTCGAGTTTGGTACCCGGTCCGCAGTACTGGTAGCCAGGTAGATGCATCTCGAAAGGTAACTTGTTGATGATGTCGTTCACGAGTCCCTTTCCTTCGGCCACGTTCCAAAATTTCGGAGGTAGCGTGTTGATGATTTTGATCAGGTAACCTATGCCCTTGTCGTCGTTCACGATGAAGTTGGAAAGTTTCGTGCTGATCATGTCCACGATGCCAACCTTCTCGTTGTAGAAATTACGGTTGCCTGCATTCTCTTCGCCGGCTATTACAAACAATCGGTCCACGAGCTTCCTCACGTCGTCCACCCAAACGAATTCTTTGGGTAACGTGTTGTAGCGTTTGACGCCGCTGCCTGTTTTGACCTGGTTCCAAATCGGTTTGATGAGATTCCTGTACTTCTCGCCGCGGCTCGATTTCACCCTATTCTGCGAGGCGTCGTTGTTCTGCTACAAGGCATCCGTCATGATCAGAATTTCCTTGTAACTCTGGTAATCTTCGTTGGTGTAATCTTTCGGCTGCTTTTTGGCAACGAGTTCCCACAGTCCCACCGTACCCGGATACCTGGTCCAACTATCCTTCTCGCCTAAATTAACTTTAATGTCGTTGCCTTCGAAGGTCACCTTCGATTTCCCAATCTTCCACACCACACCACCGCCTTCGTTGGTTTCCATGCTGGGATACAATCCGAACACTTCATCCTTGTCGAATTTCCCCGTGCTCAGGTAGTCTCGTGCCAAAGATCCCAACTCGATTTTATCCGAAGACGACGTGCTACCAATAGCTCGACGTCGTGCCGGTGCATCCTTCAGTTCGAACGGCGTCGAAGGAATGCTCGAAATAGGCGTGGGTACAGCGTAACTTTTAGCTGCGAGCGGTACGAGTTCGTTGATCAAATTTTTATTTTGTTCCGTGACACTTTTAATTTCTTTACCTAGACCGCTGATGGCATCGATCACAGGTTGATCCTGACGTTTCTTCTCTTCGTAGAATCCGCGATTCTCGGATTTCCAACCTTTGAAGCGTTTCGCGAGGTAATCGCGAAGCTTGAGATTTTCGTCTTCGATTTTTCGTTTCGTCATAACGTTTATTTATATACGTCGTTTCTCACAACGTTGCAACGTTTAGAAAGTCGTTGATTTTGTTTCTGTATTTTCCGTCGCTGGGTTTCCTCGTCATGTCGATCGTCGCGAATCCGAAATCGTCACCGTTCCAGCAAGTAGAGCAGCAGCGTTCCGAAAATTGATTGTAGTTCATGTCTCCGCCTACGTAGTCATCGTACGCGTGCTTGAGGTTGGTGTGATCTTGACGAAACAAACATATGAAATTAGCGTTGTCGCGTACTAACTGTTTTGGAATTTTGGAAAACGTTTGAGCTAGGTAAAAACAATCCATTCCTTTGTGACGACCTTGCGTGAAAAAGTTGCGAATTTCATTTTGATTTTCCAGGATGGCGTCGTCGAACACAACGACTGAATTTTCACGACAATCGTCGAGTGGTTTTATTTCCGATGCGAACGTTGCAATGTCCAGACCATCGTACAGTTTCATCAGTTGCTGGTATTTGGATTGCTCCAAACTTTTCGAGAACACGTACAGGTGCCTGTTCTTCCAATCTAACCAATTCGGTGCGAGGAGAAAATTGTCCACGAGCAGTGTCGTTTTCCCACACCCCGAAGGACCTACTATCAGACAGCGGATGCTGTCGGGAAGCAACTCACCGTTCTTTTTCTTCGTTTGACTTTCCGGATCCGGTAGACGCTTCACCACGTTCCACGTGCTCACAAGATCACTTCGTTCGCGTCGATCCAACTCTTTTCCGGAAGTCCCAGCCATTTGACAAACAGTTTGTCACCTTTCCTACGCAATACTTTCTCGATGAGGTACGTGTCGGGAGTAGTGTATATTGGCCGGTTCTACGCAATACTTAGTAGGTATGCCTTTTTTTATCAATCGAATATAAGTTTTTGACATATTTTGACAATTTTTTGTCGATGTTTTAGCGTTTAGCGATGTTTTAGTACAAATTTTCACTATACTCATTTTTTTTTCCACTCATACTTGGTAGGTATATTATGATCTTACGTGATACAACTTAACCTATCCTTTTTTTTACGATTATTTAATTTTTTTTACGATCCTAAGTGATATAACTTAACCTATCATTTTTTTTATTTATGCACTGTTTGAACGTCATCATTTGAGGATCATATTTTGTAGGTATTTTTTTTTATCAATCGAATATAAGTTTTTGACATATTTTGACAATTTTTTGTCGATGTTTTAGCGTTTAGCGATGTTTTAGTACAAATTTTCACTGCACTCATTTTTTCCATTTATACTTGGTAGGTATATCACGATCTTACGTGATACAACTTAACCTATTTTTTTTTTACGATTTTTTAATTTTTTTTACGATCCTAAGTGATATAACTTAACCTATCATTTTTTTATTTACGCACCGAACTAACCTACAAGGGACTCTGTTTGTTTTAATATTTCAGTATTATAAGGTTTTCACAAATTTTATATAACCTAAAATGTGTTGGATGTTGATTTTTAGTATGTGGCAATTTTTTATGAATTTTAAAACTGTTCCGTCACCCTCTCGTTCTTCACGTCGTGGACGAAGGACTTCTCTGCAATCAGGATGACGCTGCATAGAGTATCGGCAGGCAGCGCGTCGTGGAACTCGCAGACGACCTTGATGTTGGTGCGATCGTTGACCACCACCTGCCTTCTCTTAGATGTGTTGATGACGGTCATGGGTCTCCGTGCTTTGAATTCGCTGGGCGTGTAATACATGTCCACGCTTCCCTCGGTCACGCGTTTGTAAGCCGTGTAAGCTTCGTAAAGTTTGAGGTAATCGTTTTTGGTCATGTCGAGGTTGTAATTCTCGCGCGGGAACACTTCGTTCCTACCGTTCTTCAGATAAACGTTCTTGATCTTGCAGTCGTCGAACTTGCTGGAATCTTTTTCCTGATTCTTGTCCCTCCCGGTCTGAAAAAGCACTACGACGAAATCTGGCATGTCGAACTGTATGTTGTTGAACTGCGTCGTCACGTCGAATTCCATGTGACTTCCCGACGCCATTTTCTGTACGCACTGGTAACCGTGAAAGTGAATCGGCACCTGCGGACTTTTCAAGATCTCCGCTTTGTACTGGAGGGCGTAGTTCGTTTCGTATTCCACCACCGGCATTCTCAATTCCATGCTCCGGATGACGCACTTGGCTGCTTCGGGTAAAGTGTTGGCTATCGGCGTGGTGCCGTCCGGACCCAAAGTAGCGTATCGCATCAGTGCGTCGTTGTCGTTGGCCGCTCTTCGAAACGTAACCCTCAGTCCTCCCTTCCACATGATCTCCTTGTAGTCCGAGAAGAAACCAGGCCGCAGACGCATGGGAAAGAGCACCGTGTGACTTCTCGTCGATATTTTGGCCCCGGCTTCGAATCCCCCGGCCTGGTAGTACGCTGCGTCCGTTTTGGATAATTTCAACGTTCCCACCGCCGTCGACGTGATGCCTGGATAATCTATTCTGTCGATGACGGTGTTGTGTTTCCTCACCTCCACCTGCGAGAACAGGTGAGGCACGAAGTTGTCCACGAGTATCAAGTTTGCTGCTGCGGGAAACGCGTCTCCGCTTTCTTTCTTCAACACGTCGAATTGAAGGTAGAGGTCCGCTCTGTGAGGATGAACAAACCCATCGCCTACGTCCACGTCGTATTCGATCTCCCTGTTCGCCTCGTTGAGATTGGCGAACGTGCGACGGTTGGGAGGGAAAGATTGCAATTCGTAACTTTCGATTTGCTCCATTTTACATGTATGGTTATTTATTATACGTTGATCTCCACGATCGCCGTCGTAGTGGCACCTGCGAAATCCACCACGTCTCCTTTCTCGTTCGTCACCACCAACTCTATGTCGTCTATGCGGTTGCGACATACTGGAAAATAGATCGGCGAAGAGGGTGTGTAGATGATCGGTTCCATGAACTCGGAACTTGGTTTGAAAGTGGCTATGATTCCCGTCTGCTTGTGACTTCCTAACAATCCGTCCGAAGATTTCGTGATCATACCTTCGGCCACGTTACAGTGTACGTTCAGAGTCTCTATGGCCAAGAATTTAGGAATGTTGGTTGCCACGTGCTTGATGCCAGCTTCGAGTTTGGTGTCGTTCTCGAAACCTAAAAGTTCTCCCATGGTGCCCAGGTCCACGGTCTCCGTAGCGGATAGGATTTCCACTCTGTGCGTGACCGAATTTTGAGAAAGGTATGTGCCTTTGGGTAATTGAGCTTGCAAAGTGGAAAGATTGTATTGTCCTGGCGTGACGACGATGTGTTCGCTTCCGACGCTAATTTTGTTGTTGTGCTGCGTGACGTTAGGTATGAGGTACATGCTGTAGAATGCACGCAGAGCCACGGATTTAGGATAGACGATGTCGTCGTGCAGCGTGAGTTTCAAGATTGAAGATTCGCTCGTGAGATGGAACACGCCCATCCTAGTGATGCTGTTTGAGGTTCCACAATGCTTTCTGGAAATCCTCGATCGTAGGGTTATTTATTTTAGAGAGAAACGTGAGTACGGAAAGGCAGAGATGGCCGCAGTTCACGTCTCCGAAATTTTGAATGCGTTCGTCGTTGTAGTATATAGAGGTTTTGTTCGTTTTCAGATAATAAATTAAATTTGTAGGTGGAACACCTCCGAAAGAATCGAAAACGAATGCTTTATCATCATTTTTGTGGTAACATATCCAATGCGTGCCTGGATTTTTTTGATTGTCCAAGTTGACTACTCCCCATTCTCTTCTTTTAACGCTTGAAGGTAACGAGTCGGACATGAAAACTCCTCTGAAGTGTTTGATTTGTAACGGTTCGATCAGAGATTCAATGTCTCGGTTGGTGAGTGCTTCTGTTTCTTTTTTTTAAACTTTCTCATCACGCCTTTTCCTCCTTTCTTCTCCATGGCCAGGTTGTGACGTTTCTGTTCTTCCAACTCGGCCTTGTTCTTCTTCGAGTCGATGACGGTTTTCGCGATGGCGGCACTTCCGCCAGCCAAACTTCCAACGGCCCCCAATGCTGCCAGGATGGCCGGGATGCTGAATATGAAACCTCCGATTTTTTGCTGTTTCCGCGAACGCTGCAATCTTTTCAATTGAGGTGTGCTGAGCAGTAATTTCATTCCGTGTCCTTTCGACAAGGAAGAACGTTTCTTCTCACGTTGTTTCTTGGTAAGTAACCCATCGAGGGCACCTAGATTTTTAAGATTCGAATATGGTATCTGGTACACGACACCCTTGGGCTTCATGTTGATGCTCTATGTGTTATTTTCACGGTATGTTATTTATATATATATTCTGAGATTTTTCTTGTGTAGTTTTTTTACGGTATGTTATTTATATATTTTCAAGGCCTCGCAGTCGTTACACAAATTCTATTACATGCTTCGTTTTCTTGCCAAGAAGTTCCTTTGTCCCCTTGTACACGATTCGAGTTTTGTTCTCGATTAAAATAGATAGCTTCTCGTCGGATAACATGTTAGCGTATCGATCTGGTAAAAATAGACTGTATTGTGCGTTGAGCAACAGGCGTACCTTGGGACCATACTGGGTAGAAACTATTGAACCGGAAGTTATCGTGTAAGGTTTGTCGACTTCCAATTCCTGAATTTTTACATACTCGACTGACAAATTTAGCATTTGTTTTAATGCTTGGAGATCGCTCATTTTTTCAGTTGTCAGAGTGTTAGAGAGAAATTTAATTGCTTTTTTTTTCACGATGTGTGTTATTTATATATACCGAAGATTATTTTTTTACGATGTGTGTTATTTATATATCAAGTTTTTTTACGGTATGTTATTTATATACCTCACCCCAATTTTTGTTTCGTGTTCATGGCGATGGTGGTACCCAGTGCGGCGACCCGTTCACCCAGCGATGCGTCTCTGCTCACGAACCTTTCGAAAGCTGCATGTTCCAATTTTTTGTCTGCTTCGTGACGTGCGTCCAGATCCGACTGCGTGGTGTTGTAGGCGATGTCGTGATCTTTGCATGCGGCGTCCAACGGATTCACACCCTTGTCTCCTCTCTCCAATCTTTTCTCGAGTTTGGTACCCGGTCCGCAGTACTGGTAGCCAGGTAGATGCATCTCGAAAGGTAACTTGTTGATGATGTCGTTCACGAGTACCTTTCCTTCGGCCACGTTCCAAAATTTCGGAGGCAGCGTGTTGATGATTTTGATCAGGTAACCTATGCCCTTGTCGTCGTTCACGATGAAGTTGGAAAGTTTCGTGCTGATCATGTCCACGATGCCAACCTTCTCGTTGTAGAAATTACGATTGCCTGCATTCTCTTCGCCGGCTATCACCAACAATCGGTCCACGAGTTTCCTAACGTCGTCCACCCAAACGAATTCTTTGGGTAACGTGTTGTAGCGTTTGACGCCGCTGCCTGTTTTGACCTGGTTCCAAATCGGTTTGATGAGATTCCTGTACTTCTCGCCGCTGCTCGATTTCACCCTATTCTGCGAGGCGTCGTTGTTCTGGTACAAGGCATCCGTCATGATCAGAATTTCCTTGTAACTTTGGTAATCTTCGTCTGTGTAATCTTTCGGCTGCTTTTTGGCAACGAGTTCCCACAGTCCCACCGTACCCGGATACCTGTTCCAACTATCCTTGTCGCCTAAATTGACTTTAATGTCGTTGCCTTCGAAGGTCACCTTCGATTTCCCAATCTTCCACACCACACCGCCGCCTTCGCTGGTTTCCATGCTGGGATACAATCCGAACACTTCATCCTTGTCGAATTTCCCCGTGCTCAGGTAGTCTCGTGCCAAAGGTCCCAACTCGATTTTATCTGAAGACGACGTGCTGCCTATGGCTCGACGTCGTGCCGGTGCATCCTTCAGTTCGAACGGCGTCGAAGGAATGCTCGAAATGGGCGTGGGTACGGCGTAACTTTTAGCTGCGAGCGGTACGAGTTCATTTATCAAATTTTTATTTTGTTCCGTGACACTTTTAATTTCTTTACCTAGACCGCTGATGGCATCGATCACAGGTTGATCCTGACGTTTCTTCTCTTCGTAGAATCCGCGATTCTCGGATTTCCAACCTTTGAAGCGTTTCGCGAGGTAATCGCGAAGCTTGAGATTTTCGTCTTCGATTTTTCGTTTCGTCATGACGTTATTTATACACGTCGTTTCTCACAACGTTGCAACGTTTAGAAAGTCGTTGATTTTGTTTCTGTATTTTCCGTCGTTGGGTTTCCTCGTCATGTCGATCGTAGCGAATCCGAAATCGTCACCGTTCCAGCAAGTAGAACAGCAGCCTTCCGAAAATTGATTGTAGTTCATGTCTCCGCCTACGTAGTCATCGTACGCGTGCTTGAGGTTGGTGTGATCTTGACGAAACAAACATATGAAATTAGCGTTGTCGCGCACTAACTGTTTTGGAATTTTGGAAAACGTTTGAGCTAGGTAAAAACAATCCATTCCTTTGTGACGACCTTGCGTGAAAAAGTTGCGAATTTCATTTTGATTTTCCAGGATGGCGTCGTCGAACACAACAACTGAATTTTCACGACAATCGTCGAGTGGTTTTATTTCCGAAGCAAACGTTGCAATGTCCAGACCATCGTACAGTTTCATCAGTTGCTGGTATTTGGATTGCTCCAAACTTTTCGAGAACACGTACAGGTGCCTGTTCTTCCAATCTAACCAATTCGGTGCGAGGAGAAAATTGTCCACGAGCAGTGTCGTTTTCCCACACCCCGAAGGACCTACGATCAGACAGCGGATGCTGTCGGGAAGCAACTCGCCGTTCTTTTTTTTTCTCGTTTGACTTTCCAGATCCGGTAGACGCTTCACCACGTTCCACGTACTCACAAGATCACTTCGTTCGCGTCGATCCAACTCTTTTCCGGAAGTCCCAGCCATTTGACAAACAGTTTGTCACCTTTCCTACGCAATACTTTCTCGATGAGGTACGTGTCGGGGTGTTTCGTTTTAGAGAGTTCCTCTTCGTAAAATCTTCCTTTCAAAATCTCGCCGCTACTATCTTTTATTATATACGTGTGTCGGTTTCCGGGTAGAACTCGAACCACCGTAAAAAGTTCCGTGCTCCAATTTTTTGTGAATCCCTTCTCGAAGGTGTGTTTGAATTTGCTGATCCTCACCTGGTCTCCAATTTTGTATTTAGCTTTTTTTGTCGTGGGTGTGTACTTTGGACAGTAAACGCTAGAAATTAAACGCTGCTCGTCAGATTTCGTAACGTCAGCTTTCTTCATGCCTATCGTTCTGTGTACCGTATCATTATAGGTGTCGACGAGTTCCGGCAGGATGTCGACCCATTTGTAATTTCCCCGAAGCGTGAATCGTTTCCACATGTGTGTTTTCAAGGTTCGATTGAATCTTTCCACGATGCTGGCTTTGATGTGACTGAAGCTCGAATAATGTCGAATCTTGTGTTTTTGAATAAATTTTTGGAATACGGCGTTGTAAAATTCTTTACCGTTGTCCGTTTGCAGAAACCGTGGTCGTCTGCCACCGCTTTCGCGAAAAATTAATTTGAATGCTTCCGTGACGCATGTTCCCGTTTTCGCCTTCAAAGGTAGAGCCCATGCGAATTTCGAAAATGTGTCTATGACGGTGAGGAGGTACTTGTTGCCCTTGTTCAATTTATGTACGTTTTTCAAATTGCCGCTACTCATCTCCACGAGGTCGCTTTGCCAGAGGTCGTCGATGCCCTTGGTTACCACAGCCAAACGTTCGTAGTTGCGGCGTGCAGGTTTATGCAATTCTTCGACGATGGCTTGCCTAGACATTTTTTCTTAGAGATTACGTTTCAAGAGAAGCACAAGCGTGATGGGATTCAAAGAGGGTGGCACTTCGCTCGTGTTTTGAATGATCAGCTTATCGCCGGCACTCACGTCGAAAACGATGAGATCTTCGTCTTCGTGTATTTCATATATGTTGCGCGTTTCGTTCCAACGTGCCAGAGGAATGTTTCCTGCTTTCTGGACACCACGATTCGATATCAAAGTCATGGTAGGAACGCTAGCTTTTCTACCGTGAGACCAGTACGAAAATTCGTTTATCTGAATCGTGCCATCGAGGAGAAACTTGTAGTACGGATGATAAGGATGTAACATGTACAGTTTGTTACCTTCGACGAACGTGGAGATTCTCTGTTGATTGGGTACGCTGTTGATTTCGATGGCTTGCAGAGAATGCAGTTTAGCGAATTTAGTGTCGACGCCGAGCAGATTACTGTGAACTTGTCCGAGTTTATTTTCGATGGGCAGCAAATGCTCGACTATGGTATCTGTTACAGCAGAAAACGACGGTTTGATTTTCACTTCCACGTTCAACTGCTTGTAGTTTTCGTTGAGTTCTTGCAACTTGGCACCGAAAGAAGCCAGCGTCGATTCCTGCGTGGATTCCAGCACTCCAACTTGATCTCTGATGTTGACGACAATATTCTGAAGGTTCTCGACTTGATTCAATTTCGAGCTCTTCTCGGTAAGATCGTTCACGATCCTTCGCATCTCTGTAAACTGCGTGTGAAGGTCGGCGACGCTCTGCGAAGTGGGCAGCGTCGACACCAGCGAACTAATTTCGTATCGAATCTGTTCCACGTTCGCCGTTTCCGTTTCTAGTCGTTTCAGCATTCGAGATATGTTTCTTTTCAAAGCGTGCAATTCTTTGGAGGTGGGGAGATTGGCCACCCTACTCTCGAGATCGCTCAATGAACTTTTGATGTCGCTCGAATCGGATAGTGCCGTCACCGCCGTTTTCAATTTTTCCAAATCTTCGCTCGAAGGCACGCTCGTCCGTAACGATTCCAAGTCACCCTGTATGTTGTCGAGTACGTGATGAAAATGAGCGAGATTCGTTTCGACGTTCAAATTTTCTAAATATTCGATCTTCTGCTGAACCGTGCTCAACGTGTCTTGAATGCTCGTCAACGCTCTCGCTTCAGCGTGAATATTTTTAATTTCTTCGTTGATCAATTCCAAGGACGCCTGAAGCGTAGCGATGGTGGTTTGAATGTGTTCGAAATCTCGATAGGCCTCCAATTGAATTTTTATGTTCGCGACGCTTTTACCGATGACCTGCAGTTCGTCCGACGATGGTAGGTTTGTCATTGTATCTTCCAAAGTCTGTAACTTGGATTTAATTTCTTCCAACGTGCTGGTGAATTCTTCTTGTAATTTGGAAACGACGACATGTAAGCGTTCTACATCAATATCGTTCACGACGGTTTGAAGTTCAGAGAAATTCTTTTCTATTGCGGAAGTTCGTTCTTCGATTTCGAGTTTCAATTTTTCCAAATCTTCATTTTTCGATTGAAATTGCTGTAATTTGGCCAAATCATTTTGAAGCGAATCCACGCTCAACTGTATATTTTGAACGTTGTCGTAAGAAGGTACATCGACATAATTTTTTATCAGCGCCTTCAGTTCGGAATCGATTTTCAGAATGGGGTCGAGACATTGCGTTTGGAGCGTAGCGATTTCCGACTCTAAACTTTTGTTTAAGGTCTCCTGCAAAGCGATCAAATCGGTCCTTAACTTCTTAACTCGAATGTCCAACATGAGAATCTCTTCTGCATGGTCTACACGCTTGGTGTTGCCGAAAATGTCGTTAGGCATTTTTGGTTAACGGTTATTTATAATAGGATAGACGATTCGTAATTCTACGAAGAGAGGAATAAGTTTGTCGTAATCTCCGAGGAGTTCTATGTAAAAATAATATCCTGCAGACACATCGTACGTAATGTTAGAAAGCATCTTGTCGTGCTTGATTCGAAAAATGTTCTTGCCGGTAGAAATTTTGATTTCGCCTGCGTTTTCCGGATTCACGGTGATTTGAAGTTTCCCGTCGATCGGAATTTCGTAGAAATGTAAATTGTTATTAAAAACATAAAACATCTTGCCCACATCGTCATTCAGTTTCGTCCAAATGCTGTTGAGGTGAATAATCAACAGACCGTTGAGTTTAGGTAACACGGAAGGTAAGACTTCATGATCTGGTATGGTTTCCATAATGATCTGTTTTTTGAAACCGAACAAATTCATAGGCATGCTGGTTATTTATTCTCACAACGTTGCAACGTTTAGAAAGTCGTTGATTTTGTTTCTGTATTTTCCGTCGTTGGGTTTCCACGTCACGTCGATCGTCGCGAATCCGAAATCGTCATTTTTCCAGCAAGAAGAACAGCGTTCCGAAAATTGCTTGATCAACAGACCGTTGAGTTTAGATAACATGGAAGGTAGAAATTCATGATCTGCCGTGCGGTGTACAGTCTCCATTGTTTGCTTTCCGAAAGCAAAGAGATTCATTGTTCTTGCTAGTTATTTATTGTGTATGTGATAATTTGAGACAGTCAAAGTTTTTTTTATTTTAGTTATAGTTATTTAAGTTTATTTTTTTCTTTCATTTGCATTGCCTACAATTTTTACTAATTTCTAAACGATAGTGTCCCCAAGGCAACGTGTGGATTCCACAAGACAAAATACATCTTTTATCGTCATGCGGATCTAATGCTACTTTCCTAACTTTGTTTGTTGTAATCACGTGGTCTACACTTTGGATTCTTTGTTCTATGCTTAGTATCGTCGATTGTGAGTAAAGGCAATCGATGTAATCGTGGAAGGTGAGTTTGTTCTCCACCGTATTCTTGCCCACACCTTTTGCTTTCTTCGTGACGCTACTCTCTGTTCTCATGGCATACATCTTCGAACGCAAACCCGCGAACTCGACAATAATATCACCGTTACATTCATCTTTCAGTTTACCTAGGACTTTTTTGTTACGGGATGGAATTCCAAATCTGTTGGGTTGAGGATACGCAGAAGTATCGAAATACTCAAGCATGGAAGGATTTTTTATGTCTTCGTATAGGTTAGGTGTTTGTATGCTGTAAATGAAGCTGTCGGTGTCCGTGTACAAAAGTGATATTTTTTCATTGTAGAAGGGTTTCATCACGTCATAATGAAATTCGAACATGTAAAGTTTCGACAAGTCGAGAACTGTTGCGCCAACGTAAATTGGTTTTCTGAATTTCATCAATTTTATATCTAGATTGAAAAGTGCTAAATTCTCGTTGTAAATTTTTCTCGACTTGAATCTAGGATCGGCTATCCACTTCCGACATTTATTCTTATCGGAAATTAATTTCACGTCTACGTGCTTTCTAACATTCTCCATGGTTTTTCCGTACACCGCATTGTTCATTAATTTAAAAAAATCCTTGTCTAAATCGGAAGTGGCAGCTGTTCTATGTTGTGTGTTAGTTTCTATGTAAGGTCTTAACCACGTGGAATGTTTAAACTTTAGTATTCTTCTAACATTTACTATCTGAACACCCTTCCCAATCAAAAACCGGAGATTCTTGTAGTGGACGACGTATCTCTGTTTAGGGTCCAATGTTAACAAAAGCTTGTCTTGAACCGAGTCGGGTGGACATTTGATTTCGGGAGTCGGAGGCAAATCCGAAAACGTGTCGTGCAGGTGGTCGGAGAATTGGAGATCTACCTCTGCGAGGAAACCACACTCGCTATCGTCGAAATGAATAATATCTATCGAAGTGGGATCTAACCATTCGAATCCCCCGTAAGGAAGTTTTTGAACCATGGCATGTCCGTAGAGATTATTAACGTCGGCGTAGAAGATGTAATTCGATGCTCGATTTGAATCGTAATCTTCTTTCATGTGTACGTTATTAGCTTTTGCATGTCTCTGTACGCATTGCACCATTCCACCTCGTATCCCTCTTTCGATAAATAGCAACATGTCAACGTCCGATATCAGTTCCAGCTTGACCTTTGTCTGGAATAACATTGACGACCACGCTAATCCCGGTAGACTGTAGAAATACGCCGGATCTAATTTGTAAATATTCGTTGCCGTTTTCCTGAACGCTTGAAAAACATCGGCGAGTATCGTCACGTCTAATTTTAAGTATGCGTCGTGGTAGTCTCCGAGTGTCCTACATTCTAATTTCTCCCACATGAGTTGCGCGTGTTGGTATTCTTCGTCCGTGATTCCTTTCTCTCTGAGTCTGCTGTAAAATTCTCTTGGAAGTGGAAGAGCGTCAGTAGTGGTATTGACTGTACTATAAACTCGAGAAAGTACGAACCCCCCTCCAGCAGCTTTGGCCATACTTAAAACTTGCTCAACATGCCCATATGAGTTTTTTGCTCAAGTGTGGAGCTCTTATAATTCAAGATTTTTGTAAAAAATGCCCTCGGGAATTTTTCAGAAAGTAAGAGCTCTTCAGATTGATTTGTGCATACTTACAAAAGTTGCATCAGCCAGATTTTTGTCCATAAACTTGTCAAAAAGTGATATATTTTTGGCCACACCAGAAATTAAGCACATACACATACATACACACACATATTTACTTCCGGTTTAAGTTTAATTGGATACTAGGTTCAATTTGCTTGCTCCGTGACACTCTATTTCTTATATTATATGTTTGCATGTTTCTCCTCTGTGTCAGTGTGTGGAATTCCCGAGACGGTAGTATTGATTTTTGCCTTGCCCTTAGCGCCAGTATTTACAGAAATTCCCGAGTATTGCATCATTCAGTATTGTGAGACTGACTGAGGGGAACAGATGTGTTGATACAGTGCTTCTCATACTTACTGGTTTAAATTCATATTGAACAATATAAAATCTGTTATTTGTTGTAATCCACTCATATTTAGAGTCAAGCTTATATTTGTCCCAGCCGGTTATACATAACAAGGTTATTGCTATTCAAGATATGCATGTTTGTGCAGGCATTTTGCGCTGGGTCAGTGTGAATGATTTTACACTTGTGGGCTATTGGCTTTACAACCTGTCATAAGATTAATATTATTAATATTAATCCATAGAGATTAGATTTAAAACCCAGGAAATTTTATATAAATACCAAAGCCAAAAATATTAACACACATACACACATATACACCTACACACACACAAAGCACACAGCTGAACCCAACTGATATTTTTTGTTCAGTATAAAGTTTTGAATTGAAACCCAGGAAATTGTATATAATAAACAACAACAAAAATGCCGAATCAAAAATATTGTAATCAGTGCAATAAGAATATATCCAGCTCTAATTGGGCCAAGCATCAAAAAATTTGTAATCCAGACAAATACAAAACTCCCACAAAAATTTGCCCCAAATGCAATAGAAAATATAACATGGAATATTTCACATATACACATAAAAATACTTGCTCTGCACAACCATCCACTTCTGGTCTGAAAAGAAAGCACGAAGCACCTGTTAATGCCAGAGCAGCAAAACAGCCACGCCATGAACCCATCCGTAGCAGTTTTAACGGCCAATTAAGGGATCACCGGTTTGTATCAGAGCCAAGATGCGGCATTGAGAATTTCTTGAACAGTGTAAATCCTAAAGTGCAGGCAATTCTAAATGCACAAAATGGCTCTTATAAGCTCTCTCTCAAATTGTTTATACAATATAAGAAGCCAAACGCTACAAAATTTACACACCCCCACATAACAGAAACTGTACCGGTATATTCAAATGCAAATTTAGACACAATAATAAGCAGCTTGATAAATCAACTGAATATCAAACACTCTGAATTTGCGGCAAAAGAATCAGGATGGAGCCTATGTGGTTCATCACACAAGTTATATGTTAATATTTCTGAATTCAACCCATTACAAGGATCTACATATCTGCCATTACCTGCCAATATCAAAAACAAAAGAGCCGTGGTCAATATTGAAAATACCGACCAGAAATGCTTTTTGTGGTGTATATTAGCTGTTTTGTATCCAGTTTCAAGGAATCCTCAGAGAATAAGTTATTACAAACAGCATGAGCACGATTTTGACGATGCAATGGAGGGTTTGGAATATCCAATGTCAGTTCAGAATATTGATAAATTTGAAAAAAAGGCCAAGCACATCGATGGCAAACAATTATCTATTAATGTATTTATTTGTTCCACTGGCAATTGCTTGATAGATCCTCTCAGAATCAGTACAATTGATGATGATTCTGCTATTCCGATTGATCTGCTCTTAATTGAGGGGGATGGCACATATCATTATACTCTGATACATAATCTTGAAGCTTTGGTGAGAACACAACTAGACAAAACTCATACAATATTCAAGTTGTGCAGAAGATGTTTATCTGTATTTTATGGTCAAAAAATGGTGAAGGGGGTTCGGGAAGAGAATGCAGAAATTGCTAAAAACAAGTTAATTGAGCATCTGAAATACTGTGGGAACCATAAACCTGTTCATATGGTGATGCCCAATCCAAGTGAAAATTGCAAATTCAAAAAGAATGAAGCCTTGTTGGAACACCCAGCATATATTGTCTGGGATTCTGAATCAAATCTCAAATCTCTTGCATTCTGTAGCCCAGATCCCGAAGAATCTTCAAGTACATCATACCAGCAACATGAACCTTCCAGCTTTTGTTATATGGTTATACGGGATGGTGTTGTTATTAAAGAATATTCATACAAGGGACCAAATGCCATCAAAATATTTGCACATAGAATAGAAAATGAGTGCCGTGACATAGCATCTAACATCTTATTAATATCAAAGCCTATGTTGCCTTTAACAGAGGATCAGATTGAGGATTTCAACAATGCAGAAAAATGCCCGGTATGTGATTCTGAATTTTCAGATACAAATATCAAGGTACATCACCATTCTCATACAGATGGTAAATTCTTAATGGCCCTGTGTAATAGCTGTAATATTAAGATCAAGAGACCAAGATTTATCCCCATATTTTGCCATGGAGCATCCAATTATGATTTCCATCATCTGATCAGATACGAGGGGTTTGACAAGCAGAATTTAAATATTTTAGCTGAAAATGACGAGAAATATATATCTATTAGCAAGATAATTAAAGTTGATGGTGTTCCTATTCACATAAGATTTCTTGATTCTTACAGATTTTTATCAGCTAGCCTGGATACACTGGCCACTCAATTATCTGATGATCAATTCAAAATCACACGTGCATTGTTTCCAAATCAGGACCTGAAATTAATTAGGCGGAAGGGTGTATATCCATATGACTATGTTACAGATTTTTCTAAATTTGATGAGTGTTCCCTGCCACCACAAGAAGAGTTTTACAGCAAAATCAGAGGATCTGGAATCACTGATGAAGATTATGACCATGCTCAGTTGATGTGGAACGATTTAAAATGCAAGACATTTGGTGATTATCACATGGCATATTTGAAACTTGATGTCACTCTCTTAGCTGATATATTGCAAGCATTCAGAAAATCTTCCATGCAAAATTATAAACTGGACCCAGTGTATTTTTTCAGTGCCCCGGGTCTAGCATGGTCTTCAATGTTTTTGAATACTAAAATGCAATTGGATCTGATCCACGATCAAGATATGTATCTGTTTATGGAGAAATGTATAAGAGGGGGGATGGTGCAATGTTCCCAGAGATATGCCAGAGCAAATAACAAGCATATTATGCTGCCTGATTATGATCCAGCACGGCCATCAAATTATATATTGTATGTAGATTCAAACAGCCTCTATGGTCACGCTATGATGGATAAATTGCCATATGCAGAGCTTGAATGGGTCGAAGATTTCAATATTGAGGATCTTCAGGACTTTGATGACAGTGACTATGGCCTCTTCTTAGAAGTTGATCTGACAATTCCTGATGATTTGCACAATAAATTTTCTGATCTGCCCCCAATTCCCGAGGTTCAGTGCTCACCTGGCTCTAAACAGAAGAAGCTCATGATGACACTGGAGCCGAAACAAGGCTATGTCATATATTACAAAAACCTCCAGTTCCTGATGAAACATGGTGTTCAAGTGACCAAAGTTGGCAAAGTTTTGAGGTTCAGGCACTCAGAATGGTTGAAACCATACATTGATACAAACACGGAGCTTCGAACATCTGCAAAGAGCCAATTTGATAAGGGCTTGTTTAAATTAATGGTGGATTCAGTGTATGGCAAAACAATTGAAAATGTCAGAAAACATACCGATGTTAAAATAATTACTGACCCCAGCCTGAGCAAAAAATTGGTTGCAAAGCCCAACTTCAATTACAGAAGAATTTATGATGAGCACATGGCACTTTTCAACATGATGAAAACAAAGATCAAATTTGATAAACCTATTTATGTAGGGGCTGTGATATTGGAATTGTCCAAATTACATATGTTAACATTGTATTATGATGTGCTGAAACCTTTTTATGGTGATCGTGTAAAATTATTGTACATGGACACTGATAGTTTTATTCTTGATATTCAAACAGAAGATGTTTATCAAGATATTGCACAGTCTGAATTGTTTCAATACTTTGATACCAGTGAACATACAAGAATTCAACCCCACAACAAAAAGGTGCCTGGCAAGTTAAAAGATGAGACGCTTGGTGATGTTATTGTGGAATTTGCTGGGTTAAGAGCCAAGATGTACACTTTTGAGACATGTAGTGGTGCTGTTGTCAAAAAAGCCAAGGGCATTGGCAAAGTAACTGTGGAAAAAGATCTCCAATTTGAAGATTATAAAAATTGCCTCAAATCCCAGAGTTCAATCAGAACATCAGAAAATAGAATTCAGAGTGAGGATCACTTGCTGACTTCAAATATTGTAAGAAAAGTGGCTCTGGACCCACATGATGATAAGAGATGTATTTTATCATGTGGCATACATACTCTACCTTGGGGGCATTGTGATTTGAAAAGTGGGAAACAATGCCCAATTACAGAGCATGATTTGAAATAAATAAACATGCCTATGAACTTATTTGGGTTCAAGAAACAGGCTATTATGGAGCTACCAACACCACAACCCTCTTCTGATATGCTGTCTAAACTGAGTGGCTTGTTAATTATTCATCTGAACAGCATACTTACAGATAATGATGAAGAAACAGGCAAAATATTGTACATATTTAACAATAATTTAAATCATTACCAATTACCTGTAGGTGGTCAATTACAATTTATTACAACTCCTGAGGGTGATGTCAAGATTTCAGTAGGGAGAAATATTTATAGAATTAAGCACTCAAACATGGTTTCTGGCACTGTATATACTGTTTCTGCTGGTGACTGCTTATATATTGAGGTCCCTGGATCATATGACAAGCTTATACCCTTTTTTATAGAATTAAGAATCAGATACTCTATAATAAATAACCAGTAAAACAAAAATGCCTAATGATATATTTGGCCATACAAGACATGAAGATCACAGTGATGAGATTCTGATGCTTGATGTCAGAGTCAAGAAATTAAGAAGTGATTTGCAAGCTTTACAAACCACACTCAATGCCAGTCTTCAATTAGAAATTACAAATTTACAATCACAATGCATGGACCCTCTTCTTAAAATTGACTCTGAACTCAAAGTGCTGCTTCAGAAATATACTGACCTGGCAACATTAGATAATTTTCAAAGTTTAGAAGAAGCTGTAGCAGCTCTTCAAGCCAAATTTAAGACCCAGGCCACCAATTCTGAGCAATTGAAACAGCAATTAGAGGAGCAAATAAATAATGTCCAGGCACAGCTCCAAACAATTGTCAAAAGCATAAAATCACAAGAAGATTTTGATCTAGTGATTTCCACTCTAAAAGAACAGATTCAGTCACTCCAGATACCTAATCTGGATCCTCTGAACAATGCCATAGCCGAGGTTAAAGAAAAAATTGAGACACTTGAAAATTTTATGAACAACTTGCCATCTTCTGATGCTTTGAGTGCAATAACTCGGAGTGTAGCAAATATTAAGCTGCAACTTGAAACATATGAAGATTTTGGAAAAATTCAAAGTACCATAACCCATCTTGAAGGTACAATAGCAGCAGTGCAAAGTGATTTGGCAAATGTACTAGAATCTCGCCTGCCTGGGATTGTAGATACCCTTGTTAGTGTCCAACAACAGATCACAAAGCTTGAAAACCTCAACACTGAATCTGAGCTATCTCATTTTCATCACTTGATAGATGATATCCAAACAAAGCTTGAAATTTTACAGCAATCAACTCCCTCTCAGGCAGATATAGCCCTGCTCCAAAATGCTATGCAAAATGTGGCTGATGCTTCTGAATTAAACAATGTAAAATTGGCACTTGAATCTTTGCAGAATACAGTATCAAATCTTCCTACATCACAGGAACTTAAAAATATTAAGAGGGCAGTGAATCGCATATTGAAATCAGAAGATATCAAGAATATCCAGGCAGAGATCAAACAACTCACTCAGACAGTGGCCACTCTTCCAACCAATCAACATATTAATGAACTGCATGCCCTGTTTGAGGATATCAGAAGACAGGTCCATGATCTTACTGCTCAAAATTCAAAATTGGCAGTTGTTGAAAATTTGCAACAAATTGTAGCTAATATCAAGCAACAGCTAGGGACCATGGAATCCAATCAAGCAAATGCTCTGTCTGTTTTTGCCACCCAACTACAAGAGATTGTGCAACAATACAAGAGACTTGCTGTGGACATAAAAATCAAGCCAGGCCATGATGATGTTGTTAGGACCATCAATGAGCACCTTGAATCTGTAACAAGCAGATTGCTTACAGCAGAAAAAGAAATAACCGGCATAATCGAGAATCCAAAACATACAGTAATTCTTGAATTGTACAGCATCCCCAACAAAGAATATGATTCACCATTTACACCAGGTGGCAAAATATATATGCTGTCCCCTGCACAATTTTATTACCAGTTTTTTGTTGGGGGCACATTGAGACCAATCAAGATCAAATATTGGCTTCAACCACAGGCACATCACTACCCTACCTTATCAATAACAAATGCTGACAACAAAGTGAAAATCACCAGTGTAGAGTTAGAGGATTTTACAGATCCCGATACATTAGAAACAGCCTATACTGAAGATGATGGCACTTTGGAATTTAAAATACAAATAGGGGACAAAATATATTTAGAAAATCCTGTAGTCTCAGCTGCTGAACATCCCATAGTTGCAATATTCTTGTTTACATATTATGTCTAGACAAATTATTGTTGATGAATTACACAGACAGGCCCGACATAATTTTAAGAGACTCCCAGTAGTCACAAAGGGCATAGATGATTAATGGCAGAGCGACTTGATTGAGTTGTCAAGTGGACAGTTGAAAAACTTAGACAAAATCAACAAGGGCTACAAGTATCTACTCACTGTCATAGATACATTTTCAAAATTTGCCTGGGCTCTGCCACTCAAATCCAAGACTGGAAAATGTGTTACAGAAGCCCTCAGGACAATCATCAATCAGAGTGGAAGATCCCCGCGCTATTTGCAAACAGATAATGGCAAAGAATTTTATAATTCAGTGTTTCAACAATTTATTAAAAGCCAGGCAATAAAACATTACTCGAGTTACAGTGACCTCAAGGCCTCAATTGTAGAGAGATTCAACAAAACCCTAAAAAATCTTATGTATAAACAATTTACACTTCAAGGTAATTATAAATGGGTTAATATTCTTCCAGAACTTCTACATAAATATAACAACTCGGTCCATTCCACAATCAACATGAAACCCTCTGAAGTAACTCCATCTGATGAGCAAAAATTGATCAGGACTGTTTATTATCCTAGATACCAGCCAACAACAAGAAGGGCCAAATACATGGTGGGCGATCAAGTAAGAATCAGCAAATATAAGCACTTATTCAAAAGAGGCTTTACAAGAAACTGGAGCACCGAATTATTTACAGTGGTTCAAGTTAAACCCGGGACCCTTAACACATATATAATAAAAGATCACCGAGGAGAAATTCTCAAAGGCAGGTTCTATGAACAAGAGCTCAGCAAAACTAAACAGCCTGACACATATCTCATAGAAAAAATCATCCGCAGAAAAGGCAACAAGTTACTTGTCAAATGGCTGGGTCATCCGGAACACAGCTGGATCGATGCAGACAAAGTGATAATATGAGCACCTGGGATGTTATAAAAAGGCTGCCAGAACCTGAACAGCAGAATAAGAGAAATGGCAACTTGCTGCCTGAAAATATTAGGTGTCTTATTGTTGGGCCATCTGCTTGTGGTAAAACTACACTAATGGTTGATAATTTTTTATTGGCACCCAACTGGTTAGACTGGAAAAACAGGCACTTGTATGTTTTCTCTAAGAGCTTGGAACAATTAAAATATCAGCAGTTGATGAAGCTATATGATGGATTGGATATTGCCACTTTTGAATCAGATGTTAAGCCATTAGATGAATGTCTCGATAATTCTGTTGTTGTGTTTGATGACATTATACTGGATAATCAAAACAAAGTTAGAAATTTCTTTACACAGGGCCGACACAAAAACATTGATTGCTTCTACCTGGCACAGACTTTTTCTAAAATACCGAAGCAACTGATCCGAGACAACAGCAATTTTATATGTGTGTTTCATCAAGATCATACCAACCTCAAACACATACATGATGAATATGTAGGTGGGGACTTGAGCTACAATGATTTTTCCAAGTTTTGCAGTAGGTGCTGGAATCAGGACAGTTATGGGTTTGTCACAATTGATATGACAAGAACACCCAATAGTGGCAAATACAGAAATAAAATCAACGATTTTCTAGACGTTGAGACATAAATAAATAACCATGAAAAGGCCAATCATTGATGATCTTAAGTTAAGAGATTATCTTGTAAAAAGATTTAAGGGATGGAAATCAGAGAACCGGGGAATTTATGAAAAACACAAACAAACAGAACAGCCTGTAATTGATGCTATTAATAATTTAGGTAAGAATATCAAAACTGTTACAGAGCAAAATCAAGATTTGATCACAGAGCTTGTACCTGTAGCTGCAAGAAACATATTAGATTATCCATTCACCCCACTTTCCAGCATTCATACACCTAGTCCTGTTGCTCCTAGAAGAATTGAAGCTACTCAGGATCCTATTGAATTGGGTCTTCTTGCTCAAAAATATTTAACCACACCTAAAGACAACAAAGATGAGGTGTTTGGCTTATATGCTGACACAGAGCTTGATGGCAGTATCATACACAGAATTGGTAATTTCAGAGTAACTTTTATGGGAGATGATCTGATTGTTTATTCAGAATCTCGTCTCGGAGAAAAAGGTGCTTTTGTTAAGTACCCCGGCACACCTGGATTGTGGGAACTGATGACTAGGAAAAGGCCTGGCAGCTATACAGATCAAGATTATGAATATTACAAGGAAATATTAATAAAATCAGATGCTCTATACCAGAACAATGATCCCACACAAAAAAGAGTCAAGTCTAGCAGTGGAGCAAAATACAACAATTTAATCAAGCCCATATGGTCACAGATCAAGACTGGCAGTGGAATCAAACAATACAACACCCTGCCTAAAGAATTTGTTTGGGTTGATGATGTCAGGAAACTTGTGGATAGGTTGCTGGTCATAGCTGGGGAGGAAAATGCTGGCAACCACAATTTTTACAATGAAAAGGTTGGAATTATGGACATGATAAGCACAAAATTGTCTAATTTTATAGTGAATGACACTAAGGGGATTGGATATCTCATAAAAATTATTAATATTCTACCACCTAAATTTTGGAATGTTTCTGAGGGTCGGGGCCTTGTTAATGACATTATAAACAAGCTGCCATTTGAACTACACATTCCAGGCTATCAGTATTGTGGTCCCGGCACAAAATTGGACCATAGATTAAACAGAGGGGATCCTGGTGTTAATCCCCTAGATGCTGCTTGCAGAGACCATGACATAGCATACAACACACATACTGATCTTGACAAGAGACATGTTGCAGACAAGAAATTAGAAGAGGCTGCATTTGGTAGATTTGTAAGCAAAGATGCTTCTTTGAGTGAAAAAATAGCAGCATTGGGAACCACCATAGCTATGAACACCAAACAAAAACTGGGGTGGGGGCTGTGAACATGTATATAATAAACCTACAATGAAGGCCAAGGGTGTTATGTATCAAATACCTTATGCAGGTCTCAAATCTCTTAAAACTATTGACAGTCTCTTAACCAAAAAGCAGCGCAAGAAAAAAAGCTCTTGTCTTGCAAAGGGACATGGTATGAAATTGTTGCTTAGCACCCCCCAATTAAAAAAATTACAGCAATCCAGGAAAAAATCACATGTGGGGGGTTTCATATTTACCATTCCTGCCATCTTAGCTGCTCTCGGGGCTGTGGGGAGCTTGGCTGGGGGATCAGCTGCCATAGCAAAAACAGTAATAGATGCCAAGAAAAATAGGGCAGAATTAGATGAGCAGAGGCGCCATAACCTGGCCATGGAGAAAAAAGGCAAAGGTGTTAAGAGAGCCATGAATAAGTTTAAAAAAAACAAGAACCGCTTACAAACCAAGATATTGAAGCTTTAATCAAGCCACTGGGCATCAAAAATTTTAGGGGTGTGTACATGTCTGATTCTTTACCAGAACAACCACTCAACAAAGCGTGTGGCATTGTTAATTTGGATAAGTACAAAAATCAGGGCACTCACTGGATCTGTTATCTTAAATATTTAAACAATACGGCATTTGTGTTTGATTCATTTGGAGGTGTTCCACCTGAAAATTTAATAAAATATCTAAATTCAGCTAATCTTTATTACAATAATGCCCGTGTTCAAAACTTCAAAGATGTTAATTGTGGACATTTGTGTTTATCAGTTCTTAGATATATGTCTCAAATAAATAAACCATCAATTGAAAATTTTCAAAAGGCCTTGTGGTATCTGAAACATCATGGGGGTATTCCATCTCACCAGCCAAAATTCAATATTGAAACTCAAATTGCATGATGATATAGTGTATCCCAAAACAATAGCTCTCAGAGCATTTTACGGCATGTACTTGATACCTAATATTACTCACCACAACAATAAAATTGCAGTAGGGGATCAAAAAATTGTCATCACTCCAGGGCAGTATAATCTATCCACTCTAAATGCTCAATTACCCAGAGGTGTAGTGTTAAGTCAAAATTCTGTCACTCACAGAGTAGAGATTGTATCTGCTACGGAGACAGTGCATCTGGGTACTATAGGAGAGCTGTTAGGATTCGAGAACAACACAAAACTTGAACCAGCATTCAAACACACTGCTATGAATATACCCAAATTCTTAGCCATAGAGACTCTGAATATTCACTGTAATATGGCCGAGGGTATGATCACCAAATCAAATGGCATAGGCACTCACAAACAAACCGGCATCATTGCAACATTCAAACCTAATTCCGAATTCATGGAGCCCATCATCTACAATCCATCCCCAACATTATATTTTCCCGTGTGCCATAATAGAATAGATTATATTGAATTGATGGTCACTAATGAAAAAGAAGAATTAGTTGATTTTGCTGGAGCCACAACAACTGCAATCATAGAGATTAACATTTAAATAAAAATACATACAATGGAAAATATTGAGAGTTATGAGCTGCAATCATTCCCCCCAAACAGGAGGACATTTGCAAATTTAAATCAACCCAACACAGAGATAGAGGTGGATCTTGATGTAGGGGATGGCTTTATACACCCCCACAGAGCAGATCTATACATCAAATTTGATGTCGTAAAGCTCGATGGAACAGATTATCCGGCAAATTCAAACATAAGATTGGTAGACAATTTTGTGCCGCATCTGTTCTCTGAAATTGAGGTCAGAAAGCATGGTGTTGTTATAAACAGAATAGATTATCCCGGTATTACCTCCACGGCTTTGGCCACACTAAAATTATCCAAAACCGAGGCTTCTTACTACAAAATAGGCGGATTTGAAGCTGGTGATAAGATATTATCCAAGAACCACACAGTGCTGTTCCCTATGCGCCTGTTGCCAGGATTCTTCTCGGATTACAAAGATATCATGTGGAAGGGGGGGTTAAGAATTACATTTAGAAGAGCTGCAAATGATAACAATGCTTTGATGAGGTACAGTGCCATAAACCCTGCAGGGGAAGCTCTGCCCAATACCTTACCTGATGCAGGCAAATGCATTATTCAGACTATGGAGTTAAGAATCCCTGTTGTTGAGTATGAAGCCAGTTACGCTCTTAAATACAAAGCAGATATCCTAAAAAATCCACAGGTTCCTCTGCAATTTTACACATATCAATGCGTACAGAAGGTTGCCACTGGTTCTTATTATGAGTTTGATGCCACAAATTCATTCTCCAGTATTCAATACGACATGCCTGATTTTGTGGTGGTACTGTTTCAGACTGGGAGACACAATAATCAGGAAAAAAATTCAAGCAAATTTGATAACTGCAACATCAAGAACATATATCTTAAAAATGGCAGAAATGAGGTTTTTCCTAGAGAAAATTACAATTTAGACATGTCCAAGGGTGATTTTCTCAAATTATATGAAGCTTTTTCGGCTTTCAAGCGTGTCACTACAGGCAATACGGATATGTATTACACACCAGATGAATTCAAAAATCAGAGACCCATGTTTGTAATCAACACTTCAAAAAGAAAACAAGTTGTGGTAAATGACAGGACAAACATTAAAATTATCTGTGAATTCCACGAGGCTTTACCAGATGACACCATATGCAGTGTCATTCTCATAGGTGAAAAATCATATGTTTATGATGTAAGAAATGAGCGGGTCACAGAGCAGTTCTAGAAGCACGATTCAAACACAGAAGCCCTTTGGATATAAAACAATACTTTACCGTCAGTTACCTACCCATTTTATAGCACCTCTGCTCGTGGCAAAAAAGCTTTTACCTACCCAGCACATTTGCCAAAAGCTGAAATACAGAAATATTGTAATAATTATTCTGTAAGTTACAGACTTGTGTACAACAAGACCAAACCTTTGCATGACAATATCCATGAAGAAATTTCCTCAATATGATGGAATGGTCCCTGAAAAGATGCATAGTGTAGATAAGAATTTCTCTTTGAGTCCCATGACAAATGACATGTAATTTCCCTCGGAAAAGGCACAGTGTAGATAAGAATTTCTCTTTGAGTTCCATGACAAATGACATGTAATTTCCCTCGGAAAAAGGCACAGTGTAGGTAATATCAACAGATATAATCATTCATGCATTTACTAATGTCTCTTTGATGATGAATAACTCTCTGAAAAGACACAATAAAGATTATATCTATTGGCATTAATTTCCCGGGCAAGCATGATTAATTGTTGGCAGAAACATGGGACTGATCAAAAGATTGGAAAGAACATGGAATGTTTACTTGACCTCCATTCTATTGTATTGATCAGGCAGTTTTGCCCGTATTGTTGAGCTGATATTTTACCCAGATAACAAAACTCTGGTGATTCTTAATAGAGAATAATTTTGCTCTGCTGTATAACATTTTTTACCAAATTTAAGATCTGGGAGCTATCAACTAGCAGTATTTATTCTCAAAATCTCACATATGGAATGCCACATCTATCAGGACTCGAACCCAGAGCCCCTTGTTTACAAAACTACAATATTAACATTTTGCCATCAGATTTTATGAGGACTCAAACCCGAACCTTTTGATTACAAGACAATAAAAACCATGCACCACACTCCACTCGGTCTCAGAACCCAATAGATATCAATTCAAGATTCCTGGGATTTTGACAGAAAAACATACTATAAGCTTAATTTCTGGTGTGGCCAAAAATATATCACTTTTTGACAAGTTTATGAACAAAAATCTGGCTGATGCAACTTTTGTAAGTATGCACAAATCAATCTGAAGAGCTCTTACTTTCTGAAAAATTCCCGAGGGCATTTTTTACAAAAATCTTGAATTATAAGAGCTCCACACTTGAGCAAAAAACTCATATGGGCATGTTGAGCAAGTTTTAAGTATGGCCAAAGCTGCTGGAGGGGGGTTCGTACTTTCTCGAGTTTATAGTACAGTCAATACCACTACTAGCGTCGTCGTTAAATTTAGAACCATCACTAACATATTCGTAAGGATAAACCCCTTTACGTCTAACGAGTTCTATGTCTACGTTGGGAAAACTAGCTCTAGTTATTTTAAATTGATCGTCGGTGAGTTTGTTCGCTAAAGCATCCAGACTTGCAGAGAGAAATCTATACGAATCCAGGAAGCGCATCTCGATTGTATTTTTCGTTCCCGGAATCGACACTTGCTTGCTGAGACTAATGTAGCGTTCTTCATTCTCGGCCAAGACACCTATACGTTTCGGATCGTAGCCAAGATGTCTCACCAGGTGGTGAAAATCATATCCGCTTCCGTTGTGAAAGAATATGGGGATGAATTTAGGTTTCTGGATTTTAAGATTGCACGTGTTGCAAATTCCACCTATGTAGTTTCCGCTGAAATGATCGTGGTGGAATATTTTTTTGTTCTCATCAGTGAAACTTTGATCACATACCGGACACACCTCAGTGGAATTGTAATTTTGAAGTTCATTTTCAGTTAAAGGTGCCATCGGTTTTGATGTAAGCAGTACGCTACCAATTACCTCAACCTCCTCCACCATTTTTTCCAGGAAGTGTTCGATTACATTTGGCCCGCGGTATATATATGCTTCATTTATTTTATCACGTCGCACAACAACATAGCCGAAACTATTAGGTTGATGAAGCTGGTACGGCGTTGTGGAGGAAATTTCAGGATCCGGTTCGCAGTAGGAGAGTGGTTTCAGGAAAGACTCGAAATCTGCGACGATGATTGCGGGATGTTCCAACAATGCCTTGTGCATTTTGAATTCTTCGACTTCGTTCGTTTCGGGCATCAACATTCTAGCCGGTCTGTTGTTGCCGCAATAAATTTTATGTTCGACAAGTTTATCGATAGCAATTTGACGTCCGGTGTAATTTTGATAATCGAGTTGTTTTCGATCGTCGAACATGGTTAGACATCTCGGACAAACTTCGATGCAATGTTCATGCTTGGTTGTTTGGCTTCCTAGTAATCGAGACATTGAACGAATTAGCGTGTAATGATAGACATCCTCGTTGGAAATGAGAAGGAGATTTATTACACAAGCATCGTCATCGTCGATATCGCTTATCCTGACGGGATGCACGAGATATTTATCTGACGTGAAGGAATATACATTAATAGCGATGCGTTTTCCTGCACGATTTTCGAACTTTGTTATATCCGACAATGTCACCGGGTATTCAATGTCAGACATTACACTTTGAAAGTCGGTCTCGTATTGTTTGTAATTAGAAACCTGTTCTGGATGATTTGACCAATGAACAGGATGCAGTGCAGCCAATATACACCAAAGGAAACACTTTTTATCGCTGTTCTGTATATTTAACACAGCCCTCTTGTGTTGAATGTTCGGTGGAAGAGGAACGTAGCTGGAAGCGCGAAGAGGCGAGAATTGGTTCACGTAAACAGTTAACGTGTGAGGACTTCCACATAGAGACCATCCCGACCCTTTAGCCTCGAAATCGTCATGTTTCTTAACCAGCTCGTTGGAAACTTTATAATAGAAGTTGTCCAAATTTTCGACGTCCGCCAAATAAAGAGTCTGGTTTTTTGTACGATGATAAAAAATACTCGTTGTGCCATCAACTTTCTCGTATTCAGAAAACAGAACAACGTATACTTTTATAGAGTTGTTTTCAAGTTTATCTTTTAAAATATTTAGTACAGATGTTTTCGTTTCATCCAAGAAACTAAGGATGTCACGACCTGGTTCTGACTTAATTGAAAAATCCTGGAGTTGGTCGTTAAATGCAGATCTAATTGGTTTGCGTTCATTAGATAATTTAATTTGCTTGGAAGTGGAAGCTTCCGTTTCTGAATTATCGATTTTCCTTTTCGATGTTCCTTGTTCGGTCGATGGTTTGCAAATTTTGAGATGTTTACTTAAATTTGCAATGCTGATCATTTTTCCGCATCGAGCACAGGGCTTAGAAGGTAACGAACGATTAATTCTCGAACCTGTTTCGCTACATCTTGCCCTGTGTACCGATAAATTGTTTCTTGAGATTAGCTTCCCACAAGTAACACATTCAGTTTTATCATTTTTACGATTGAAACTGGTGGTGGATGCCATTGCTTTCTCCAAAATCACAGAAATCAAAAAGTCTAGTATATAGCGACACAATTTTCAGGTATGTTATTTTATATAGAATTTCTTGGAGTGATTACAAAACTCAAAAATTCAATCTACTGTAAATAGAATTTCAGGTATGTTATTTATATAGAATTTCTTGTGTGCGAATACAAAAACTCAAGAATTCAATCTACTGTAAATACAATTTTCAGGTATGTTATTTTATATAGAATTTCTTGGGGTAATTACAAAACTCAAAAAATGAATCTACTGTGAATATAATTTTCAGGTATGTTATTTTATATAGAATTTTCTCGGGGCGAATACAAAACTCAAAAATCCGAGACAGTCCAGTTTAACGTGTTCATATTTGAAAAAAAATTGCAAAATACCCCGACAACGTTTCAGCTACTAGGACCTCATTACCATGAGCCTAATCCTAGTAAGCCACATACACACCTGTTCTTCGTATCGCATATGCTAGTAAGTCAGATGACATATTGGGAGAATCACATTTCCCCCAATGATCCCACCACAACAAACGTCGCACATGCTAGAAGAAACAGGATCAGGATATTTTATGCTAAATTTACGGCTGCCTGTATGCAGTTATAGGCAAATCATTAAAAGAGCGCTCTAATATACAATGATTTCTCCTACCATGTACCCTAACATACAATTTAACATAACAAGTAAAATTTCGATTCGTCTATATATACCCAACAAAACTCAGAAACTGTCATACGCGAGAGCTATATTTTGCAACAACTATAATTACCCAACACTAGCAACAAGAACAAAAAAAATATATCAATTACTTGTATAATATTAATTAGTAACTTTAGATAATATTAATTATTAGTTTTCAGTTGTAATTAATTTTAAAAAACAATTAATAAGATGTTAGGTGATGATAACCAAGTGCAAAAAGCATTGCACACACAAACAAAGCACCACTTAGTTCATCGAGTCTCGGTGTCGTCTCTCCTCTCATACCAGGTCGTCATGGAACTATTTTTTTTTCATCAATCGAAAATTTTCCAAGTCCACAGCGTTAAAAAAAATCTTAAATTGCAAATATCTCGAAAATGGTAAAAGTTATCGAAAAAATATATCGAAAAACACCCCCATCCCGGTAGCGAAGCTACCCCCCCCTGTCGATTTTGGATATGTAGAATACGTATACCAAGTTTTGGTGGTCCTGGGGTCAAGGGGTAAGAAGTTAGCCCACCCCCTCCCAAAATTTTGATCACTCGTAACTTTTGAACGCCTAACCTAACCTAACCTAACCTAACCTAGCCTAACCTAACCTAGCCTAACCTAGCCTAACCTAACCTAACCTAGCCTAACCTAACCTAACCTAACCTAACCTAGCCTAACCTAACCTAGCCTAACCTAACCTAACCTAACCTAGCCTAACCTAACCTAACCTAACCTAACCTTGGGTTTAGTGTGTCGGTCGAGTCTCGGTGTCCTCTGTCCTCCCATACCAAAATTGGCATAGATCGTCATGGAACCAATTTTTCATCAATCGAAAATTTTCCAAGTCCAGCGTTAAAAATCTTAAATTGCAAATATCTCAAATTTTTGACAAACAGGGTCATAGAACCCTCCAATTCATGACTTGGGAAAAATATGTTTGCTGATTCATCATGTACACCTATACGTGAGAAAAAGTATGAATAGAATCTATGTTCGGAAATCCAAAATGGCGACCGGAAGTGGGGTTATCTTGAAAACGGTAAGACTTAGGAAAAATCTATTTTCGGATTCATTATGTACACCTATACGTGAGTAAAATATGAATAGAACCTATGCTCGGAAATCCAAAATGGCGACCGGAAGTGGGGTTATCTTGAAAACGGTAAGACTTAGGAAAAATCTGTTTTCGGATTCATCACGTACGCCTATATGTGAGAAAAAATATGAATAGAACCTATGTTCGGAAATCCAAAATGGCGACCGGAAGTGGGGTTATATTGGAAACGGTAAGACTTGCGAAAAATCTGTTTGGGGATTTATCATGTACACTTATACGTGAGAAAAAATATGAATAGAACCTATGTTCGGAAATCCAAAATGGCGACCGGAAGTGGGGTTATCTTGGAAACGGTAAGACTTAGCAAAAATCTGTTTTCGGATTTATTACGTACGCCTACATATAAGTAAAATGTGAATAGAACCTATGCTCGGAAATCCAAAATGGCGACCGGAAGTGGGGTTATCTTGGAAACGGTAAGACTTAGCAAAAATCTGTTTGCGGATTCGACGACTGCAAGATCAAGAACGTTTATCTGAAGAACGGTAGGAACGAAGTGTTCCCGCGCGAGAATTACAACCTCGACGTGACCAAAAACGATTACCTCAAACTTTACGAAGCTTACACGGCTTACAAACGCGTGACCGAGGGAAGCGTGGACATGTATTACACGCCCAGCGAATTCAAAGCACGGAGACTCATGACCGTCATCAACACATCTAAGAGAAGGCAGGTGGTGGTCAACGATCGCACCAACATCAAGGTCGTCTGCGAGTTCCACGACGCGCTGCCTGCCGATACTCTATGCAGCGTCATCCTGATTGCAGAGAAGTCCTTCGTCCACGACGTGAAGAACGAGAGGGTGACGGAACAGTTTTAAAATTCATAAAAAATTGCCACATACTAAAAATCAACATCCAACACATTTTAGGTTATATAAAATTTGTGAAAACCTTATAATACTGAAATATTAAAACAAACAGAGTCCCTTGTAGGTTAGTTCGGTGCGTAAATAAAAAAATGATAGGTTAAGTTATATCACTTAGGATCGTAAAAAAAATTAAAAAATCGTAAAAAAAAAATAGGTTAAGTTGTATCACGTAAGATCGTGATATACCTACCAAGTATAAATGGAAAAAATGAGTGCAGTGAAAATTTGTACTAAAACATCGCTAAACGCTAAAACATCAACAAAAAATTGTCAAAATATGTCAAAAACTTATATTCAATAGAAAAAAAAATACCTACAAAATATGATCCTCAAATGATGACGTTCAAACAGTGCATAAATAAAAAAAATGATAGGTTAAGTTATATCACTTAGGATCGTAAAAAAAATTAAATAATCGTAAAAAAAAAGGATAGGTTAAGTTGTATCACGTAAGATCATAATATACCTACCAAGTATGAGTGGAAAAAAAAATGAGTATAGTGAAAATTTGTACTAAAACATCGCTAAACGCTAAAACATCGACAAAAAATTGTCAAAATATGTCAAAAACTTATATTCGATTGATAAAAAAAAGGCATACCTACTAAGTATTGCGTAGAACCGGCCAATATACACTACTGTCGGGGTGTTTCGTTTTAGAGAGTTCCTCTTCGTAAAATCTTCCTTTCAAAATCTCGCCGCTACTATCTTTTATTATATACGTGTGTCGGTTTCCGGGTAAAACTCGAACCACCGTAAAAAGTTCCGTGCTCCAATTTTTTGTGAATCCCTTCTCGAAGGTGCGTTTGAATTTGCTGATCCTCACCCGGTCTCAAATTTTGTATTTAGTTTTTTTTGTCGTGGGTGTGTACTTTGGACAGTAAACTGTAGAAATTAAACGCTGCTCGTCAGATTTCGTAACGTCAGCTGGCTTCATGCCTATCGTTCTGTGTACCGTATCATTATAGGTGTCGACGAGTTCCGGCAGGATGTCGACCCATTTGTAATTTCCCCGAAGCGTGAATCGTTTCCACATGTGTGTTTTCAAGGTTCGATTGAATCTTTCCACGATGCTGGCTTTGATGTGACTGAAGGTCGAATAATGTTGAATCTTGTGTTTTTGACTAAACTTTTGGAATACGGCGTTGTAAAATTCTTTCCCCTTGTCTGTTTGCAGAAACCGTGGTCGTCTGCCGCCGCTTTCGCGAAAAATTAATTTCAATGCTTCCGTGACGCATGTTCCCGTTTTGGCTTTCAAAGGTAGAGCCCATGCGAATTTCGAAAACGTGTCTATGACGGTGAGAAGGTACTTGTTGCCCTTGTTCAATTTATGTACGTTTTTCAAATTGCCGCTACTCATCTCCACGAGGTCACTTTGCCAGAGGTCGTCGATGCCCTTGGTTACCACAGCCAAACGTTCGTAGTTACGGCGTGCAGGTTTATGCAATTCTTCGACGATGGCTTGCCTAGACATTTTTTTAGAGATTACGTTTCAAGAGAAGCACAAGCGTGATGGGATTCAAAGAGGGTGGCACTTCGCTCGTGTTTTGAATGATCAGCTTATCGCCGGCACTCACGTCGAAAACGGTAAGATCTTCGTCTTCGTGTATTTCATATATGTTGCGCGTTTCGTTCCAACGTGCCAGAGGAGTTTCCTGCTTTCTGGACACCACGATTCGATATCAAAGTCATGGTGGGAACGCTAGCTTTTCTACCGTGAGACCAGTACGAAAATTCGTTTATCTGAATCGTGCCATCGAGGAGAAACTTGTAGTACGGATGATAAGGATGTAACATGTACAGTTTGTTACCTTCGACGAACGTGGAGATTCTCTGTTGATTGGGTACGCTGTTGATTTCGATGGCTTGCAGAGAAGGCAGTTTAGCGAATTTAGTGTCGACGCCGAGCAGATTACTGTGAACTTGTCCGAGTTTATTTTCGATGGGCAGCAAATGCTCGACTATGGTATCTGTTACGGCAGAAAACGACGGTTTGATTTTCACTTCCACGTTCAACTGCTTGTAGTTTTCGTTGAGTTCTTGCAACTTGGCACCGAAAGAAGCCAGCGTCGATTCCTGCGTGGATTCCAGCACTCCGACTTGATCTCTGATGTTGACGACGATGTTCTGAAGGTTCTCGACTTGATTCAATTTCGAGCTCTTCTCGGTAAGATCGTTCACGATGCTTCGCATCTCTGTAAACTGCGTGTGAAGATCGACGCTGCCCACTTCGCAACATACAGTTCGACATGCCAGATTTCGTCGTAGTGCTTTTTCAGACCGGGAGGGACAAGAATCAGGAAAAAGATTCCAGCAAGTTCGACGACTGCAAAATCAAGAACGTTTATGTGAAGAACGGTAGGAACGAAGTGTTCCCGCGCGAGAATTACAACCTCGACGTGACCAAAAACGATTACCTCAAACTTTACGAAGCGTTCTCGGCTTACAAACGCGTGACCGAGGGAAGCGTGGACATGTACTACACGCCCAGCGAGTTCAAAGCACGGAGACCCATGACCGTCATCAACACATCTAAGAGAAAGAAGGTTGTGGTCAACGATCGAACCAACATCAAGGTCGTCTGCGAGTTCCACGATGCCTTGCCCGAGGATACCCTATGCAGTGTCATCCTGATTGCAGAGAAGTCCTTCGCCTACGACGTGAAGAACGAGAGGGTCACAGAGCAGTTTTAACAAGTTTTTAACATCTTTTCTTGCACAAATAAGAAATTTTTTGTACTAGTACAATCAGTTACAATAGCACAATACGAATTTCACTAGTTCAGATCAGTTACAAATGTCAATTTCATTAGTTATCAGTTACAATATCTTTTTTTTGCACTATAGCAGGAGACAATCAGAAAATTTGCACAAAATTTGTTGTTGTTTTTACACGTGAAAATTAACAATAAAATTTCTTTTTTTTATCGTTTCAGATGCTGTCGAAACATCAAAAACACATACACACACTAGAAAAAAAAAGCATGCAACTTTATTTGTAACACACACATATTCTCCATCTTCATCAAGAAAATATTATAATAAACATAATTATTTTTATCTATATCTCACAATAAAACTCTATATCCAAAAATATCACAACATCAAATAACACTAGAGTCGTTAGTACACGTTGCATGCATTACGGAGGTCCTCTGTAGAGTTTCATGGAAGTTTGAGAAAAAAAAAACACGTGAAACTCTACAGAGGTGCGGTTGTAGATAACCGCAGCCGTAAGAAAACCTTTACTTTTTTGGCTGGGCACCACGCACCTTGGCGAGGTTATAGGGGCCAGGTATCCTAAAAAACAACAATTATTATTTTGTTTGTTTGTTTGCGTCACAATACATACGCGCGCGCGCGTGTGTGGCACATTGTTTCCCCGAGAGAGGTTTACAAAAGTCACGATATATAAACATTGGCCTCTCTCTTTTTTTTTGGGACTTGGAAAAAATTTACAATAAGAGGACATCGCTCACCACTGTTGCCAGCCATAAATCTCTCTCTCTCTCTTTTCATCTTACAGCAACGTTGGCATCTCTATTTTTTTTAGTTGTAAGTAAATTGCCAACACACTCTAGTTAATAATGCTACATATTATACGCACACACATACTGTGTTGCCATCCACCCATCTCTCTCTCTTTTACGGCAGTGCGTGTTTGTTGCCGGCTCTCCTTGTTTAACTCTTCCCTCTCTCTCTTCTCTCTCTTTTTTTTTTTTGTAAAAAATTATGGCAAAAATACCAGTAGGTTGGCAACCTTGCTTTATGCACTGTAAGGCAAGTCTTAAGTAAGATTGCCAGCTCCTTGCTTTAGGTTAGGTTAGACCAAGAAAAAAAAAGCTGTAGGTGGGTGTTGGCAGCTGTCGGTTGTTTAACTCTTCCCTCTCTCTCTCCTCTCTCTTTTTTGTAAAAAGCTATGGCAAAAATACCAGTAGGTTGCCAACTTTGCTTTATGCACTGTAAGGCAAGCCTCAAGCAAGATTGCCAGCTCCTTGCTTTATGCACTGTAAGGCAAGCCTCAAGCAAGGTTGCCAGCTCCTTGCTTGAGGCTAGGCTAGACCCCAAAAAAAACCTTGGTGATTTTTTCGAGTAAAATATTGGCAACACTGCAAGAAAATAGGACTTATGCCTTACAAGAGCAAACCATTAAGGCGAACCTCAAGCAAGATTGCCAGCTCCTTGCTTTAGGCTAGGTTAGACCCAAAAAAAACCTTGGTGATTTTTTCGAGTAAGCAGCTGGCAACACTGCCAGAAAATGGGGCTCATGCCTTACGAGAGAAATCCATTAAGGCGAGCCCCACCGAGCCCCATTTTCGGTTGGTCAACTCCCCCACTCCTACTACTCTGGAGGTATTATAGTTACCTTTTAAGGCGTACTCTGTTCCTAGGCCCTGTCACCTTTATAAATTCTTCATCCGCGGCTTCGTCCTGTATCATGTCCTCGGGTAAGGACACAGAGGGCGAAGGGGATGAAGAAGGGGCAGTGGAGGCGGGTGCTTTGAGCGCCCGCCGCGCAGCTTTCAGCTGCGCTTTAAGTTTCAGGGTGGTCGATGCCGCCCTGACTGGAGAGCTACAGGATTTCAGAAAGTATTCTTTTCTGTAGACCTGCTTCGATTTCTTCTCTGTGGAGCGAGGCGTGGTTGCTGGTTTCCTCGAAGCAGGGCGAGCCTCTAAAGGAAGCGTTGGAGTTTGAGTGGACATGTCGCTGGTTTGTACACCTACACTGCGGCGGGTAAGAGCAGCTGCAGCAACTGTAGCGAATGGCACAGGTAAAGTGGTGCGTATACTGTCACGGAGACGTTGTTTTGCTTCACCAGCGGAGATTTTCTCTATAACGACCAACTCTCTGATTCTCTTCTCTTGTTGGAAAGAGGGACAGTCACGATGCCAGACTGGGTGCTCGCCTTGGCAATTAATGCATTTGGGACCAGAGGAACAAGGTTCGGTCCCATGATCAGGCAGACTACACTTACCACAAAGGGCGGTAGTGGCCTTGAAGGAAGGCTGAGTGTGCCCAAAGTGCTGGCATTTGAAACATCGCATCGGGTTAGGGATGTATGGCCGGACTTTTAGTCTCAAATATCCAGCCCGTACAATATCTGAGAGAGTGGTCGTTTGGAACGTTAGTATAATCGAAGCAGTTGGCACAAGTTCTCCGGATTTTCGCGTCTTGATTCGCTGCACTGCGGTGACATGTTGGTCTGAGAGTGCTTCAAGGATCTCTTCCTCCTCAGCATTTAGCAGATCCCAGTGACGAATCACACCTTTACTACTGTTAAGTTGACGGTGGGGTTCAACATTAACAGTGAAGTCGCCCAAAGATCGTAACTTTAAAAGGTTGTTGGTCTGGCGATCTGTGCTGGTCTGGATAAGTAGACTCCCGTTTCTCAGCTTCTTTATTTCTGGAACATCGGAACCAGCGGCGTAGTCTAGCTGTTTCTTGATAAGAAATGGTGACAAGTCCTTCAATGTAGCAGCTCCGTGTTTCTTTGTTGTTGCAGAAACATCGTTACTATCGGTCTTCTCAACAATACTGATAACAAGGAACGTGGCACGTTACTTGTCTTTTCCACTAATTGAAGCGGGCTCGAAGGCCGCGCTCGTTTTGGGGGTTTCCCCCCGTTTGAGTTGTTTTTTGTACCCATATACAAAAATTATTTTAAGTGGAGGGTCCATAAATTGTCGCCTCGACATGCCCTCTATGCCGAGGAAGGCCTACCCCCAAAAATGAAGGCTACTCGAGGACCAAACCGAAATCCCCGAGGCCACGTTCGCGACTGCACCTACCCCTGCAGCCAACACTGTCCCATCGGCACGTGCAACGCACACCTTGGGATATGGTTTTTTTTATCGGGGTTGTCTCCTCTAACAGGACCCTTAGCTATAGGGAGGTCAAAGATATGGAGATGAATGACGCGATGGATTGGTGAAAACGTGAGATATGAATGTGAAGAATGAGTGAAATGATGAGATGAAAACGACCTCCCTACCTTAGTTTCTTAGAGGGAGGTCAAAGATATGGAGATGAATGACATGATGGAATGGTGAAAACGTGAGATATGGATGTGAAGAATGGGTGGAATGACGAGATGAAAATTGACCTCCCTACTAAGCTCCCTCGCCCCGTCAAGGCAGTCCTACAAAGAGGGGGTAGAAGAGCCCCTGTCCAACTTCGATATTGAATCTCTGATCGAATTGTTGGGGGTCAAGCACTTCAGGGGCGTTTTCATATCTGATTCTCTACCTTCTGTTGTGAAGGAAAAAGAGTGTGGTGTGGTTAATCTGGACAGTTACGAAAATCCAGGTACACATTGGATATGCTACATCAAAGCCAACAACAACAACAAAGCATTTGTTTTCGATTCATTCCGAGGCATGCCACCTGCTGGGTTGGTAAAGTATCTCAGTGTTGCCAACCTCTACTACAATGACGAACGCATCCAGGGTTTCAGCGATGTGAACTGTGGCCATCTCTGCATTTCCATGCTTGTCTTCCTCTCGCAATTAAATAACCCAACAATCGAGGATTTCCAGAAAGCATTGTGGCACCTAAAGTACTATGGGAGTATTCCATCTCACAAGCGAGACTTCGCTTCTGAAACTCGCATTGCATGACGATATCATCTATCCTAAATCTATTGCTCTTCGTGCATTCTACAGCATGTACCTGATACCTAATGTGACGGTACACAACAATACCATCAAAATTGACAGCGAAAAAATCAGCGTCACCCCTGACCAGTACAACCTGTCTACCTTGCAAGATAAATTACGAAGAAGTGTTTTGCTGTCGCAAAATTCTGTAACTCACACGGTGGAACTGGTGTCTGCCAAGGAAACCGATAGTACTCAGGTCTTCCTTTCAGAATTTCGTCGCGATTATCTTTTATTATATACGTGTGACGGTTTCCGGGTAGGACTCGAACTACGGTGAAAAGTTCCGTACTCCAATTTTTTGTGAAGCCCTTTTTGAACGCACGCTTATCTTTACTGATTCTCACCTGATTGCCCTGATACCCCCTGTTGATTTTATGTAAATTTTTTAAATTGCCACTGCTCATTTCCACAAGGTCAACTTGCCACATGTCGTCTATACCTTTGGTCACTACCGCCAGTCGTTTCTAGTTTCGCCGTGCGTGAAAATAAGAATATAGCTTGGATGGGATTTCTGGCCGCAGACAATGCCGGGTTTTCCATGTACAGCTTATCACCTATTTCTATGTCGATAATTTGAGTGGCATCTTCGGCATAGGCAGTCTCGCGAGTTTGGCGGTGGGTGAAATCGACCAACTCTACTCCTCTTATTTTAGGCTCGTCACTGATGTTCGTCACGGTCATGGTTGGGTAGTGGGTTGCGTGAGGCAAAGACCAGTATGAAACCTTGACGAACTGAAGTGTGCTAGCGATGAAAAACTGGTGAATGGCTTTGGCAGGAGTCAGCATGTAGAGTTTGGCACCCGGATGGAAGAGCGAGGAAAACTCTCTGTTTGGAATGCTGTACAGTTCGATGACAACGGTGGACTTGAGATTGTCGATGCTGGCGTTCAGGGTGTTTACATTGGTTCGAACCTCGCTCTCCACATCCTCCAATCTACCGTTCACCGATTCCAGGTGTTCTTCGATAGCACGGACAACAGTGTCGTAATCGGGCTTGATCTTCACATCGACAATTAGCCTCTTGAATTTTTCGTTTAACTCATGTAGTTGGGTACTGAAATTTGTTATGGCCGATTCCTGCCCTGCTTCTATGCTGCCAATTTGCTCTTTCACATTGGCGATAATCTGCTGTAGGCTTTCCACGAGTGTCAACTTGGAGCTCTGGGTTGCGAGGTCGTGGACCTGGGTTCTAATTTCCGCAAACAAGCCATGTAGCTCGCTGATGTTCTGGTTGGTGGGTAAGGTTGCAACAGACTCCCGAAGCAATTCAATTTCGGTTTGGATGTTTTTGATGTCGGATTTGAGTATTCGGTTGAGAGCCCTCTTCACACTTTTCAGTTCCTGCGATGTGGGCATGGTGGCCACCGAGTTTTGGAGCGACTCCAAAGCTTTTTTCATCGCGTCCAACTCTGAGGCAGCAGCAGCAGCGCGTATGCCTTCTTGTAATTGTTTTATGTCGTCCTGGGTGGAGGTGGATTGTTGCAAAGTTTCCAACTTAACCTGTATGTCATCGATCAAGTGATGAAAATTCGACAACTCTGATTCGGTGTTTAGATTTTCCAGCATGGTGATCTGCTGTTGGACGCTGGCCAGAGTCTCACTGATGCCAGGCAGTTTGGATTCCAGTGCTTTGTGTACGTTTGCCAGATCATTTCTAATAACAGCAAGAGCATCCTCAATATGGGCTATGGTAACTTGCAGCCACCCGAAATCCTCGTAGGTCTCAAGTTGGAGTTTTATGTTGGCCACGCTACGGGCAATGGCGTTCTGCTCGCTGGACGAAGGTAGATTGTCGATGAAGTCCTGTAGCGTTTGGAATTTAGTTTTGACTTCGTTGATGGCTGCATGCAAATCGTCCGTTTGAAGCTCAGCCTTGATGCTTTCCAACGTAGGAATTTCGAACGATTGAAACTGCTCGTGCAATTTGGCAATACTGGTATTCCCGCGATCGTAGTCATCTTGAGTTTTTATACTCTGGATAATGTTTTGCAGTTCAGTCTGGATGGTGCTCGTTTGGTCCTGCAAGTGTCGCTTCAGCTGTTCCACGTCAGAAGTTTGCGCTTGCTGCAGCTTCAAAAGTTCGTTTTGGAGCTTGCCTACACTCAGTGCCAAGTTGTCGAAGTTGTCTATTGACGCGAGATCGGTGTACTTTTGCAACAGCGATTTAAGCTCAGCGTCAATTTTGAGTACGGGGTCCAGTTACTGAGACTGCAGGCTGGCTATCTCGGTCTGGAGGCTGGAGTTGAGCGTGGACTGCAGGGCCTGCAGGTCGCTTCGCAACTTCTTGACCCTGACGTCGAGCATGAGTAGCTCGTCGCCGTGGTCGTCGCGTTTGGTGTGACCAAAAACATCGTTAGGCATTGTTGCTATGTTTATTTATTATAGGGTAGGTGATTTTCATTTCTATGAAAAGAGGGATGAGTTTGTCGTAGTCGTCCAAGAGCTCCACGTACAGGCGATCGCCAGCAGACACATCGTACGTTGTAGTCGCATCCATCCTATCGTGCTTGATGCGATAGAGGTTCTTGCCAGAGGAAACCTTGGCCTCCCTTTTGCTCTCGGGGTTCATGTCGAACTTAAGTTTGCCGGAGATGGGGAACTGGTAATAATTCAAGTTGTTGTTGAATACATAGAAAGTTTTGCCCACATCCTCCTCGTACTGGGTCAGGATGCTATTCAAGTGTATAATTAACAGACCGTTAAGTTTAGATAGCATGGAAGGTAGGAGTTCGTCGAAGCTCGACGACGACGTGGGCTGGACGGGCACTTCCATAGCTTGCTTCCTGAAGCCAAAACAGGTTCATAGGCATTGTTATTTTATAGAAACATTTCTAGCTGTAAGGTTAACATTTTGGCCCCCCCCCCTCTTCTCCGCAAAAAACGCACCACTTTCTGTTGCAGAACTGTCTTTTTACCCCTGGTTACCTGTCTGCTTGTGACTCCCTGGGATTCCGTCCAACGATTTGGTGATTATACCTTCTGCCACATTGCAATGTATGTTCAGTCTCGATGCCTAGATATTTAGGAAAGTTAGCACCGATGTGCTTGATGCCAGGTTCGAGCTTTGTGTTGTTCTCGAATCCCAAAAGCTCTCCGACGGTACCCAGGTCTACGGTTTCCGTGGCAGACACCAGTTCCACCGTGTGAGTCACAGAATTTTGCGACAGCAGTACACTTCTTGGCAACTGAGCCTGCAAGGTAGACAGATTGTACTGGCCAGGTGTGATGCTGATTTTTCGCTGCCAATTTTGATGGTATTGTTGTGTACCGTCACATTAGGTATCAGGTACATGCTGTAGAATGCACGAAGAGCAATAGATTTAGGATAGATGATATCGTCATGCAATGCGAGTTTCAGAAGCGAAGTCTCGCTTGTGAGATGGAATACTCCCATAGTACTTTAGGTGCCACAATGCTTTCTGGAAATCCTCGATTGTTGGGTTATTTAATTGCGAGAGGAAGACAAGCATGGAAACGCATAGATGGCCACAGTTCACATCGCTGAAACCCTGAATACGTTCGTCATTGTAGTAGAGGTTGGCAACACTGAATACTTTACCAACCCAGCAGGTGGCGTGCCTCCGAATGAATCGAAAACAAATGCTTTGTTGTTGTTGGTTTTGATGTAGCATATCCAATGTGTACCCGGATTTTCGTAACTGCCAGGTTAACATCACCACACTCTTTTTTCTTCACAACAGAGGTAGAGAATCAGACATGAAAACGCCCCTGAAGTGCATGACCCCTAACGATTCGATCAAAGATTCAATATCGAAGTTGGACAGGGGCTCTTCTTTTAAAAAAAACTTTTTCAAAGCTTCGAGGTTGTTCTTTCGCTTTTTGGACACACCTTTCCCCTTCTTCTCCATAGCCAGGTTGTGGCGTTTCAGCTCTTCCAGCTCGGCCTTGTTCTATTTTGCATCGATGACGGTCTTGGCAATGGCGGCACTGCCTCCTGCCAAGCTGCCTACACCACCCAATGCTGCCAAGATAGCCGGGATGCTGAATATGAAACCTCCAGTTTTCTGCTGCTTTCGCGAACCTTGTAACCTCCTCAACTGAGGAATGCTAAGCAGCAATTTCATTCCATGACCTTTTGTCAAGCAGGAATGTTTCTTCTCGTGTTGCTTTTTGGTGAGCATTCCATCAAGAGCTGCGAGAGACTTCAGGTTTGCGTAGGGTTTTGGTAAACGACACCTTTGGTCTTCATGGTGATAGTATGTTATTTATATATATCGTGAAAAGGTAAGGCTTTGCTCCCTAATGCAATGAAGTGATTATAGGTTGTTTATACAAGTTGCCTTTTTTCACAGGGTGTTATTTATTTATTTACAGCCCCCAGCCTAATTTATTGTTTTGTGTTCATAGTTATGGTCGTACCCAATGCAGCAACCCGTTCACCTAGCGAGGCATCTCTGCTGACGAGTCTCCCGAAAGCTGCATGCTCCAACTTCCTGTCGGCATCATGACGTGCATCGACATCTGTGTGAGAATTGTAGGTAATGTCGTGATCCTTGCATGCAGCGTCCAGTGGGTTCACACCCTTGTCTCCTTTCTCCAGTCGCTGTTCGAGTTTCGTACCCGGACCGCAGTACTGGTAACCTGGCAGGTGCATCTCGAAGGGTAACTTGTTGATAATATCGTTCACCAAAACTCGACCTTAGGCTACATTCCAGAATTTGGGAGGCAGCGTGTTGATAATTTTGATAAGATAACCTATACCTTTGTTGTCGTTGACAATGAAGTTGGCAAGCTTGGTGCTAATCATGTCCATGATGCCCACCTTCTCGGTGTGGAAGTTGCGATTGTCTGCATTCTCTTCGCCTGCGATAACCAGCAATCGATCTACAAGCTTCCTTACGTCGGCCACCCAAACAAACTCCTTGGGCAAGGTGTTGTAGAGTTTGACACCGCTGCCAGTCTTTAGCTGGGTCCATATTAGTTTGATGAGGTTCCTGTACTTTTCTCCACTGCTAGATTTCACGCGATTCTGAGTTGCATCGTTGTTTTTGTACAGGGCGTCAGTCATGATCAAAATTTCTGTATAACTTCACAGTCCCACCGTGCCAGGATACCTAGTCCAGCTGTTCTTCTCGCCCAAATTAACTTTTACGTCATCGCCATCGAACGTGACGTGACTTTCGAGTTTCCAATTTTCCAAACCACACCCTCGTTATGTTCCATGGTCGGGTACAATCCGAATACCCGGTTTCGAATTTCCCGGTGCTTAGGTAATCCCTCGCCAATGGACCCAACTCGACTAGCTTGTCCGAAGAGGTAGTGCCTAGGGCCTGACATCTCGGAGCCGGAGCAAGTTCGAACGGAGTAGTGTGAAGTCTGGATATCGGTGTGGGTATGGTATAATTTCGAGCGGTAAGTGGCACAAGCTCGTTGATTAACTCTTTGTTTTGTTCGGTGACATCTTTGATTTCTTTACCAAGTTCACTGATGGCTTCGATGGTAGGATGGTCCTGACGCTTTTTCTCTTCGTAAATTCCGCGATTCTCGGATTTCCAACCCTTAAATTGTTTTACCAGGTAGCTACGCAGCTTCAGGTTGTCGTCTGCAAGTTTGCGTTTCATTTTTTTTGTATGTAGTTATTTATAATAGGGCAAGACGTTTCTTGCAACGTTGCAACGTTTAGAAAATTAATAATTTTGTTTCTGTATTTTCCGTTATTGAATTTGAATTTGAATTTTGAATTTAAAATTTTGTGTGCGTCAGCACTAAGGCTATTTTGCACCCGTCACACTATACGGGGTCCAGCCCCTTATTTTTACACATAACAACACTAACGTTGCTTAATTAAAATCATAAAATATTAAAATGTTCTGACTTTCGTTAAAAGCTGAGGCTGCAAAGAACACTCAGCACAAATAAGGACAAAACACAGGACAACACAAGCAAAATTATACTGGCCATGGGGCCAGTCGCCAGAGCCTCGTTAGTCTTAGTCCAGGGTGTACTAACGTGGAAGTGAGATTGACAGTTGGGTGTACTACGTGGAAAATCACCCCTTACACCTCTATTTTCCATTATTGTGTTTCCTCGTCATGTCTGTGACAAATCCGAAATCATCTTGGTTCCAGCATGAAGAGCAAAATTTGGAAAACTGATTGTAGTTTATGTCTCCACCTACATAATCATCGTAAGCGTGTTTTAAATTGGTATAGTCTTGACGAAACAAACAAATAAAATTAGCATTGTCTCGGAGTAGCTGTTTGGGGATTTTGGAAAAAGTCTGAGCAAGGTAGAAGCAGTCCATGCCTCTGTGCCGACCCTGAGTAAAAAAAATGCGAATTTCGTTCTGGTTCTCCAGGATCACATCGTCAAAAACCACCACCGAATTTTCGAGACAGCAGTCTAGTGGTATCACTTCAGAAGCAAATATAGCTATGCCTAGTCCCTCGTACAGTTTCGATAGCTGGCGATACTTAGGTTGCTCCAAACATTTGGAGAAAACATACAGGTGCCTGTTCTTCAAGTTTAACCAGTTGGGTGCAAGAAGAAAATTATCAATAATCAACGTTGTTTTTCCACATCCAGAAGGTCCAACAATGAGGCAGCGAATGTTGCCTGGTAGAAGCTCGCCATTTTTCCTATCCTGACGTTCCGATGGAAAATCTGGCAGTCGCCGTACCACATCCCAAGCACCCGTTACACAATCACCTCGTTTGCGTTTATCCAACTTTTATTCCTCGAGTCCCAGCCATTTCACCAACAGTTTGTCACCTTTTCTACGTAATACTTTTTCAATAAGATACGTGTCGGGGTATTTTGTTTTAGAAAGTTCCTCTTCGTAAAATCTTCCTTTCAGAATTTCGTCGCGATTATCTTTTATTATACAGGGTGATTCTAAAGGTATAGTACAAACGAAAACCACAGATACCTCTAATGAAATAGAAACGAAAATTCCTCTTCCATTTTGCCGAGAGATGCCTCCGTGAGGAGCTAGACAACGCCGAAAACGTGTGAAAATGAACTTCACACCTCTGTACAGCCAGTACCAGTGAAGATAGAAAGGCGGAACAAACGAAGTCAAAAGGAACACCAAAGTCGCCCATCCGAAAAACACTAGGCGGCAGCTGCGCAACGCATGCGCATGGGGTTCCACAAAGGAAATAGGAGTGTCCCGCAAGACAAGTGAAGGGAAAGGGTAGCGATCGACAACGGTAGGGACAAAAGAAGCAATGAAGCATGAAGTAACAATTGCACAGCGGGAAACAAACACATGCAGCGCTTGGGGAGTCCCCAAACACAGTGGGGAGACACTGCAGCAAGAACAAAGCACGGTTCAACAAAAGAGAAAGAGGATCGGACGGGGAATGGTACCTGTCAAGGAGACAACAAATGCGGGACGAGGGATTCCCCGTAGCAGCACCGAGGGGATGTCACACAGAGGTCGTGCGCCAGCAGGACAAACACAGCAACTACGGGCAAAGGAGGTTTATTGCCACGCAAAGGTGCACTTACAGATAGGAATAGTACGTAGTACGTAGTCGTACCCCGGACTGACGTTGTTACAAAAGTTACTCAAATTGACGACCACCACATTCAATGCAGGCATTGCAGCGTCGCAGGAAATTCTGGCGAACCCTATCAAAAATCCCTGGAATGGTACACACCTCGGCCGATGCTGCAAGTATCCGCGCTACCAATGTTTCCTTGTCAGGCACCGGGGTCTCGTAGACGAGTGTTTTCACATGGCCCCACAAGAAGAAATCAATTGGCGTGAGGTCAGGCGAACGGGCGGGCCAGGGGACGGGGCCCTCTCTGCCGATCCAGCGCTGTGGGTAGGTACGGTGCAAAAGGGTTCGCACTGTGCCATCAAAATGTGCACGCGCTCCATCCAATTGAAACCACATACGATGTCGCACGTTGAGGGGAACATCTTCTAGCAGCTCTGGAAGGACTGATGCAAGAAAGGTGCGATAGAGGCGGCCATTTAAACGTGGTGGCAGCAGGTATGGACCGATAATCTGTTCATCGATGATACCTGCCCAGATATTCACTGCAAACTGGGTCTGATGGTGCACCTCGACTGCTGCATGTGGATTTTCATAATCCCACGCATGGCTGTTTCGGCAATTGAAGATACCCTCACGGGTGAATGTTGCCTCGTCCGTGAAAAGCACATGGCGCAAAAAACGGGGATCGTCGGTACAAAACTGCAACAGTCCTTGACAGAATTCCACACGTCGTGGGTAATCCCCAGCCTACAACGCGTGGACTCGCTGTGGATGATAGGGATACAGCAGATCATCATGAAGGACACGCCACACTGTCGACTGTGATACTCCCACTGCACGTGCAATGCTACGGGTGCTAGTGGACGGTGTGTCGTCCACGCGAGCATGTACGTCCTCCTCGAGGACGGGGAATCCCTCGTCCCGCATTTGTTGTCTCCTTGGCAGGTACCATTTCCCGTCCGGCCCTCTTTCTCTTTTGTTGCACCGTGCCTTGTTCTTGCTGCGGTATCTCCCCACTGTGTTTTGGGACTCCCCTTGAGCTGCACCGCAAGCGCCGCCATTTCTGCTCCGAACCATGTACGCGTCTGTTGCCTGTCGAGTGTCACGGACCACTTTGCTTGCATTCTCGGTGTGTTTTTACATCCTACGTCGTCCTCCCGTGGTTCTGCAACCCCGCACTACTTTTCTCGACTGCACTGCTTCAGTCATGGTGTTTGTTTCCTTTGATTTGATTTGATTTTGATTTGATTTAAAATTGTTTGGGTGCGTCGGCACTTGAGGCCATTTTGCACCCTTCTATGTATACGGGGAAATAGCCCCTTATCTAAAATTCTGACTCAAAATTAAAAAAGGGGTGTAAATAGCCCCTTAGAAAAAATAAAAGTGCAGGTTGTAAAAAGACCTGCACGATACATCACAACACATTAAAAAGTCAGAACAAACAAACTAAAAACCTCCTTACAGACGGTGGAAGAGTCCAGCTCTTCGTAAAAAACTAAAAACATTTGATAAAATATTGCTGTCATCACCCAAGAGGGATGACAAACAGCCGGAAAGGTTAAAAGTCTGCCGGAGGTAAGCAAGATCGACACATTCAACGAGAATGTGTCGAATGCTTAAAATAACATTACAAACACGACATAACGGATAGTCCAGCCCTTGTAGCAAGTGACTATGCGTAAGACGGCTGTGTCCTAGACACATGCGGGTTAGCATGACTTCTTCTCGCCGAGAGGTACGGGACGAGGAACGCCAAGCACCTGTGGTGCGCTTAATAGCGTGAAGCTTGTTCCCCGTTTCCGTATCCCACTCGGCCTGCCAAGTGTCAAGAAGGCGAAAACGGAACATATTCTGCAGGTCGCTAGCTGGCAAAAGGTGGATGAGAACATCGCCGTCTGCATCAGCAGACTTGGCGGCAGCGTCTGCTGCTTCGTTCCCCTGAATGCCCACGTGGCTAGGGACCCAACAGAAGTGTATATCCGCATTGGCAGATAAGGACACAAGCCGTCTGAATATTCGTTGTACTACCGGATGCCGGGAATACGGCGAATCCAGGGTCTGCAACACGCTGGTCGAATCATTGCACACAAGGACTTTCTTCAGACCATTGACGTCTGCAAAGTCCAGTGCCTTTAGAATGGCGTATAACTCTGCCGTAAAGATGGAACACGCAGGATGAAGCGAGTAACTGGAACTTTGAGAGTCTAGGACGAAGGCGCAACCAACTGATTCCACTGTCTTGGACCCATCCGTGTAAAACATATTAAAATTGGGGTGCTCCGCACGAAGTTCTAAAAACCGCTGCTGGTATAAAACCATTGGTGTTTCTGCTTTTGGAAGAGCAGTTAGAGAAAAATCGATGAAAGGTGCAGGAAACTCCCAGGTAGGGAGAGGCGGAATGAGTGGAGAGACGCCAGGAAGATCACTGTCAACACCAAGTGCTGACAGGATCTCGTCTGCACGAACACCAAATGGTCTAGTGACACTAGGGTGGAGCCGATACCTTTCCAGCCTATTCTCGTCTGAGATGGTGTCAAACGAAGGATGTGAAGGCATCGACCGAAGATGGAGGAAGTAGTTCACTACCAGACGCTGTCTTCGTAGAGACAGCGATGGCTCAGATGCCTCTACGTACAAACTGGCAACTGGACAGGTTCGAAAGGCACCAGAGCACACACGTATACCAGCATGGTGGACGGTGACTAGGATGCGAAGTCTAGATGGGCGGGCAGAAGAATACACAACGCATCCATAATCAAGCTTCGACCTGATGAGTGCACGGTACAGGCGAAGCAGTACCGTCCTGTCAGCACCCCAGGAAGTGTGAGATAAAACACGTAGAAGGTTGAGAACTCGAAGACAAGAGAACTTTAACTGGCAAAGGTGAGGTAGCCATGTCAATTTCTTATCGAAAATGAGGCCCAGGAAGCGGACCTCATTCACGAAGCAGCACAGGTGAGATTTCCCCATGTACAGGTCAGGATCGAAATGACATGTACGTTGACGACAAAAGTGAACACACACGGATTTCTCGGATGAGAAGGTGAAACCCGTTTGGGAGGACCACTCAACCAAACGGTTTATCGTCAGTTGGAGTTGACGAGAAGCTGACGCGAGATTCCGTGAGCGACAAAAGATCGTGAGGTCGTCTACATACAGAAGACCATGTACAGGGGCAAATATGCTTGCCATAACACTGTTCACTGCTATGGCAAACAGAGTCACACTTAATACGCTGCCCTGCGGGACACCGTTCTCTTGTTCGTGAAGATCCGAAAAGGAGTTCCCAACACGTACGCAAAAAAAACGATCTGATAAAAAGTTTTGAATGAAGTACGCCATATGGCCACGCACGCCCCAAGAATGGAGCTGCTTGACGATGCTAAAGCTCCACGTTGTGTCATATGCTTTTTGGAGGTCAAAGAAAACTGCAACTAAATGTTCCTTGTTGAGGAATGCATCCTGAATGTGTGTTTCCAGCTGAACCAGATGGTCCAGTGTGGAACGGTTGGAGCGAAAACCACATTGAAAATTACTTATCAATGAGTTTTCCTCCAAAAACCAGGTGAGACGCTTGTTGGTCATGCGTTCCATCAACTTGCACACACAGCTAGTTAAGGCGATAGGCCTGTAACTCGAGGCTGCGGTGCGTTGTTTACCTGGTTTCAGGATTGGAACAATAATAGCTTCTTTCCAGGAACCAAAGCCTGTTGAATACCGTCAAAAGGAAATTTCTTGCGCCAATGGGCAGATGACGAAGCATCTCATAGTGGATCATGTCCACTCCAGGAGCTGTATTCTTAGAATTTCGAAGCGCCTGATCGAACTCCCGTTCAGTGAATGGAGAGTTGTATGGCTCGGTCTTATGACTTCGAAAAACTAGACGGCGTCGTTCCTGACGGTCCTTCTCGCGGCGGAAACGTGGTTCATAATTTTCAGAGCTAGATGCATCAGAAAACTGCGTGGCCAAGATATTAGCTATGTCTCCGGAATCAGTGTACAACGTCTCATCGTACTCCAGAGCACTCAGAGGAGTAGATGCACCCCCCTGGATGCGACGTACTTTGGTCCAAACGGCTTTCGGCGAAGCCTGCTTCGTCAGAGAAGACACGTATTGGACCCAGCACGCCTTCTTACTGGCTCGAATGAGCAGACGGGCACGGGCACGTTTAATGCGGAACTCCTCGAGGTTTGCGGCAGTGTGGTTTCTATTGAATCTATCTAGGGCATGATTTCGGTCCTTAATGGCTGCACCGATCTCCGCAGTCCACCATGGGACTGGGCGTCGCCTCGCAGGTCCACTGGGATGTGGAATGGAGGTGCGTGCTGCTTCATGCACTCTTGACACAAATATATCTAAGGCGTCGATTGGTGGCAAAGTCGACGCTAGATCGACTTCAAGGTCCACTGCACGCTCGAAAGCAACCCAGTCGGCCCGACTGAGATGCCAGTGAGGGTGTTGTTCACGTGAGTGCTGAAGGTGTTCGAAAGTTAGAAGGAGTGGGAAGTGATCACTCCCACAGAGATCAGGGTGAACGCTCCAAGATGTGGTAGGAGCAAGGGTGGGACTGCAGAAGGACAAGTCCAACGCAGAGTATGTGCCTCAGGAAGGACTGAAATATGTGGGAGTCCCATCATTCAGCAACGCTAAACCTGATACTTCACGGAATTGATCTACAATTTGACCCCGGGGCTCTGTACGAACGGAGCCCCAAAAAGATGGTAGGAATTAAAATCGCCCAAAAGAACTACAGGAGACGGAAGTTGTTCGAAAATACAAAGGAGGTCCTCAAGAGAGAATCGCTCCTCCCTTGTGATGTAGATACAGCACACAGATATTGGCTGTGGTAGATGGACCCGCACGGCGACAGCTTGGAGCTGGGTGGTGAGAAAGATTGGTGTTGAGTGGATGGTATCTCGAACACCGATTGCAACACCACCGTGTGCACGACGACCCTCAGGAAGCTTGTCGGTGCGGTAAAGCGTGTATCCGTTCAGAATCACTGATTCATTTGGATGAAAATGTGTCTCTTGGAGACATATGATGGCAGGGTCAAATTCAGATATTAAGATTTGCAGTTCCTCGAGATGCGTACGGAAACCGTTTAGGTTCCATTGGAGACAATAAGCCATAGCTGGAGGTAGTATAGTTACCTTTTGAGGCGTACTCTATTTCTAGGCCCTGTCACCTTGATAAATTCCTCATCCGCGGCTTCGTCCTGTATCATGTCCTCGGGTAAAGACACAGAGGGCGAAGGGGATGAAGAAGGGGGAGTGGGGGCGGGTGCTTTGAGCGCCCGCCGGGCAGCTTTCAGCTGCGCCTTAAGTTTCGGGTTGTGGTGGCTGTCACCCTGACTGGAGAGCTACTGGACTTCAGAAAGTATTCTTTGAAATGCACCTGCTTGAACTTTTTCTCTGTGGAACGAGGTGTGGTTGCTGGTTTCCTCGAAGCAGGACGAGCTACTACGGGAAGCGTTGTTGTTTGGGTTTACACGTCGCTGGTTTGTACACCTACACTGGGACGGGTAAGAGCAGCTGCAGCAACTGTAGCGAATAGAACAGCTAAACTGGTGCGTATGCTTTCACGGAGACGTTGTTTTGCTTCCCCAGAAGAGATTTTCTCTGTGACGACCAACTCTCTTATTTTCTTCTCTTGTTGGAAAGAGGGGCAGTCGCGATGCCAGACTGGGTGCTCGCCTTGGCAATTAATGCATTTGGGACCTGAAGAACAAGGTTCGGTCCCATGATCAGGCAGACTACACTTACCACAAAGGGCGGTAGTGGCCTTGCAGGAAGGCTGAGTGTGCCCAAAGTGCTGGTATTTGAAACACCGCATTGGGTTAGGGATGTACGGCCGGACTTTGAGTCTCAAATATCCAGCCCGTACAATATCTGGGAGAGTGGTTGTTTGGAAGGTCAAAATAATGGAAGCAGTTGGAACAAGTTCTCCGGACTTTCGTGTCTTGATTCGCTGCACTGCGGTGACATGTTGGTCTGAAAGTGCTTGCAGAATCTCTTCCTCCTCAGCATTTAGCAGATACCAGTGGCGAATCACACCTTTACTACTGTTAAGTTGACGATGTGGTTCAACATTAACAGGGAAGTCGCCCAAAGATCTTAGCTTTAGAAGATTGTTGGTCTGGCGATCTGTGCTGGTCTGGATAAGTAGACTCCCGTTTCGCAGCTTCTTTATTTCTGGAACATCTGAACCAGCGGCGTAGTCTAGCTGTTTCTTGATAAGAAATGGTGACAAGTCCTTCAATGTAGCAGCTCCATGTTTCTTCGATGTCGTTCCAGATTCATCGTCGGTCTTCTCAACAATACTGATAACAAGGTAACGTGGAACTTTACTTGTCTTTTCCACTAATTGGAGCGGGCTCGAAGGCCGCGCTCGTTTTGGGGGTTTCCCCCCCGTTTGAGTTGTTTTTGTACCCATATACAAAAATTATTTTAAGTGGAGGGTCCATAAATTGTCGCCTCGACATGCCCTCTATGCCGAGGAAGGCCTACCCCCAAAAATGGAGGCTACTCGAGGACCAAACCGAAATCCCCGAGGCCACGTTCGCGACTGCACCTACCCCTGCAGCCAACACTGTCCCATCGGCACGTGCAACTCACACCTTGGGATAGGGTTTTTTTATCGAGGTTGTCTCCTCTAGCAGGACCCTTAGTTATAGGGAGGTCAAAGATATGGAGATGAATGACGTGATGGAATGGTGAAAACGTGAGATATGGATGTGAAGAATGAGTGAAAATATGAGATGAAAATGACCTCCCTACATAAGTTTCTTAGAGGGAGGTCAAAGATATGGAGATGAATGAGGTGTTTGTTTCCCGCTGTGCAATTGTTACTTCATGCTTCATTGCTTCTTTTGTCCCTACCGTTGTCGATCGCTACCCTTTCCCTTCACTTATCTTGCGGGACACTCCTATTTCCTTTGTGGAACCCCATGCGCATGCGTTGCGCAGCTGCCGCCTAGTGTTTTTCGGATGGGCCACTTTGGTGTTCCTTTTGACTTCGTTTGTTCCGCCTTTCTATCTTCACTGGTACTGGCTGTACAGAGGTGTGAAGTTCATTTTCACACGTTTTCGGCGTTGTCTAGCTCATCACGGAGGCATCTCTTGGCAAAGTGGAAGGGGAACTTTCGTCTCTATTTCATGGGAGGTATCTGTGGTTTTGTTTTGTATTATACCTTTAGAATCAGCCTGTATACGTGTGACGGTTTCCGGGTAAGACTCGAACTACGGTGAAAAGTTCCGTACTCAAATTCTTTGTGAAGACGCTCGTCGCCGTGGTCGTCGCGTTTGGTGTGACCAAAAACATCGTTAGGCATTGTTGCTATGTTTATTTATTATAGGGTAGGTGATTTTCATTTCATTTCTAAGAGGGATGAGTTTGTCGTAGTCGTCCAAGAGCTCCACGTACAGGCGATAGCCAGCAGACACATCGTACGTTGTTGTCGCATCCATCCTATCGTGCATGATGCGGTAGAGGTTCTTGCCAGAGGAAACCTTGGCCTCCCTTTTGCTCTCGGGGTTCATGTCGAACTTAAGTTTGCCGGAGATGGGGAACTGGTAATAATTCAAGTTGTTGTTGAATACATAGAAAGTTTTGCCAACATCCTCGTCGTACTGGGTCAAAATTCTATTCAAGTGTATAATTAACAGACCGTTAAGTTTAGATAGCTTGGAAGGCAGGAGTTCGTTGAAGCTCGACGATGACGTAGGCTGGACGGGCACTTCCATAGCTTGCTTCCTGAAGCCAAACAGGTTCATAGACATGGTTATTTTATAGAAACATTTTCCAGCCGTGAGTTCAAAATTTTGGACCCCTCTTACCACAAATTGCATTACATACATTCATACATGTGGAGGACCCGTGGCGTTACAAGAGTCTGCCTCTCAAGAGGTTTGGTTAGCATGCATTAAATCAATATGCTAGAAAAAAATAGAGGGGGGTAGAATCGATTTTATTTGCCAGTCGAATCCTATCCAACAAACCTAAAATCATCATCCTAGCTCAATTAGGAGCCAAGGAAATCAATATCTTGGAAAAACGTCTTAAGATGTTTGTCTTAAGAAAATTTTCTTGACAGGCAGGAACTAACATCTTGACATACCGGAAGTCGACTTTCTTAAAAATTAAGATATTTGTCTTAAGACGTTTTCCAAGACGCCGAGAAGCAACTAGTTAGTGTTGCCAACTCCTATTTGTAGATTAACCTCGCATGTAAAATATCACATGGTGAAATTTTCTTGGGGTGGGTTGGCAACACTGAGACCCCACTTAATGGCGTAGAAGCAGGTTCATTTTATTACTTGCAATAGATCAGTATGTTAGAAAAAATAGAGGAGGAGGGGGATATTAACACCACCACTATTGCCAGTTAGCGTCACCAACTCTTCTTCATCTTACTTCATACTTATCATCTTAGAAGGCTTCTAAATATTATGCCGTCAACTCCTATATGTAGTTTAGCCTCGCCTGTGAAATATCATATAACAAAATTAAAATCAAAAGGTTTGTGAAGCAACTAGTCAGTGGTGCCAACTTGTATTTGTAGGTTAGCGTCGCCTCTAAAATATCATATGGTGAAATATCCTTGGGTTGGGTTGGCAACACTGCGGCTCACTTAATGTTCCAGAACCGGTCAATTACATCTACTACGGCACCGTCAGCTGCTTCGTTTCCCTGAATGACCACGTGGCTAGGGACCCAACAGAGGTGTACATCGGCACTGGCAGATAAGGACACAAGCCGTCTGAATATGCGTTGCGCTACCGGATGTCGGGAATTCGGCGAAACCAGAGTCTGCAACACGATGGTCGAATCACTGCACACAAGGACTTTCTTTAGACCATTGACGTCTGCAAAGTCCAGTGCCTTTAGAATGGCGTACAACTCTTCCGTATAGATGGAACAGGCAGGATGACGCGAGTAACTGGAACTGGAACTTTGAGAGTCTAGGACGAAGGCGCAACCAACTGATTCGACTGTCCTCGACCCATCCGTGTAAAACATATTAAAGTTGGGGTGCCTCGCACGAAGTTCTAAAAACCGTTGCTGGTATACAACCATTGGTGTTTCTGCTTTTGGAAGAGAAGTCAGAGAAAAATCGATGGAAGGTCTAGGAAACTCCCAGGTAGGGAGAGGCGGAATGAGTGGAGAGACGTAAGGAAGATCACTGTCAACACCAAGTGCTGACAGGATCTCGTCTGCACGAACACCAAATGGTATAGTGACACTAGGGTGGAGCCGATACCTTTCCAGCCTATCTGAGATCGTGTGAAATGAAGGATGTGAAGACATCGAGCGAAGATGGAGGAAGTAGTTCACTACCAGCAGCTGTCTTCGCAGAGACAGCAACGGCTCAGATTCCTCTACGTAAAAACTGGCAACTGGACTGGTCCGAAAGGCATCAGAGCACATACGTATACCAGCATGGTGGACGGTGTCTAGGATGCGAAGTCTAGATGGGCGGGCAGAAGAATACACAACACATCCACAATCAAGCTTCGACCTGATGAGTGCACGGTACAGGCGAAGCAGTGCCGTCCAGTCTGCACCCCAGGAAGTATGATAAAACACGTAGAAGGTTGAGAACTCGAAGACAAGAGAACTTTAACTAGCGAAGGTGAGGTAGCCATGTTAATTTCTTATGAATTAAATTGAATTGAATTGAGTTAAAATTTCTGGGCGCGTCGGCACTTAAGGCCATTTCGCACCCTTCTATGTATACGGGAAAATATCCCATATCTAAAATTCTCACTGAGAACTTTAAAAAGGGTGTAAAGAGCCCCTTGGGAAAAACTAAAAGTGCAAGGTTGTAAAAAGACCTGCACGAGACAAACACAAAACATTAAAAAAGTCAGAACAAACTAAAAACCTCCTTGCAGACGGTGGAAGAGTCCAGCTCTTCGCAAAAAACTAAAAACATTTGATAAAAGACTGCTGTCATCACCCAAGAGGGATGAAAAACAGCCGGAAAGGTTAAAAGTCTGACGGAGGTAAGCAAGATCGACACATACAACGAGAATGTGTCGAATACTTAAAATAACATTACAAACACGACACAACGGAGGGTCCAGCCCTTGTAGCAAATGATTATGGGTAAGACGGTTGTGTCCTAGACGCATGCGGGTAAGAATAATTCAGCGTGAAGCTTGTTCCCCGTTTCCGTATCCCACTCAGATATTAGGATTTTCAGTTCCTCGAGATGCGTACAGAAACCGTTAAGGTTCCATTGGAGACAACAAGCCATAGCTGGAGGTACTATAGTTACCTTTTGAGGCGTACTCTACTTCTCGGCCTTGTCACCTTCATAAATTCTTCATCCGCGGCTTCGTCCTGTATCGTGACCTCCAGTAAGGACACACAGGGCGAAGGGGATGAAGATGGGGCAGTGGGGGGTGGGTTCTTTTAGCGTCCGCCGGGCAGCTTTTAGCTGCGCTTTAAGTCTCAGGGTGGTCAATGACGCCCTGACTGGAGAGCTACTGGAGTTCAGAAAGTATGCTTTACTGTGTAACTGCTTGAACTTCTTCTCTGTGGAGTGAGGAGTGGTTGCTGGTTTCCTCGAAGCAGGACGAGCTACTACGGGAAGCGTTGTCGTTTGGGTTGACACGTCGCTGGTTTGTACACCTACACTGCGACGGGTAAGAGCAGCTGCAGCAACTGTAGGGAATGGAACAGGTAAACTGGTGCGTATACTTTCGCGGAGACGTTGTTTTGCTTCACCAGCAGAGACTTTCTCTGTGACGACCAACTCTGATTTTCTTCTCTTGTTGGAAAGAGGGGCAGTTACGATGCCAGACTGGGTGCTCGCCTTGGCAGTTAATGCATTGGGAAACAGAAGAACAAGGTTCGGTCCCATGATCAGGCAGACACAAGGGCGGTAGTGGCCTTGCAGGAAGGCTGAGTGTGCCCAAAGTGCTGGCATTTGAAACACCGCATCGGGTTAGGGATGTACAGACGGACTTTGAGTCTCAAATATCCAGCCCGTACTCTGTCTGGGAGAGTGGTCGTTTGAAACGTCAGTATAAGTGAAGCAGTTGGTACTAGTTCTCCGGATTTATGCGTCTTTATTCACTGCACTGCAGTCAGTTGTTGGTCTGAATGTGCTTGAAGAATGTCTTCCTCGTCAGCATTTAGCAGATCCCAGTGGCGAATCACACCTCTACTACTGTTAAGTTGACGGTGAGGTTCAACATTAACAGGGAAGTCGCCCAAAAAGTTTAGCTTTAAAAGGTTGTTTGTCTGTCGATCTGTGCTGGTCTGGATCAGTAGACTCCCGTTATTTCTGGTACATCTGAACCAGCGGCGTAGTCTAGCTGTTTCTTGATAATTGATTGATTTAAAAATTGTTTGGTTGCGTCGGCACTAAAGGCCATTTTGCATCAGAAAATATTCTTTATTATACACTTGCTTGAATTTCTTCTCTGTGGAGCGAGTAGTGGTTGCTGGTTTCTTCGGAGCGGGGTGAGCTGCTCCGGGAATACTTGTTGTCTGAGTGGACACGTCGCTGGTTTGGACGCTAATACTGCGACGGGCAAGAGCATTTGAAGCAGCTGTAGCGAATGGCACAGGTAAAGGAGTGCGTACACTTTCACGGAGACGTCTTTTCGCTTCGCCGGCAGAGATTTTCTCTGTCACGACCAACTCTCGGATCTTCTTTTCCTCTTGGAAAGAGGGTCAGTCACGATGCCAGATTGGGTGCTTGCCTTTGCAGTTGACGCATGAGGGACCAGATGAGCATGGCTCTCTCCCATGGTCGGGCTCGCTACATTTGCTACAAATGGCAGTAGTGGCCTTGCAAGAAGGCTCAGTGTGCCCAAAGTACTGGCATTTGAAACATCGCATCGGGTTAGGGATGAACGGCCGGACATGGAGGTTGTAATAACCAGCCCGTACCTCACCCGGGAGAGTGGTCGTTTTAAAGGTGAGAATGAGCGAAGCTGTTGGTAAAAGTTTTTTGTCTTGATTCGATGCACTGCTGTGACATGTTGATCGGAGAGCTCTTGAAGGATTTCTTCTTCTGTACATTTCAAAAGATCCCAGTGGCGTATAACACTTTTACAACTGTTCAGTTGACGGTAAGGTTCTACCTGAACAGGAAAGTCGCCCAAGGTCGTAAGCTTAAGGAATAGGTTAGTCTGGCGATCTGTACTGGTCTGGATGAGAAGGCTTCCGTTGCGCAGTTTTTTTATGTCAGGGACATCACTTCCAGCAGCATAGTCCACTTGCTTCTTTATAAGGAATGGTGACAGGTCCTTTAATGTTTTTGCTCCATTTCTCTTCGTGCTTGTTCATTCATCGGTAGTCTCTTTCTTTTCCACAATGCTTATTACAAGATAACGCGGCACTGACGTGACGTTCCCTGTCTTTTCCAATAAACTCATCGGGCTCAAAGGCCTCCGACGCTTTGAGGGTTTCCCCCGTTAAAAGGTGATTTAGTTCCCATAAATAAAGATTTTTAAGTGGAAGGTCCATAAATTGTCGCCCCGACATGCCCTCTATGTCGAGGAAGGCCTACCCCCAAAAATGGAGGCTACTCGAGGACCAAACCGAAATCCCCGAGGCCACGTTCGCGACTGCACCTACCCCTGCAGCCAACACTGTCCCATCGGCACGTGCAACTCACACCTTGGGATAGGGCTTTTTATCGAGGTTGTCTCCTCTAGTAGGACCCTTAGTTATAGGGAGGTCAAAGATATGGAGATGAATGACGTGATGGAATGGTGAAAAAATGAGATATGGATGTGAAGAATGAGTGAAATGATGAGATGAAAATGGCCTCCCAACCTTAGTTATAGGGAGGTCAAAGATATGGAGATGAATGACGTGATGGAATGGTGAAAACGTGAGATATGGATGTGAAGAATGGGTGGAATGATGAGATGAAAATTGACCTCCCTACTAAGCCCCCTCGCCCCGTCAAGGCAGTCCTACATGGTGGGGGGAGTGTTTCCTGATGAGAAATGGTGACAAGTCCTTCAATGTAGCAGCTCCATGTTTCTTCGTTGTTGTTCCAGATTCATCGTCGGTCTTCTGAATAATACTAATTACAAGATAACGTGGAACGTTACTTGTCTTTTCCACTAATTGAAGCGGACTCGAAGGCCACGCTCGTTTTGGGGGTTTCCCCCGTTGGAGTTGATTTTTGTACACGATACAGACTATTCTCCAACTGTTGGTAGACGATGTCGTGAACATTCTCTATCGCGTGTTGTATCATGGGGAAGTCGACGTACTTAAAGTAGTGGCCGGAAACCTCGATACACTGTTTGATTGATTGATTGAATTAAAATTTGTGGGTGCGTCGGCACTTAAGGCCATTTCGCACCCTTCTATGTATACGGGGAAATGTCCCCTTATCTAAAATTCTGACTTAAAATTTAAAAAAGGGGTGTAGATAGCCCCTTGGAAAAAACTAAAAGTGCAAGGTTGTAAAGAGACCTGCACGAGACAAACACGACACATTAAAAAGTCAGAAAAAACAAACTAAAAACCTCCTTACAGACGGTGGAAGAGTCCAGCCCTTCGCAAAAACCTAAAAACATGGGATAAAATACTGCTGTCATCACCCAAGAGGGATGACAAACAGCCGGAAAGGTTAAAAGTCTGCCGGAGGTAAGCAAGATCGACACATTCAACGAGAATGTGTCGGATGCTTAACATAACATTACAAGCACGACACAACGGAGGGTCCAGCCCTTGGAGCAGATGACCATGCGTTAGACGGCTGTGTCCTATACGCATGCGGGTAAGAATAACTTCTTCTCGCCGAGAGGGACGGGATGAGGAACGCCAAGCACCTATGGTGGGCTTAATAGCGTGAAGCTTGTTCCCCGTTTCCACATCCCACTCGGCCTGCCAAGTGTCAAGAAGGCGACAACGGAACACGTTCTGCAGGTCGCTAGCAGGCAAAAGGTGGACGAGAACATCGCCATCTGCATCAGCAGACTTGGCGGCAGCATCAGCTGCTTCGTTCCCCTGGATGCCCACGTGGCTAGGGACCCAACAGAAGTGTACATCCGCACTGGCTGATAAGGACACAAGCCGTCTGAATATGAGTTGCGCTACCGGATGCCGGGAATACGGCGAATCCAGGGTCTGCAACACGCTGGTCGAATCACTGCACACAAGGACTTTCTTCAGACCATTGACGTCTGCAAAGTCCAGTGCCTTTAGAATGGCGTATAACTCTGCCGTAAAGATGGAACACGCAGGATGAAGCGAGTAACTGGAACTTTGAGAGTCTAGGACGAAGGCGCAACCAACTGATTCAGGTGTCTTGGACCCATCCGTGTAAAACACATTAAAATTGGGGTGCTTCGCACGAAGTTCTAAAAACCGTTGCTGGTATACAACCATTGGTGTTTCTGCTTTTGGAAGAGCAGTTAGAGAAAAATCGATGGAAGGTGCAGGAAACTCCCAGGTAGGGAGAGGCGGAATGAGTGGAGAGACGCCAGGAAGATCACTGTCAACACCAAGTGCTGACAGGATCTCGTCTGCACGAACACCAAATGGTCTAGTGACACTAGGATGGAGCCGATACCTTTCCAGCCTATTCATGTCTGAGATGGTGTGAAATGAGGGATGTAAAGGCATCGAGCGAAGATGGAGGAAGTAGTTCACTACCAGCCGATGTCTTCGCAGAGACAGCGACGGCTCAGATGCCTCTACGTACAAACTGGCGATAGGGCTGGTCCGAAAAGCACCAGAGCACACACGTATACCAGCATGGTGGACGGTGTCTAGGATGCGAAGTCTAGATGGGCGGGCAGAAGAATACACAACACATACATAATCAAGCTTCGACCTGATCAGTGCACGATACAATCGAAGCAGTACCGTCCTATCAGCACCCCAGGAAGTATGGGATAAAACACGTAAAAGGTTGAGAACTCGAAGACAAGAGAACTTTAACTGGCGAAGGTGAGGTAGCCATGTTAATTTCTTATCGAAAATGAGGCCCAGGAAGCGGACCTCATTCACGAAGCACAGGGGAGATTTCCCCATGTACAGGTCAGGATCGAAATGACATGTACGCTGACGACAAAAGTGAACACACACGGATTTCTCGGATGAGAAGGTGAAACCTGTTTGGGAGGACCACTCAACCAAACGGTTTATCGTCAGTTGGAGTTGACGAGAAGCTGACGCGAGATTCCGTGAGCGACAAAAGATCGTGAGGTCGTCTACATACAGAAGACCATGTACAGGGGCAACAATGCTCGCCATAACACTGTTCACTGCTATGGCAAACAGAATCACATTTAATACGCTGCCCTGTGGGACACCGTTCTCTTGTTCTTGAAGATCCGAAAAGGAGTTCCCAACACGTACCCGGAAAAAACGATCAGATAAAAAGTTTTTAATAAAGTACGCCATATGGCCACGGACGCCCCAAGAATGGAGCTGCTTTAGGATGCCAAAACGCCACGTTGTGTCATATGCTTTTTGGAGGTCAAAGAAAACTGCAACTAAATGTTCCTTGTTGAGGAATGCATCCTGAATGTGTGTTTCCAGCTGAACCAGATGGTCCAGTGTGGAACGGTTGGAGCGAAAACCACATTGAAAATTACTTATCAAGCAGTTTTCCTCCAAAAACCAGGTGAGACGCTTGTTGATCATGCGTTCCATCAACTTGCACACACAGCTAGTTAAGGCAATAGGCCTGTAACTCGAGGCTGCGGTGCGTTGTTTACCTGGTTTCAGGATGGGAACAATAATAGCTTCTTTCCAGGAAGTGAGGAAAGAGTCCTCCATCCAAAGCCTGTTGAATACCGCCAAAAGGAAATGTTTGGCTCCAATGGGCAGATGACGAAGCATCTCATAGTGGATCTTGTCCACTCCAGGAGCTGTGTTCTTAGAATCTCGAAGTGCCTGATCGAACTCCCGTTCAGTGAATGGAGAGTTGTATGGCTCGGTGTTATGACTTCGAAAAACGAGAGGGCGTCGTTCCTGACGTTCCTTCTCACGGCGGAAACGTGGTTCATAATTTTCCGAGCTAGAGGCATCAGAAAACTGCGTGGCCAAGATATTAGCTATGTCTCCGGAATCTGTGTACAACGTCCCATCGTGCTCCAGAGCGCTCAGAGGAGTAGATGCACCCCCCTGGATGCGACGTACTTTGGTCCAAACGGCTTTCGACGAAGCCTGCTTCGTCAGAGAAGACACGTATTGGACCCAGCACGCCTTCTTACTGGCTCGAATGAGCTGACGGGCACGGGCACGTTTAATGCGGAACTGCTCGAGGTTTGCGGCAGTGTGGTTACTATTAAATCGATCGAGAGCATGATTACGGTCCTTGATGGCTGCACCGATCTCCGCAGTCCACCAGGGGACTGGGCGTCGCCTCGCAGGTCCACTGGGATGTGGAATGGAGGTGCGTGCAGCATCATGCACTCCTGACACAAAGACATCTAAGGCGTCGATTGGTGGTAAAGTCGACGCAAGATCGACTTCAAGGTCCACTGCACGCTCGAAGGCTTCCCAGTCGGCCCGACTGAGATTCCAGTGAGGGTGTTGTTCACGTGATTGCTGAAGATGTTCGAAGGTAAGAATGAGAGGGAAGTGATCACTCCCACAGAGATCAGGATGAACGCTCCAAGATGTGGTAGGAGCAAGGCTGGGACTGCAGAAGGACAAGTCCAACGCAGAATATGTGCCAGAGGAAGGGCTGAAATATGTGGGAGTCCCATCATTCAGCAACGTTAAATCTGATGCCTCACGGAATTGATCTACAATTTGACCCCGGGGCTCTGTACGAACGGAGCCCCACAAACAATGGTAGGAATTAAAATCGCCCAAAAGAACTACAGGAGACGGAAGTTGTTCGAATATAGCAAGGAGGTCCTGAAGAGAGAATCGCTCCTCCCTTGTGATGTAGACACAGCACACAGATATTGTCTGTGGTAGATGGACCCGCACGGAGGAGGGTGGTGAGAAAGATTGGCGTTGAGTGGATGTTATCTCGAACACCGATTGCAACACCACCGTGCGCACGACGACCCTCAGGAAGCTTGTCGGTGCGGTAAAGCGTGTATCCGTTCAGAATCACTGATTCATTTGGACGAAAATGTGTCTCTTGGAGACATATAATGGCAGGGTCAAATACAGATATTAGAATTTGCAGTTCCTCGAGATGTGTACGGAAACCGTTAAGGTTCCATTGGAGACAATAAGCCATAGCTGTAGGTGTGATTGTTACCTTTTAAGGCGTACTCTATTTCTCGGCCCTGTCACCTTGATAAATTCTTCATCCGCGGCTTCGTCCTGTATCATGTCCTCGGGTAAGGACACTGAGGGCGAAGGGGATGAGGGAGGAGGAGTGGGGGCGGGTGCTTTGAGCGCCCGCCGGGCAGCTTTCAGCTGCGCCTTCAGTTTCAGGGTGGTGGCCGCCACCCTCACTGGAGAGCTACTGGACTTGAGAAAGTAATCCTTGCTATGTACCTGCTTGAACTTCTTCTCCGTGGAGCGAGGAGTGGTTGCTGTTTTCCTCGAAGCAGGGCGGGCCTCTAAAGGAAGCGTTGGAGTTTGAGTGGACATGTCGCTGGTTTGTACACCTATACTTCGACGGGTAAGAGCAGGTGCAGCAACTGTAGCGAATGGCACAGGTAAAGTAGCGTATGCTTTCACGGAGACGTTGTTTTGCTTCGCCTTCAGAGATTTTCTCTGTGACGACCAACTCTGATTTTCTTCTCTTGTTGGAAAGAGGGGCAGTCACGATCCCAGACTGGGTGCTCGCCTTGGCAGTTAATGCATTTGGGACCTGAAGAACAAGGTTCGGTCCCATGATCAGGCTTACTACACTTACCACAAAGGGCGGTAGTGGCCTTGCAGGAAGGCTGAGTGTGCCCAAAGTGCTGGCATTTGAAACATCGCATCGGGTTAGGGATGTATGGCCGGACTTTAAGTCTCAAATATCCAGCCCGTACAATATCGGGGAGAGTGGTCGTTTGGAATGTTAGTATAATCGAAGCAGTTGGCACAAGTTCTCCGGATTTTCGCGTCTTGATTCGCTGCACTGCGGTGACATGTTGGTCTGAGAGTGCTTCAAGGATCTCTTCCTCCTCAGCATTTAGCAGATCCCAGTGGCGAATCACACCTTTACTACTGTTCAGTTGACGATGGGGTTCAACATTAACAGTGAAATGGCCCAAAGATCGTAACTTTAAAAGGTTGTTGGTCTGGCGATCTGTGCTGGTCTGGATAAGTAGACTCCCGTTTCTCAGCTTCTTTATTTCTGGAACATCGGAACCAGCGGCGTAGTCTAGCTGTTTCTTGATAAGGAATGGTGACAAGTCCTTCAATGTAGCAGCTCCATGTTTCTTTGTTGTTGCAGAAACATCGTTACTATCGGTCTTCTCAACAATACTGATAACAAGGTAACGTGGCACGTTACTTGTCTTTTCCACTAATTGGAGCGGGCTCGAAGGCCGCGCTCGTTTTGGGGGTTTCCCCCCGTTTGAGTTGTTTTTTGTACCCATATACAAAAATTATTTTAAGTGGAGGGTCCATAAATTGTCGCCTCGACATGCCCTCTATGCCGAGGAAGGCCTACCCCCAAAAATGGAGGCTACTCGAGGACCAAACCGAAATCCCCGAGGCCACGTTCGCGACTGCACCTACCCCTGCAGCCAACACTGTCCCATCGGCACGTGCAACTCACACCTTGGGATAGGGTTTTTTTATCGAGGTTGTCTCCTCTAGCAGGACCCTTAGTTATAGGGAGGTCAAAGATATGGAGATGAATGACGTGATGGAATGGTGAAAACGTGAGATATGGATGTGAAGAATGAGTGAAATGATGAGATGAAAGTGACCTCCCTACATAAGTTTCTTAGAGGGAGGTCAAAGATATGGAGATGAATGACGTGATGGAATGGTGAAAAACGTGAGATATGGATATGAAGAATGGGTGAAATGATGAGATGAAATTGACCTCCCTACTAAGACCCCTCGCCCCGTCAAGGCAGTCGATACACTGTTGAACGTATGTTTCAGCCAGGGCAAAAAACTCCGACAGCCATGAGGATAAACCTTTTTCAAACTGTGTTCGTCCACCTACTGGTAGGACGTGGTGTCAATGCAACAGCCGTGTGTGCTCAAATTTTTATTTCTGGCGTGCCGAAAAATTTCAATTCGTGGTGTGTCAACGCAGCAGCCGTGTGTGCTCAAATTATTATTTCTGACGTCTTTAAAAATTTTGCGTGTGCGAAGACAAAAGAACTTTAACTGGCGAAGGTGAGGTAGCCATGTTAATTTCTTATCGAAAATGAGGCCCAGGAAGCGAACCTCATTCACGAAGCACATGGGAGATTTCCCCATGTACAGGTCAGGATCGAAATGACATGTACGCTGACGACAAAAGTGGACACACACATATTTCTCGGATGAGAAGGTGAAACCTGTTTGGGAGGACCACCACTCAACCAGACGGTTTATCGTCAGTTGGAGTTGACGAGAAGCTGACGCGAGATTCCGTGAGCGGCAAAAGATCGTGAGGTCGTCTACATAGAGGAGGCCATGTACAGGGGAAAGAATGTTTGCCATAACACTGTTCCCTGCTATGGCAAGCAGAGTCACACTTAATACGCTTCCCTGCGGGACACCGTTCTCTTGTTCGTGAAGATCCGAAAAGGAGTTCCCAACACGTACGCGGAAAAAGCGACCTGATAAAATGTTTTCATTGAAGTACGCCATATGGCCACGGACGCCCCAAGAATGGAGCTGCTTTAGTATGCCAAAACGCCACGTTGTGTCATATGCCTTTTGGAGGTCCAAGAAAACTGCAACTAAATGTTCCTTGTTGAGGAGTGCATCCTGAATATGTGTTTCCAGCTGAACCAGATGGTCCAGTGTGGAACGGTTGGAGCGAAAACCACATTGAAAATTGCTTATCAATGAGTTTTCCACCAAAAACCAGGTGAGACGCTTGTTGATCATGCGTTCCATCAACTTGCACACACAGCTAGTTAAGGCAATAGGCCTGCAACTCGAGGCTTCGGTGCGTTGTTTACCTGGTTTCAGGATGGGAACAATAATAGCTTCTTTCCAGGAAGTGGGGAAAGAGTCCTCCAACCAAAGCCTGTTGAATACCGCCAGGAGGAAATTTCTTGCACCAATGGGCAAATGACGAAGCATCTCATAGTGGATCTTGTCCACTCCAGATGTATTCTTAGAATCTCGAAGCGCCTGATCGAACTCCCACTCAGTGAATGGAGAGTTGTATGGCTCGGTGTTATGACTTCGAAAAACTAGAGGGCGTCGTTCCTGACTGTTCTTCTCACGGCGGAAACGTGGTTCATAATTTTCAGAGCTAGATGCATCAGAAAACTGCGTGGCCAAGATATTAGCTATGTCTCCGGAATCGGTGTACAACGTCCCATCGTGCTCCAGAGCGCTCAGAGGAGTAGATGCACCCCCTGGATGCGACGTACTTTGATCCAAACGGCTTTCGACGAAGCCGTATTGGACCCAGCATGCCTTCTAACTGGCTCGAATGAGCCGACGGGCACAAGCACGCTTAATGCGGAACTGCTCGGGGTTTGCGACAGTGTGGTTCCTATTAAATCGATCGAGGGCATGATTGCGGTCCTTGATGGCTGCACTGATCTCCGCAGTCCACCAGGGAACTGGGCGTCGCCGCGCAGGTCCACTGGGATGTGGAATGGAGGTGAGTGAAGCATCATGCACTCGCGACACAAAGGTATTTAAGGCGTCGATTGTGGCAAAGTCGACGGTAGATCGACTTCAAGGTCCACTGCACGCTCGAAAGCACCCCAGTCGTCCCGACTGAGATGCCAGTGAGGGTGTTGTTCAAGTGATGGCTGAAGATGTTCAAGAGTAAGAAAGAGTGGAAAGTGATCACTACCACAGAGATCAGGGTGAACGCTCCAAGATGTTGTAGGAGCAAGGCTGGGACTGCAGAAGGACAAGTCCAACGCAGAGTGTGTGCCAGAGGAAGGACTGAAATATGTGGGAGTTCCATCATTCAGCAACGATAAACCTGATTCCTCACGGAATTGATCTACAATTTGACCCCGGGGCTCTGTACGAACGGAGCCCAACAAACGATGGTAGGAATTAAAATCGCCCAAAAGAAATACAGGAGACGGAAGTTGTTCGAATTTACAAAGGAGGTTCTCAAGTGAAAATCGCTCCTCCCTTGTTGATTGATTGATTGATTTAAAATTGTTTGGGTGCGTCGGCACTTAAGGCCATTTTGCACCCTACTATGTATACGGGGAAATAGCCCCTTATCTAAAATTCTGACTCAAAATTAAAACAGGGGTGTAAATAGCCCCTTAGGAAAAAATAAAAGTGCAGGTTGTAAAAAGACCTGCACGATACAAACACAACACATTAAAAAGTCAGAACAAACAAACTAAAAACCTCCTTACAGACGGTGGAAGAGTCCAGCTGTTCGTAAAAAACTAAAAACATTTGATAAAATATTGCTCTCATCACCCAAGAGGGATGACAAACAGCCGGAAAGGTTAAAAGTCTGCCTTCAATTCAATTCAACGAGAATGTGTCGAATGCTTAAAATAACATTTCAAACACGACATAACGGAGGGTCCAGCCCTTGTAGCAAGTGACTATGCGTAAGACGGCTGTGTCCTAGACACATGCGGGTTAGAATGACTTCTTCTCGCCGAGAGGTACGGGACGAGGAACGCCAAGCACCTGTGGTGGGCTTAATAGCGTGAAGCTTATTCCCCGTTTCCGTATCCCACTCGGCCAGCCATGTGTCAAGAAGGCGACAACGGAACATGTTCTGCAGGTCGCTAGCTGGCAAAAGGTGGACGAGAACATCGCTGTCTGCATCAGCAGACTTGGCGGCAGCGTCTGCTGCTTCGTTCCCCTGAATGCCCACGTGGCTAGGGACCCAACAGAAGTGTACATCCGCACTGGCAGATAAGGACACAAGCCGTCTGAATATGAGTTGCGCTACCGGATGCCGGCAATACGGCGAATCCAGGGTCTGCAACACGCTGGTCGAATCACTGCACACAAGGACTTTCTTCAGACCATTGACGTCTGCAAAGTCCAATGCCTTTAGAATGGCGTATAACTCTGCCGTAAATATGGAACACGCAGGATGAAGCGAGTAACTGGAACTTTGAGAGTCTAGGACGAAGGCGCAACCAACTGATTCCACTGTCTTGGACCCATCCGTGTAAAACACATTAAAATTGGGGTGCTTCGCACGAAGTTCTAAAAACCGTTGCTGGTATACAACCATTGGTGTTTCTGCTTTTGGAAGAGCAGTTAGAGAAAAATCGATGGAATGTGCAGGAAACTCCCAGGTAGGGAGAGGCGGAATGAGTGGAGAGACGCCAGGAAGATCACTGTCAACACCAAGTGCTGACAGGATCTCGTCTGCACGAACACCAAATGGTCTAGTGACACTAGGGTGGAGCCGATACCTTTCCAGCCTATCCTCGCCTGAGATGGTGTCAAATGAAGGATGTGAAGGCATCGAGCGAAGATGGAGGAAGTAATTCACTACCAACCGCTGTCCTCGCAGAGACAGCGACGGCTCAGATTCCTCTACGTAAAAACTGGCAACTGGACTGGTACGAAAGGCACCAGAGCACACACGTATACCAGCATGGTGGACGGTGTCTAGGATGCGAAGTCTAGATGGGCGGGCAGAAGAATACACAACACATCCATAATCAAACTTTGACCCGATCAGTGCACGGTACAGGCGAAGCAGTACCGTCCTGTCAGCACCCCAGGAAGTGTGAGATAAAACACGTAGAAGGTTGAGAACTCGAAGACAAGAGAACTTTAACTGGCGAAGGTGAGGTAGCCATGTCAATTTCTTATCGAAAATGAGGCCCAGGAAGCGGACTGTGCTATGTTTAAGCATGATGTGTGTTCATATATGGAGGATCCCCTGACAATCAAGATAGAGTGCACTTTAAAAGGAGTTATAGAATCTTCAGAAAAATTAGATAGGTACCTGTCTGATTTTTCAAACATGCTGGGACTATGCCCTCAGATACATGTGAAGAAGCAAAATAAGCAAGATCACAATGAGATGTACTACTGGTGGCTGGATGACAGGGAAAAAATAAATTCTGACAGGCATCACCTCATGACAAGTGACCCCTTCCAATTTTCACCTGCAGATGTTTTTGAGCAGAGGATGCTCATAGAACTGCTCAGAAGATTCTGGATAGACAGGTTGTTTGGAAAGCACTTCCATGATACACATCCATATTACAACAAAAATCTTGACATCAGAATCAACAACCTGAGAAATTTTAAAGATGAGAATATTGCATATATGCTTTTTGAGCGTGTGGCATGCAATTGTGGTGTGTTCAACAGTGATGTTGCATACAGCTGTTCTCACTTATTCTGCAGGTACTGCTTTATGAATCATGTAACAGATGATATTACAAGATGCCCATGTTGCAATTGCAAAATTCAATTGCAATCAACAACAACTAGGGTCTCAATATTGTCTCTGGAATCATAGCTTTTCTGTCTAATATTCTCAAGATCTTGCTTTTCAGATATATTTCTGATGGAACTATCTGGTGTTGTTCTATATGTGTTATTGCATATTTTAAATTTTATACCTGGTGATGTGTAATAATTTAGGATTGTGTTGGGGATGAATTGAATATTATCCAGATGGATTTTGTAAGGCAACCCCCAACATAATTGCTGGGTGGCACATCTATGCCATTGTTTCCACACAGTAGGGGAAATTGCTATGAATTGTTTGCAGAGTATAGGATGTACATACTTGCAGATCAGAGTTTAAATTGGAGGCATTACAAATTTTTGAATAAAATTATCAACGGTGGGTTTATAGATAGGAATATTGAATTTGTTACAACAGATAATGGATATTTGTACAGTGGGGAGGATTTTAATCCAGAACTTGTCTGCTACTCTAAATATACACACTTGAATGAGCTTGTTATGTATTTCATAAGACAAAAATTTAGGGATTGTACTTCTGATTGTATTGTTGAATCACTGGAGGAGAACAACCTGAATGACACATGCAATTGTGGGAAACAATTATCCAGTCTGGCAGTGTAATTTCATGTATTTCAGATACAAGAATCTGGCAGTGGACATCAACCTGCTAAGAATCTCAGCACAAACAAGACAGACACAGCAATCAGGTAATATTATTTTTCTGTTAAAACAGAGCTCTGCAACTGTTAAATATTTGCTAGAAACAATCTCAACATAGGACAGGCAGGGAAGTGTTTATGTAAATAACTATGGATACTGGATTTTTTGAGAGAAGATGCATTTCAAAGTACATACAATCCAAGTCTCTTGTTGAGGATTTCAGGATTAGGTTCTCTGGCCTGTCTGAGTATAACCTGTTTGCTGTACAGAATGAAACTGAAATGCAGTGGGTGCTTATCAGTGACAGGCCATTCTAATACCTGTGTCTTAAGCTTCTCAGCAAGTTTGAAAAATTTGTATACAACAGGGGCAGAAGAATTGTTGGATTTTTTGTTAATTTTTATACAGATAGGTATCGATACTACTGCATGTTGAAATTGTTTGATGATCACTGGTTCAACAATTGCCATGAGTGGTGGTGTTTTGAGTATAGGATGTACATGATTGCATTTCAGAGTTCAAATTGGAAGCATTTCAGATTTTTAAATAAAAATAAGCAATTAGTGTATAGTGATACTGAATTTATCACCACAGATGAGGGGAATTTATATAGTGTGGTGGATTTTGATCCTGACCGGGTTGAGTACTCAAAGCACACATACCTGAATGAGCTTGTTATGTATTTTTTAAGGCAAAAATTTAGGAATTGTGATCATGATTGTATTACCCTATCACTAGAGAAGAACAACTGGAGCAACACATGCAACTGTGGGAAAGAATTATCCAGACTGCCGGTGCATTGTTTACATCAATGAGGTTATAAGATGCCAGGCTCACAATGCAAACATGTTTGACTTGCAAATGAGAAGCATCTCCAAGAAATTAAAGCAGAGAGCAAAGTACCTCATAAGAAGCAACCAGATAAACATCTACAATATTGACAGCAACAGATTTATATTCTTTCCCCTACTGTGTGGAAACAATGGCATAGATGTGCCACCCAGCAATTATGTTGGGGGTTGCCTTACAAAATCCATCTGGATAATATTCAAGTCATCCCCCAACACAATCCTAAATTATTACACATCACCAGGTATAAAATTTAAAATATGCAATAACACATATAGAACAACACCAGATAGTTCCATCAGAAATATATCTGAAAAGCAAAATCTTGAGAATATTAGACAGAAAAGCTATGATTCCAGAGACAATATTGAGACCCTAGTTGTTGTTGATTGCAATAGAATTTTGCAATTGCAACATGGGCATCTTGTAATATCATCTGTTACATGATTCATAAAGCAGTACCTGCAGAATAAGTGAGAACAGCTGTATGTAACATCACTGTTGAACACACCACAATTGCATGCCACAAGTAGATGAAACGCCCCGGTTAACAAACCGAAAATGGGGCTCGGTGGGGCTCGCCTTAATGGATTTCTCTTGTAAGGCATGAGCCCCATTTTCTCGCAGTGTTGCCAACTCCTCACTCGAAAAAAAAATCACCAAGGTTTTTTTTTAGTCCAACCTAACCTAAAGCAAGGAGCTGGCAATCTTGCTTGAGGCTTCTTAATGGTTTGCTCTTGTAAGGCATAAGCCTTATTTTCTCGCAGTATTGCCAACACCTTACTCGAAAAAAATCACCAAGGTTTTTTTTCGGTCTAACCACCTAAAGCAAGGAGCTGGCAACCTTGCTTGAGGCTTGTCTTACAGTGCATAAAGCAAGGTTGCCAACCTACTGTGCTTTTACCATAGCTTTTTACAAAAAAAATGAGAGAGGAGAGAAAGAGAGGGAAGAGTTAAACAACCGACAGCCTACCTACAACTTTTTTTTCTTGGTCTAACCTAACCTAAAGCAAGGAGCTGGCAACTTTGCTTGAGGCTTGCCTTACAGTACATAAAACAATTTTTGCCAACCTACACACACTGGGCAAGGAGAGTTGGTACTGCCGTAAAAGAGAGAGAGGTGGGTGGATGGCAACACAGTATGTGTGTGCGTGTGTGTGTATAATATGTAGCATTATTAACTAGAGTGTGTTGGCAACCCACTTACAACTAAAAAAAATAGAGATGCCAACGTTGCTGTAAGATGAAGAGAGAGAGAGACCTACGGCTGGCAACAGTAATAAGCGAATGCGCCATATCGTAATTTTCCAACTCCGGTATATCGTGACTTTTGTAAACCTCTCTCGGGGGAACGATGTGCCACACACACACACACACGCGCGCGCGCGCGCGCGCCGTATTCTTAAATAACGAACAAGAACAATGAATCTTTTTGGCTTCCGCAAACAGATCAACATGGAGACTGCACCGCCAAATTTCAATAACCTCTTACCTTCCGTGTTATCTAAACTCAATGGTTTACTGATCGTTCACCTCAACAGCATTTGGACGAAACTGGATGACGATGTGGGCAAGATGTTTTATGTTTTTAATAACAATTTACATTTCTACGAAATTCCGATCGACGGGAAACTTCAAATCACCGTGAATCCGGTGAACGCAGGCGAAATCAAAATTTCTACCGGCAAGAACATTTTTCGAATCAAGCACGACAAGATGCTTTCTAACATTACGTACGATGTTTCCGCAGGAGATTACCTGTACGTGGAACTCCTCGGAGATTACGACAAACTTATTCCTCTCTTCGTAGAATTACGAATCGTCTATCCTATTATAAATAACCGTTAACCAAAAATGCCTAACGACATTTTCGGCAACACCAAGCGTGTAGACCATGCAGAAGAGATTCTCATGTTGGATATTCGAGTTAAGAAGTTGAGGAGCGATTTGATTGCTTTGCAGGAGACCTTAAACAAAAGTTTAGAGTCGGAAATCGCTACGCTCCAAACGCAATGTCTCGACCCCATTCTGAAAATCGATTCCGAACTGAAGACGCTGATAAAAAATTATGTCGACGTACCTTCTTACGACAGCGTTCAAAATATACAGTTGAGCGTGGATTCGCTTCAAAATGATTTGGCCAAATTACAGCAATTTCAATCGGAAAATGAAGATTTGGAAAAATTGAAACTCGAAATCGAAGAACGAACTTCCGCAATCGAAAAGAATTTCTCTGAACTTCAAACCGTCGTGAACGATATAGACGCAGAACGCTTGCACGTCGTCGTTTCCAAATTACAAGAAAAAATCACCAGCACGTTGGAAGAAATTAAATCCAAGTTGCAGACTTTGGAAGATACCATGACGAACCTACCATCGTCAGACGAACTGCAGGTCATCGGTAAAAGCGTCGCGAACATAAAAATTCAATTGGAGGCGTATCGAGATTTCGAACACATTCAAACCACCATCGCTACGCTTCAGGCGTCCTTGGAATTGATCAACGAAGAAATTAAAAATATTCACGCTGAAGCGAGAGCGTTGACGAGCATTCAAGACACGTTGAGCACGGTTCAGCAGAAGATCGAATATTTAGAAAATTTGAACGTCGAAACGAATCTCGCTCATTTTCATCACGTACTCGACAACATACAGGGTGACTTGGAATCGTTACGGACGAGCGTGCCTTCGAGCGAAGATTTGGAAAAATTGAAAACGGCGGTGACGGCACTATCCGATTCGAGCGACATCAAAAGTTCGTTGAGCGATCTCGAGAGTAGGGTGGCCAATCTCCCCACCTCCAAAGAATTGCACGATTTGAAAAGGAACATATCACGTATGCTGAAGCGACTGGAAACGGAAACGGCGAACGTGGAACAGATTCGAGACGAAATTAGTTCGCTGGTGTCGACGCTGCCCACTTCGCAGAGCGTCGCCGACCTTCACGCGCAGTTTACAGAGATCCGAAGCATCGTGAACGATTTTACCGAGAAGAGCTCGAAATTGAATCAAGTCGAGAACCTTCAGAACATCGTTGTCAACGTCAGAGATCAAGTTGGAGTGCTGGAATCCACGCAGGAATCGACGCTGGCCTCTTTCGGTGCCAAGTTGCAAGAACTCAACGAAAACTACAAGCAGTTGAACGTGGAAGTGAAAATCAAACCGTCGTTTTCTACCGTAACGGATACCATAATCGAGCATTTGCTGCCCATCGAAAATAAACTCGGACAAGTTCACAGTAATCTCGTCACCTTCGACACTAAATTCGCCAAATTGTTCACCTTGCAAGCCATCGAAATCAACAGCGTTCCCAATCAACAGAGAATCTCCACGTTCGTCGAAGGTAACAAACTGTACATGTTGCATCCTTATCATCCGTACTACAAGTTTCTCCTCGATGGGACAATTCAGATAAACGAATTTTCGTACTGGTCTCACGGCAGAAAAGCTAGCGTTCCCACCATGACCTTAATATCGAATCGTGGTGTCCAGAAAGCGGGAAACATTCCTCTGGCACGTTGGAACGAAACGCGCAACATATATGAAATACACGAAGACGAAGATCTCACTGTTTTCGACGTGAGTGCCGGTGATAAGCTGATCATTCAAAACACGAGCGAGGTGCCACCTTCTTTGAATCCCATCACGCTGGTGCTTCTCTTCAAACGTAATCTCTAAACAAAAAAATGTCTAGGCAAGCCATCGTCGAAGAATTGCATAAACCTGCACGCCGCAACTACGAACGTTTGGCTGTGGTAACCAAGGGCATCGACGACCTCTGGCAAAACGACCTCGTGGAGATGAGCAGCGGCAATTTGAAAAACGTACATAAATGGAACAAGGGCAACAAGTACCTCCTCACCGTCATAGACACGTTTTCGAAATTCGCATGGGCTCTACCTTTGAAGGCGAAAACGGGATCGTGCGTCACGGAAGCATTCAAATTAATTTTTCGCGAAAGCGGCGGCAGACGACCTCGGTTTCTGCACACGGACAACGGTAAAGAATTTTACAACGCCGTATTCCAAAAGTTTATTCAAAAATATGGCATTCGACATTATTCGACCTTCAGTCACATCAAAGCCAGCATCGTGGAAAGATTCAATCGAACCTTGAAAACACACATGTGGAAACGATTCACGCTTCGGGGAAATTACAAATGGGTCGACATCCTGCCGGAACTCGTCGACACCTATAATGATACGGTACACAGAACGATAGGCATGAAGCCAGTTGACGTTATGAAATCTGACGAGCAGCGTTTGATTTCTACTGTTTACTGTCCAAAGTACACACCCACGACAAAAAAAGCTAAATACAAAATTGGAGACCGGGTGAGGATCAGCAAATTCAAACGCACCTTCGAGAAGGGATTCACAAAAAATTGGAGCACGGAACTCTTTACGGTGGTTCGAGTTTTACCCGGAAACCGACACACGTATATAATAAAAGATAGTAGCGGCGAGATTTTGAAAGGAAGATTTTACGAAGAGGAACTCTCTAAAACGAAACACCCCGACACGTACCTCATCGAGAAAGTATTGCGTAGGAAAGGTGACAAACTGTTTGTCAAATGGCTGGGACTTCCGGAAAAGAGTTGGATCGACGCGAACGAAGTGATCTTGTGAGTACGTGGAACGTGGTGAAGCGTCTACCGGATCCGGAAAGTCAAACGAAGAAAAAGAACGGTGAGTTGCTTCCCGACAGCATCCGCTGTCTGATAGTAGGTCCTTCGGGGTGTGGGAAAACGACACTGCTCGTGGACAATTTTCTCCTCGCACCGAATTGGTTAGATTGGAAGAACAGGCACCTGTACGTGTTCTCGAAAAGTTTGGAGCAATCCAAATACCAGCAACTGATGAAACTGTACGATGGTCTGGACATTGCAACGTTCGCATCGGAAATAAAACCACTCGACGATTGTCGTGAAAATTCAGTCGTTGTGTTCGACGACGCCATCCTGGAAAATCAAAATGAAATTCGCAACTTTTTCACGCAAGGTCGTCACAAAGGAATGGATTGCTTCTACCTAGCTCAAACGTTTTCCAAAATTCCAAAACAGTTAGTACGCGACAACGCTAATTTCATATGTTTGTTTCATCAAGATCACACCAACCTCAAGCACGCGTACGATGACTACGTAGGCGGAGACATGAACTACAATCAATTTTCGGAACGCTGCTGCTCTACTTGCTGGAACGGTGACGATTTCGGATTCGCGACGATCGACATGACGAGGAAACCCAACGACAGAAAATACAGAAACAAAATCAACGACTTTCTAAACGTTGCAACGTTGTGAGAAACGACGTATATAAATAACGTCATGACGAAACGAAAAATCGAGGACGAAAATCTCAAGCTTCGCGATTACCTCGCGAAACGCTTCAAAGGTTGGAAATCCGAGAATCGCGGATTCTACGAAGAGAAGAAACGTCAGGATCAACCTGTGATCGATGCCATCAGCGGTCTAGGTAAAGAAATTAAAAGTGTCACGGAACAAAATAAAAATTTGATCAACGAACTCGTACCGCTCGCAGCTAAAAGTTACGCCGTACCCACGCCCATTTCGAGCATTCCTTCGACGCCGTTCGAACTGAAGGATGCACCGGCCCGACGTCGAGCTATAGGTAGCACGTCGTCGTCTTCGGATAAAATCGAGTTGGGACCTTTGGCGCGAGACTACCTGAGTACGGGGAAATTCGACAAGGATGAAGTGTTCGGATTGTATCCCAGCATGGAAACCAACGAAGGCGGTGGTGTGGTGTGGAAGATTGGGAAATCGAAGGTGACCTTCGAAGGCAACGACATTAAAGTTAATTTAGGCGAGAAGGATAGTTGGACCAGGTATCCGGGTACGGTGGGACTGTGGGAACTCGTTGCCAAAAAGCAGCCGAAAGATTACACCGACGAAGATTACCAAAGTTACAAGGAAATTTTGATCATGACGGATGCCTTGTACCAAAACAACGACGCCTCGCAGAATAGGGTGAAATCGAGCAGCGGCGAGAAGTACAGGAATCTCATCAAACCGATTTGGAACCAGGTCAAAACAGGCAGCGGCGTCAAACGCTACAACACGCTACCCAAAGAATTCGTTTGGGTGGACGACGTTAGGAAACTCGTGGACCGATTGTTGGTGATAGCCGGCGAAGAGAATGCAGGCAACCGTAATTTCTACAACGAGAAGGTTGGCATCGTGGACATGATCAGCACGAAACTTTCCAACTTCATCGTGAACGACGACAAGGGCATAGGTTACCTGATCAAAATCATCAACACGCTGCCTCCGAAATTTTGGAACGTGGCCGAAGGAAAAGGACTCGTGAACGACATCATCAACAAGTTACCTTTCGAGATGCATCTACCTGGCTACCAGTACTGCGGACCGGGTACCAAACTCGAGAAAAGATTGGAGAGAGGAGACAAGGGTGTGAATCCGTTGGACGCCGCATGCAAAGATCACGACATCGCCTACAACACCACGCAGACGGATCTGGACGCACGTCACGAAGCAGACAGAAAATTGGAGCATGCAGCTTTCGAAAGGTTCGTGAGCAGAGACGCATCGTTGGGTGAACGGGTCGCCGCACTGGGTACCACAATCGCCATGAACACGAAACAAAAATTGGGGTGGGGTATATAAATAACATAGAGTAAAAAACAACATGGCTTGCATAACTGATTTGCCGCCAGAGCTACTATGTAAAATATTTAAACATGCAGTAAACGGCGATTGTGAGGATGTAGGCGCAAGTCTAAGCAGGAGACGGAAGATATCATTACGTACATCATCGCGTTTCCGAAGCACGGATTTTCTTCCTCTGTTAAAAATAATAATACATATACGTGTCAAAAAACTTGATATATAAATAACACACATCATAAAAAATAATCTTTGGTATATATAAATAACACACATCGTGAAAAACAATTAAATTTCTCTCTAACACTCTGAAATTTTTTTGATATGACGACTGAAAAAATGAGTGATCTCCAAGCATTAAAACAAATGCTAAATTTGTCAGTCGAGTATGTAAAAATTCAGGAATTGGAAGTCGACAAACCTTACACGATAACTTCCGGTTCAATCGTTTCTACCCAGTATGGCCCCAAGGTACGCCTGTTGCTCAACGCACAATACAGTCTATTTTTACCAGATCGATACGCTAACATGTTATCCGACGAGAAGCTATCTATTTTAATCGAGAACAAAACTCGAATCGTGTACAAGGGGACAAAGGAACTTCTTGGCAAGAAAACGAAGCACGTAATAGAATTTGTGTAACGACTGCGAGGCCGTGAAAAAAAATCTCGGAACATTTATATATAAATAACATACCGTAAAAAAACTACACGAGAAAAAATCTCAGAATATATATATAAATAATATACCGTGAAAATAACACATAGAGCATCAACATGAAGCCCAAGGGTGTCGTGTACCAGATACCATACTCCAATCTTAAAAATCTAGGTGCCCTCGATGGGTTACTCACCAAGAAACAACGCGAGAAGAAACGTTCTTGCTTGAGCAAAGGACACGGAATGAAATTACTTCTCAGCACACCTCAATTGAGACGCTTGCAGCGTTCGCGGAAACAGCAAAAGGTCGGAGGTTTCATATTCAGCATCCCGGCCATCCTGGCAGCATTGGGGGCCGTTGGAAGTTTGGCTGGCGGAAGTGCCGCCATCGCGAAAACCGTCATCGACTCGAAGAAGAACAAGGCGGAATTGGAAGAACAGAAACGTCACAACCTGGCCATGGAGAAGAAAGGGGGAAAGGGCGTGATGAAAAAGTTTTAAAAAAAGAAACAACAGCACTCACCAACCGAGATATTGAATCTCTGATCGAACCGTTACAAATCAAACACTTCAGAGGAGTTTTCATGTCCGACTCGTTACCTTCAAGCGTTAAAAGAAAAGAATGCGGAGTAGTCAACTTGGACGGTCAAGAAAATCCAGGCACGCATTGGATATGTTACCACAAAAATAATGATAAAGCATTCGTTTTCGATTCTTTCGGAGGTGTTCCACCTACAAATTTAATTCATTATCTGAAAACGAACAAAACCTCTATATACTACGACGAACGCATTCAAAATTTCGAAGACGTGAACTGCGGTCATCTCTGCCTCTTCGTGCTCGCGTTTCTCTCTAAAATAAATAACCCTACGATCGAGGATTTCCAGAAAGCATTGTGGAACCTCAAACAGCATCACTAGGATGGGCGTGTTCCATCTCACGAGCGAATCTTCAATCTTGAAACTCACGCTGCACGACGACATCGTCTATCCTAAATCCGTGGCTCTGCGTGCATTCTACAGCATGTACCTCATACCTAACGTCACGCAGCACAACAACAAAATTAGCGTCGGAAGCGAACACATCGTCGTCACGCCAGGCCAATACAATCTTTCCACTTTGCAAGCTCAATTACCCAAAGGCACGTACTTTTCTCAAAATTCGGTCACGCACAGAGTGGAAATCCTATCCGCGACGGAGACCGTGGACCTGGGCACCATGGGAGAACTTTTAGGTTTCGAGAACAACAACCCAAAACTCGAAGCTGGCATCAAGCACGTAGCAACCAGCATTCCTAAATTCTTGGCCATAGAGACTCTGAACGTACACTGCAACGTGGCGGAAGGCATGATCACGAAATCTTCGGACGTATTATTAGGAAGTCACAAGCAGACGGGAATCATAGCCACTTTCAAACCAAGTTCCGAGTTCATGGAACCGATCATCTACACGCCCTCTTCGCCGATCTATTTTCCAGTATGTCGCAACCGCATAGACGACATAGAGTTGGTGGTGACGAACGAGAAAGGAGACGTGGTGGATTTCGCAGGTGCCACTACGACGGCCATCGTGGAGATCAACGTATAATAAATAACACACATAGTGAAATGGAGCAAATCGAAAGTTACGAATTGCAATCTTTCCCTCCCAACCGTCGCACGTTCGCCAATCTCAACGAAGCGAACAGGGAGATCGAATACGACGTGGACGTAGGCGACGGGTTCGTTCATCCTCACAGAGCGGACCTCTACCTTCAATTCGATGTGGTGAAGAAGGAAAGCGGAGACGCGTTTCCCGCAGCAGCAAACTTGATACTCGTGGACAACTTCGTGCCTCACCTGTTCTCGCAGGTGGAGGTGAGGAAACACAACACCGTCATCGACAGAATAGATTATCCAGGCATCACGTCGACGGCACTGGGAACGTTGAAATTATCCAAAACGGACGCGGCGTACTACCAGGCCGGAGGATTCGAAGCCGGGACCAAAATATCGACGACAAGTCACACGGTGCTCTTTCCCATGCGTCTGCTGCCTGGTTTCTTCTCCGACTACAAGGAGATCATGTGGAAGGGAGGACTGCGCGTCACGTTTCGAAGAGCGGCCAACGACAACGACGCACTGATGCGATACGCTACTTTGGGTCCGGACGGCACCACGCCGCTGCCCAACACTTTACCCGAAGCGTCCAAGTGCGTCATCCGGAGCATGGAATTGAGAATGCCGGTGGTGGAATACGAAACGAACTACGCCCTCAAGTACAAAGCGGAGATCTTGAAAAGTCCGCAGGTGCCGATTCACTTTCACGGTTACCAGTGCGTGCAGAAATTGGCGTCGGGAAGTCACATGGAATTCGACGTGACGACGCAGTTCAACAACATACAGTTCGACATGCCAGATTTCGTCGTGGTGCTCTTTCAGACCGGACGCGATAACGACCAGGAAAAAGATTCCAGCAAATTTGACGACTGCAAGATCAAGAACGTTTATCTGAAGAACGGTAGGAACGAAGTGTTCCCGCGCGAGAATTACAACCTCGACATGACCAAAAACGATTACCTCAAACTTTACGAAGCTTACACGGCTTACAAACGCGTGACCGAGGGAAGCGTGGACGTGTACTACGCGCCCAGCGAATTCAAAACACGCAGGCCGATGTTCGTCATCAACACCACGAAAAGGAGGCAGGTGGTGGTCAACGATCGAACCAACATCAAGGTCGTCTGCGAGTTCCACGACGCGCTGCCTGCCGATACTCTGTGCAGCGTCATCCTGATTGCAGAGAAGTCTTTTGTGTATGATGTCAAAAATGAAAGAGTGACCGAACAGTTTTAAGTACAAGAAAAAAATCACATAATTCTCAAAAAATTATACTGACCGCAGGTTCAAATATTAGATTAACCTGCAACGCAATGTTTAGGATGTACTGCGAGGAACACCTTCTTACATTTGTGAGAATAATCTGGAATAAAAAAATAATAATAAAAAAAAATTAATTTTAATGCATTTATAATAAATCACACTTGAACGCACAAAGGAACTTCCCCTTTGGCCCTGCGTGTGCCCCATATTCACCCCGTAGGGCGCGGCAGGGAGTTAGTCCCGCTAAAAATTCCAAACCTCCACCTGTTTTTTTTTTTTTTTTTTGCATTTGAAGATAAACACTATTGTTCTAATATTTTGGCTATATTAAATTAGAACTTCTGTTACATAAATTGTTTTTTTTCATACATACATACATACATGCCATTTACCACATTCTAAGCTAATTTCTAGATAATAGTGGCCCCATGGGAGCGTGTGAATCCAACATTTCAGAACGCACCTCTTGTCGTCGCGTGCGTCCAGGGCAACCTTTCTCACCTGGTTGGTTGTCAACACATGGTCGACGCTCTGGATGCGCTGCTCCACTCCTGCAATTGACGTCCCAGTTAGAAGGGCTTTGACGTAATCCACGATCTTGAGTAACTTTTGGACGACCCACCTGTCCACACCCTTAGCCTTTTTCGTGATGGATCCTTCTGCCTGAATAGCATAGGTTTTGGAGCGAAGACCGACATCCTCGAGAGGCACATCACCTTTCTTCTCGTCTTTGACTTTGCCGGGCACCATCTTGTTGCGAGCCAGGATGCCGTATCGGTTCGGCTGGGAATAGTTTGAGGTGTCGAAAAGGTCAACCAAAGATGGAACCGTGTCCATATCCTTGTACGCGTCGGCTGTGTGAACCTGGTATATTAAACTGTCCGTGTCTATGTAGAGAAGCGAGATGTTGTGGCCGTAGTGTGCACGTAATATGTCGTAGTACGTCTCGAACATTTGTAGCTTGCTCAGATCCAGAACCGTGACTCCAACGTAGATGGGCTTGGTGAGCCTCACCTCACCTCGCTTCATGTGAATCAGAGCCAGCTGCTCATTGTAAATGGTCCTTGATTTGAATAACGGGTTTGCTACGAGCCTGCGACATTGTGCTTTGTTTGATATTAACCTCACATCTACACGATTTCGCACATTCTCCATAGTTTTCCCGAACACCGCATTGTTCATTAACTTGAAGAAATCGCGATCGAAATCAGAAGTGGCGACTGTGCGATGTTCGGTGTTGAGCTCGATGTATGGCCTCATCCATGGAGAATGCTCGAACATCAAAACTCGATGTACCGTGCGGACGGTAACCCCTCGTTTCATCAACCACCGGAGGTTTTGGTAGTGCACGACATAACGCTCTTTGGGCACGAAGTCCATGATGAGCTTTGCTTGGTTCGAGCCGGGTGGGCATTTGAATTCCGGGACTGGCGGAAGATCGCAGAACAAATCCTGCACCTTCTCGGAGAACTCGATGTCCACCTCGGCAAAAAATCCGCGTTCCGAATCGTCGAAACCTTCAACGTCGAAGTTGGAGGGATCGGCCCACTCGAAGCCTCCAAAGGGGAGTGGCTGCATCATGCAGTATCCGTAGAGGTTGTTGACGTCCGTGTGCATGATGTAGCTGGACGGTTGCGAAGGGTCGTAACCGGTGGCCATGTGGTGATTGTTGGCGCGTGCGTATCGCAGCGGCACCTGGACCATTCCACCCCGCACGGCACGTTCCACGAACAACATCATGTCCACGTCCGAAAGAAGCTCAAGCCTGATTTTCGTAAGAAGAAGCATGGCCGACCAAGCCAGTCCGGGAAGACTGTACAAGTATGCAGGGTCCAGCTTGTAGATGGTCTTCGCAGTTGCACGAAACGCCTGGAACACGTCGGCGAGGAGCGTCACATCAAGTTTGAGGTACGCATCGTGGTAGCCCCCGAGATTTTGGCAATCCAGCTCGCGCCACATGGACTGAGCATGGTTCTAGTCATCCTCAGATATGTCCGAGCCTCGCAGCTTGCTATAGAAGTTTGCTCGAGGAGGTAGCGACGTCTCCGCGAACTTGGTAGGGTCCGTGACGTATTCGTAGGGGTAGACCCCCTTACGCCTGAAGAGACCGGCGTCCAAGTTCGGAAAATTCGCAGAGGTGATGAGTGTTTGCTCGTCGCTGAGTTTCCCCGCGAGAGCATCGAGGCTGGCCGGGAGGAACCTCAGGGAGTCGAGGAAGCGAAGCTCGACGGTAGAGCGTGATCCCGGGATCGACACTCGTTTGCTCAAGCTAATGTAACGCTCCTCGTTCTGCGCCAGGACGTTGATTCGCATGTCGTCGTACCCCAAGTCAAGCACCAGATGGTGGAAGTCGTATCCCGAGCCATTGTGAAAAAACACAGGGATGAAGCGCGGGTCCCGGGCTATTAGGTTGCATTCGTTGCACCAAGGACCAACATACCTACCGTTAAAGTGATCGTGGTGTTGGACTTTACGGTTGTTGGCGGTGTACTCCTCGACGCAGACAGGGCAAGCGATGGCCTCGTCGTGTCTACGTTGATCGTGGGGGGACAGTGGGAGCATAGACTTGGGGGCCAACAGTACCTTCCCTATCTCGATGGCCTCGACAACCATCCTCTCGAGGAAGTGTTTAACTGCGTCGGGGCCGCGATACACGTAGGGCTCGGGGGGCGATGTGCTGGTCTCGTCGCACCACAACGTAGGCGAAACTGGATGCCTCGTGGAGTTGGTAAGGGGTGGTGGAGGAAACTTCGGGATCGGGATCGCAAGTGGACAGGGGTTTGAGGAAGGCCTCGAAGTCCGCGATGATGATAGCGGGGTGCTCCACCATGGCACCGTGCATGTGGAAACGCTCCACGGTGCCAGGTTTGGGCAAGACTGCCACCCCAGGCTCGCTGGCATCGCAATAAAGTTTGTGGCGAGCGAGCTTCTCTGCAGCGATGTTGGGACCTCTGATGCGCTGGTAATCTTGCTCTTCTCGATTATCAAAAGTTGACAAGCACCTGCGACACACCTCGACGTGGTGACTATCACTGCTCCGTTGACTCGAAACAAGTCTAGAGAGGGAGCGAATGAGGGTGTAGTGGTGATGAGTTTCATCCTTGATTAGCAGAAGGTGAATTTCCCGCACACCATCGTCGTCTACGTCGCTCACCCGGATAGGGTACACCGTCAGTGAGGCCGTAAACGTTGATGGCCAACCGAGGGTTGTGTGTACGGGCCTCGAACTTGCGAATGTCCCGGACCTCCACCGGGTAGTCGATCCCAGCCATAGCATCTTCCAGTTCCGACTCGTAGGGTAGGTAGTGGTTAACCCGGCGTGGTTGGTTTTTCCAGTGGACAGGGTGCAACGCTGCAAGCACACACCTTACGAAGCACTTGGCGTCACTGTTCTGAATGTTCAGGACGGCCTTTTTTGCCGCGATGGAAGGTGGTAAGGGGACGTAGCTGGAGGCGGAGAGAGGCGTAAACTTGCAAAGTTTGACGCACAGTTCGTGAGGCCCCCCACACAGCGAACCCCCCGAGCCCTCAGCTTCATGTTCTTCTTGTTTAACCACCAGCTCCTCGGCAAACTGGTTGTAGATGACCTCGAGGTTGTCGACATCCGCCAGATGCAGCGTCTTCGCCTTGGTGTTGTGGCAGAAGCTGTAAATTTCATCGGACGGCTTCTTGCACTGGCAACGTAGCGATGCGTAGAATTTGGTGGAGGAGTACGTAGCCAGTGCATTACAAAGAATGGAAATTATTTCTGCTCGCTTCTCCTCTAAAAAGCTACGAACGTTGCATAAGCCCTCCGAAGTGAGGACAAAATCCTCCAACAAACGCTCGAAAGCAGATTGGTTCGCTTTCATCAGGGGCTTGACGCGTTTCCTGGGTGGTGCATTGATGGGGGCTGCTTCTGCCTTCCTCTTGGTGGAGGTCGAAGGCTGAGCCCCAGATGTACTTTCGCTTAGACAAGTAAGCTTATGCTTCTTGGCATACGCAATTGTGATGCGTTTATTGCATCCGGAACACAGTTCGGTGGCAGCCAAATGCTTGCCTGGCACGCAGGTGCGACAATGTCTTGCAAAATATTTGCTTGATATGCTTGTTTTGCACACAGGGCAACTTTTCATGGAGCGCATTTTTTTGGGGGGTATGTTTATTTATATGCGATCTGTTGGTGGTAGAGTGTTTACGAAAAATGCCTTATGAGAAAAATTTTGTAAGCTAATTCTAATTAGCGTTAGTTTGGGGGGTTTATTTATATATGGGTGGTGTTGTCTTCCTCAAATATGCGCTTTAGTCAACCCTATAAAAAAATTTAAAAAAATATATAAGAAAAATATGATTGTAGATAGAAAAGACACAATAAATATTGTATGCATGTGTAATTCTATTTAGCTTATTTTTGCTACAAGTAAGTGTAAGTGGCAAGTAAGCTGGTGTCGCTTGAAGTTGGCAATAGAAATATTTTTTCCACACTTAGAGCACAGTTTGGTCGCACATATTTGTTTTCCCGGCACACAAGTACGACAGTGCCTTTGAAAATGTTTACTTGACACAGCAGTTTGGTACGTAGGGCAATTTTTTACAGAACGTATAATGCAGAGATTTTTTGAGGGTATGTTATTTAATATCCAATGCTGTGCAATGCAAAATATAATTGTTCACTTTTTTTTAACTATTCTCTATGACCTTACTTGGGTTTTTTTTTTTTCGCCAAATTATATGCTTCTAGTCTCCTATACAATACAATATACGTACAATATTGTCAACAGTATCATATTTGAGCAGGTCGCTTGTCACCTAAACACTACAGCTCACAGGTTGACAAAATCTGGCATGAAAGCAGATAATACGCTTAAGTCTTATTTATATATAATTTTCACGGGGCGTACAATATTGTCAACAGTATCATATTTGAGCAGGTCGCTTGTCACCTAAACACTACAGCTCACAGGTTGGCAAAATCTGACATGAAAGCAGATAATACGCTTAAGTCTTATTTATATATAATTTTCACGGGCGTAGAATATTGTCAACAGTATCATATTTGAGCAGGTCGCTTGTCACCTAAACACTACAGCTCACAGGTTGGCAAAATCTGACATGAAAGCAGATAATACGCTTAAGTCTTATTTATATATAATTTTCACGGGCGTACAATATTGTCAACAGTATCATATTTGAGCAGGTCGCTTGTCACCTAAACACTACAGCTCACAGGTTGGCAAAATCTGACATGAAAGCAGATAATACGCTTAAGTCTTATTTATATATAATTTTCACGGGCGTACAATATTGTCAACAGTATCATATTTGAGCAGGTCGCTTGTCACCTAAACACTACAGCTCACAGGTTGGCAAAATCTGACATGAAAGCAGATAATACGCTTAAGTCTTATTTATATATAATTTTCACGGGCGTACAATATTGTTAAGAGCGTCAGTTTCCGTAGAGCTCTCTTTTTCCATCTTCCCTCTATACAGTGAAGCTGTAGAAGACACAATTAGCTAACCTAGCATACAACATACTTTCCTAATTAATATGGATATTGTCACACATTCCTCTTATTTTATACTGTTGTAAATGGAAAAGATTATGTACGGTAAATGTTTTGTACATTATAGGGGAAAAATGCAAAATATCCCCCAATTTTAATTCGATCCACCTCTGAATCGAATTTTTACATATTCTCACGCCGGCACATATGTTGTTCTATTTTGCTTCTTTTACTTGCCTTGCTTAATTAACTCTCGCTAATTAGCATTTTTTTGGAAGAAGTCAACTAGAACAACATATGGCGGTATGAGAAATATGCAAATTAAAGAATATTTTAGTAATATAAGGGCCCTAGCAATTAGCTTCGTCGACTAAGAGTACTCTTTTAAACGTCTTCAGCTAGATCGTATTACTACGCGAGGACGTTTAAAATGTTTGGGTGTTGAAAAAGTTTGACCTACTTTTTTATTTCTATTGTTTACTAATAGATGGCGCTGATAGTACCTCCTCTCTCTCCCCCCTCTTATCCTCTCCCCCTCTTTCTCCTCCTCCTCTGCTGTATGACAAATAGCACAAACATAAAATCAAGATTTTGGAGAGCAAAACATAAAATTTGCATGCATCTGATGTCGAACTAGGAACTTTATCTTTCGGGGAGTCAACATTATTTTTTTACTCAGTCGTCATATAACATGAACACACGCAAACATTCACATGTGCTTTTATTATTTTGTGTTCGGTAAGTACAAGTATATTCTTACATAAATTATTGTTTCATTTAATAAATTGTAAACTCGAAGCCTGCTATACTAACACTCCTTCTGTGTTTCATTATACTATTGAAAGCGAATGTTGCGTGCATACGGAAATAACACAGAAAAAAAAAGCGGATGGAAGCAATTTAAAATCAGTGGAGCAAGGTTAGTATTACGAGAACGTAAAAACATGTGCTTTCATTCAACTTCGAAAAATAAGAATAAATATGTGCATACAGAACACATATGCTTTCTTTTGACAGTTGTAAAATCATATAAATTGTACATGAAGTAAGTTACGGGAAGGCTCTTTCTTTTATATCTGTGTATATGTATGTTGTACAATTAGGTACAAGTATTGTACAATTAGGTACAAATTGTTGTACAATTATTTCCCCCAGTTGCCCAGTTGGAGTTGGGGGCATAACACTGGTACTATTTGTTTAATATTTTATTTCAAATTCACTGTCAGAAACTAGTGTTGCCAGTTCCTGGATGTAGGTTTACCTACTCTGTTGGTTGTCACTGTCAAGCTTCCAGTATTCGTACAGCATAAAAAGCTATATACGATATGGCGCATTCGCTTATTACTGTTGCCAGCCGTAGGTCTCTCTCTCTCTCTCTTCATCTTACAGCAACGTTGGCATCTCTATTTTTTTTTAGTTGTAAGTGGGTTGCCAACACACTCTAGTTAATAATGCTACATATTATACACACACACGCACACACATACTGTGTTGCCATCCACCCACCTCTCTCTCTTTTACGGCAGTACCAACTCTCCTTGCCCAGTGTGTGTAGGTTGGCAAAAATTGTTTTATGTACTGTAAGGCAAGCCTCAAGCAAAGTTGCCAGCTCCTTGCTTTAGGTTAGGTTAGACCAAAAAAAAGTTGTAGGTAGGCTGTCGGTTGTTTAACTCTTCCCTCTCTTTCTCTCCTCTCTCTTTTTTTTTGTAAAAAGCTATGGTAAAAGAACCAGTAGGTTGGCAACCTTGCTTTATGCACTGTAAGACAAGCCTCAAGCAAGGTTGCCAGCTCCTTGCTTTAGGTGGTTAGACCGAAAAAAAACCTTGGTGATTTTTTTCGAGTAAGGTGTTGGCAATACTGCGAGAAAATAAGGCTTATGCCTTACAAGAGCAAACCATTAAGAAGCCTCGATTTCAACATATTCATAGAGCAGATTATGCAATTCTGGGTTATACTGGTGGGCAATTTTGAAGGGTATTCTTGGCTGAGAGTGATTATTATTTCTGTATATGTTGAGTGTACAATAATAATAATTTTTAAAATCTTCTATAGATACAGGATCATTTTGTAAAATTCTGTACCATAATGCACCTACACAAACTCTACAATTCTTGTGTATCTCTCCCAACAATTTTAAGCAATAGAAGAGCGTGTTGCATGTCTTGTTGTGGGTTATAAAATTTACATATATTGCCCAGTTATCTGTGTATGGCAGGTTCAAAACATTCTGGATATACTTGTAAGGGCTGGGTGCAATCTTGATTTGTTTTTTCACAATTCTTATCAATTTAATGTTGTCCACATCTAAAAGTCTGTAATAGTATGGTCCCTTGTAACATGGACCTAACAACAATTTTGATAGAGTGTAATAATTTGTAAAATGCACACACCTGTTTGGACACTCTATACATTCAGAGTATAGTTGTGTTTTAAATATGCTGTTCTGCAGATCCACCACAAACAAGCCAGAGCTGTACAATACAGGCCAGCTTCCTGCAACAAACTTGTCATCATATCTTGATTTGTATACCCTGTTTCCTATCTGCAATGCAAAGTATCCTGGAAGCAGGAAAAAATCTATTGGCATATCATCGGGCAATAGCTTATATCTGTAATTTCTCTTGTAAAACATCTTGCAAATGTTCCAGTCTATGGATGCACTGTATCTACTGGGTGCAAGTATCTACAAAACACCAGGTACATCATAATCAGCCACAAATATAAAATGCATGCCATTGTTGATCAACTTGTCAAGATCAGCATCTGCATTGTTGCATAAAGCTGCTTGTATGTTGAAATAATCCTCAAATCTGCTGATATTCTTAAATTCTATCAACATGTTTTCAACAGTGCAGTATGATCACCAGGGCTGCACTCTCTGCAAAACAACTCCTCAGACAGTAATATGACAGGATTAGACACTTGTTCCTGGCAGCAGCTGCATATCCAGTTGTGTATAACATATTTCCTATTATTTGATTTGTTACATTTTGGACAGCATGCAGCTTTATTCTCAACAACTCTGTTTAGAAAACAATATCTGCAAAATACATGCCCGCATTGAAATGCAACATCAACAGGAAACAGAATACACTGGCACAGCCAAGGTGCAGAGTTGTTGTTCCCCTCAGTAATGTTTCCAATCACAGCAATATTGTGCCTGTTGTAATTCTTGATCCTTCTAATGAGAATATTCAACTCCTCGGCTCCTGCTGCATAATTTGGATGAGTATCGTGAGAGATGCATCCAAATAAATCATTCAGCATCATTCTTCTAAGCATCTCAATGTACATGTTCTTCTCAAACACAGTGAATGGTATAAATGATTCAGTGTTCCTGGCCATGTTCTTCATCATCTGCCTGTTTGTAATATCTTGCTAAGGGAGCCACCAGAAATACTTGTCATCATCTTCAATTCTATTATTGCTATCAGGTGCAGCAGGTAGGCATTCTCCTAGCATATTTGCAAAATCACCCAGAGCATTTTCCAACTTGCCCACATCAACATTACAGGGTTCATCAACATTGCACAGCTTCTCATACAATTCAACTCTGAGACACATGTTATTTTTCATATATTTGTATGGATCCTTGTATAGGATAGAGTACCATATATTTATAAATTTTGTAAGTGTTTCCCTAGTAAATCTTAAAGATGTTATGAAACATGCAACCTCTGCATTGAGCACAGGGTTTGTATCCAGAAAATCCCAAAAATTTCTAAACATATCATCTCGGCCAGCATGTATATTGCGGCCTTCAATTATATGCCTGGGAGCCTGAACAAACAGTATGTCATGTAAAAACAGCACCATTCTTACCCAGTTTCTTATGATTCTTCCCCATAGCCTGTACAACATTCTGTTGTTTTCAAATTTTTTGCACTCTGCAATAACATTCACCATGTATGGATTGTAGAGCTTCACCAGATCAAAAGGCAGATCGGGTTCAAATTCTACAAAATTATTTTTCACCAGCTCTAATTTGCATGGTGGATTCTTAAATTGTTCAGGAATCAATCTAACATTTTGCAAAAGCTTGTACCATGCAGATGGCAGGCAAGACTGGCAGTTTCTGTGTATCTCACCAACAAGTTTCAAGGTGTAGATAACCCAGCTGTTTTCTTGCCTATTCCTAAACAGCTGCTGTGTGTATTCTTCCCACTTGTCTGTGTAGAATACCTCCACAATTTTGTTGTAGGAATCAAACATTCTGAATCTCACTTGATTGTTGAGCAATATCTCAAGCATCCCCGTGTTGCCTGCTGCACGGTAGTAGGGCCCTCTTCTTGCACATGGGCCCAATAGGTGATTCATCAACATGTTCTGATCAGGGTATATCACATATCTTTTGAAACTGTCAATCCCAAAGGATTGCAGGTGTGTATGAAATATTGAATTCTGATAATCTGTAATATATAATCCAAAATTCCCAACTCTAACAGGGGAGCTCTCTGGGAGTAGAGCCATCTTATCCTGGTATGTTCCCCCATCATATTCAATTCCAATGCCCCTTGGATATAGGTGTATTTCTCTTATTTTATCTGATCTGTCACTTGGTTCTGACAACAGGTAAAATTGAATATGTTTCTTGTACACAAATATTATATGCTTATATAGAATAGATTGCCTGTAGCCCTGGTTTCTCTAATCTACAGTGACATTTCCAGTGTTATTGCACATCAACATCACAAGAATCATGCTTTCATTGTCAAAAGTCTCATAGATTTCATCGAGAGTGCTGAAGCTCCCATAATTGATAAAATTTTTAATCCTCATTTTTTTATTCTTCTTGCAAGGGACCATCTTCCATTTTTATCTCGAGTACAAAACTATCATCAATCTCATGATTGTAGCATAGAAATTGTTTTGTGAATGTATAAAAATAATAGCCTTGTCCTGAACACAGTGCACATGATAGATTATTAATTTTGTAATATTTTGTTATATTATTGAGGCACAATTTGCAGCAATCTGATGTTGTGTAGGTATTTAGGTAGCAATACCTGCACACAACATGCCCGCATGAATACACAACCTCTCCAGGATACAGGGCACACATGCATGGGTATAAATATCTAGAATTGTTTCCACTTGCTACAGGAATTAAACTTGCACCCCTGCATTTATCTATTTATCATGCTTTCAAAATTTAAATTCTTGTTAAAATAATTGGGGTGTGTATCCAATTGTAAATTAAACAGCCCTGTTAATGTTGTAACCCTTTCCAAAAAACTGAAAAACCCCACAGGTGTGTCAAGTGGACCGGAAGTGGGTAAACCGGAAGTGGACCGGAAGTGGACAGGAAGTGGACCGGAAGTGAACCGGAAGTGGACCGGAAGTAATATGTGTGGGTGTGTGTAGGTGGGTGTGGGTGCATGTGGGTGGCTCTTATTAGCATTTTTGGCTGTTTTAGGTATAGCCAAAAAAATATCAAGAGGGGCAAATTTTTAACAAGCTTATGGACAACAATCTCACAGATGTGGCTTTTGTAAGTGTAGGTAAATCAATCTGAGGGGGCTCATCATTTCACGGGAAATTCCCGAGGGCATTTTTACAAAAATCTTGGAATAGACAGAGTACCACACTTGAGCAATAAGCTCATATGCACATCTTGAGCTAGTTTTAAGTGTAGCCAAATCTGCCTGAGGGGGGTTCATCATTTCTCGTCCCAGTAATAGGTCAAACCCCACTACTCTTACGTCTGAACCAGCGGCGTAGTCTAGCTGTTTCTTGATCAGGAACGGTGACAAGTCCTTTAGTGTAGCAGCTCCATGTTTCTTTGTTATTGGAGATTCATCGGTACTCTCGGTCTTCTGCACAATACTAATCACAAGATAACGTGGCACGTTACTTGTCTTTTCCGATAATTGAAGCGGGCTCGAAGGCCGCGCTCGTTTTGGGGGTTTCCCTCCGTTTGAGTTTTTTTTGTACCCATATACAAAAATTATTTTAAGTGGAGGGTCCATAAATTGTCGCCTCGACATGCCCTCTATGCCGAGGAAGGCCTACCCCCAAAAATGGAGGCTACTCGAGTACCAAACCGAAATCCCCGAGGCCACGTTCGCGACTGCACCTACCCCTGCAGCCAACACTGTCCCATCGGCACGTGCAACTCACACCTTGGGTTAGGGTTTTTTATCGAGGTTGTCTCCTCTAGCAGGACCCTTAGTTATAGGGAGGTCAAAGATATGGAGATGAATGACGTGATGGAATGGTGAAAACGGGAGATATGGATGTGAAGAATGAGTGAAATGATAAGATGGAAATGACCTCCCTACTAAGCCCCCTCACCCCGTCAAGGCAGTCCTACATGGAGGGGGAAGGGAGGACTGAGAATCACATTTCGAAAAGCGGCCAACGACAACGACGCACTGATGCGATACGCTACTTTGGGTCCAGACGGTATCACGCCGCTGCCCAACACTTTACCCGAAGCAGCCAAGTGCGTCATCCGGAGCATGGAATTGAGAATGCCGATCGTGGAATACGAAACGAACTACGCCCTCAAGTACAAAGCGGAGATCTTGAAGAGTCCACAGGTGCCCATTCACTTTCACGGTTACCAGTGCGTGCAGAAATTGGCGTCGGGAAGTCACATGGAATTCGACGTCACGACGCAGTTCAACAACATACAGTTCGACATGCCAGATTTCGTCATTGTACTCTTTCAGACCGGGAGGGAAAGAATCAGGAAAAAGATTCCAGCAAATTCGACGACTGCAAGATCAAAAACGTTTATCTGAAGAATGGTAGGAACGAAGTGTTCCCGCGCGAAAATTACAACCTCGACATGACCAAAGATGATTACCTAAAACTTTACCAAGCGTACTCTGCTTACAAGCGCGTGACCGAGGGAAACGTCGTCATGTACTACACGCCCAGCGAATTCAAAGAACGCAGACCCATGTTCGTCATCAATACCACGAAACGGAAGCAGGAGGTGGTCAACGATCGAACCAACATCAAGATCGTTTGCGAGTTCCAGGACGCGCTGCCCGAGGATACCGTGTGCAGCGTCATCCTGGTCGCAGAGAAGTCCTTCATCCATGACGTGAAGAACGAGAGGGTGACGGAACAGTTTTAAATATTGCCTTCGTTGAGCAAGAATGGCTTTTCTACAATCCATTACAAAATTTTTAATCTAAAAAACGCCCAAAGCACTACAATAGGGTTGCAGAGTTTTTTAGATTAAAAACTAACTTGACAAATCGAATTTCTTAAAAAAAAAAATTGAGGGGGCGCTTGCTTGTACTCTCCCGCTCTCCTATTGTTCAGTGAACATGCCCTTCACACAGCACAGTCGATTTCAAATACCGCTACAATACCTTTTTTTGCATCATGAGGAGAAAAACATCGTAGCAGGGGGGCCCAAAAACATCGTAGGAGAGAGGTTTCGTTAGGTCGTAGCAGGGGGGCCACACATTGTAGAAGATCACACATGAGTTCTAAAAAAACATCGTGGCAGATTACGCTGAGAGCAAGGTCGTAGTAGATTACAATGAGGGACCTTACAGTAAGAGGAGACAGCAGACTTATAGGTAAGTCATTTCAAAGAGTAGGTCAAAGGGCGAGGTTAGCATAAGAGCAGGAGGTAAAAAATAGCTTAAAAAAGTGATGCCAGAGCTTCTTCTGTCCACTTTTCTCTCATTGTATGTTAGTTTAGCCCGTAAAACGTCGTAAAATAAAAAAAGTAGTTCAAAGGACTGCGCCAGAACGTTTGGGGTTCCCGCCATAAGGGAGGAGGCCCGGTAAGGGGGTGAGGGGTAGAGAGGAGGAAGCATTAACACCGCTATTGCCAGTTGGCGTCTTCTTCATCATCTTACTGCATACTTATCATCTTATAGAAGGTTACGCCGTCAACTTGTAACTTGTAGGTTAGCCTCGCCTGTGAAATATCATGTTTAAAAAACACGAGGTTTGTGAAGCAACTAGTCAGTGTTGCCAACTCCTATTGGTAGGTTAGCTTCGCCTGTAAAATATCACCATGGTGACATTTTCTTGGGGTGGGTTGGCAACACTGAACCCCACTTGATGACGTTGAAACGGTCCACCTGCACTACACTAAAGTAGGTCAAAGCACGTAGAGGCTCTCGTGTAGTTTAGCACGTAATAAAAAAAATGAATAGGTTAAGTTATATCACGTAAGATCGTGATATACCTACAAGTATGAGGTAGGAAAAAAAGAGGTAAATTGAAAATTTTACTAAAACATCGCTAAACGCTAAAACATAAACAAAAAATTGTCAAAATATGTCAAAACTGATATTCAATTGATAAAAAAGAGGATACAAATGCATACCTACAAAGTATTGCGTAGAAACAACAAGTTTACACTACTGACATTTTTTTTTGGAGGTGCGACGAAAGCACACAGGGTTTGTTTTTTCGATAACGTTCTCGTCCCCCGATCTCGTGTAGCTAATAACGTCCACACGCGCTCTTGACCAATACGAGTGATAGATCCCCATGTCGTCGCAGCAAGTGTAAGCCCACCACCATAACCAACGCCTTCGCCTCGTGTGTGTTCCAGGTAAAAACTTTTTGACGTCTTAAACTTGTTGACGACAAGTACACTTAAATTTTTTTTCTCATAGTAAATTTTTTTCTTATATCCGAGAAAAATTATTTCTTAACACTTGTAGGTTTTCTTCGCTGTTTATAAATATGTAATTTTTTTGGCCTCAGAAAAACTATATTATATATATAGTTTACACAGAAATTTGATCTTGACCTATATTATTACTACTAAAAACCACCAACAAAAATATGTATGTCTACATGCTGATTTTAAGCACCTGAAATTTTTTTTGTCAAACAAGACCGACAAAATTCTTGTTCGACAATTTTTTGACACGAGTTTTTTGGGGCTTGTCGCATGCATAACAAGAACAGAGTTCGGCAAATTTTGTCACGTTGAGCAGCTCATCAAATTTCTCACAGTTTAACATAGATTTATTTTTGACCAGCAACAGATCAAATGCACAGGTGGTTCGAACCGGTTGTCTCATCGACTTTCTGTTGACGACAAAAACTATTACATGTTTTTGTGTGTGCACGTCGAACTAGAAAATTTTTATCTCCTCCAACAAGCAAGAGCTTTTTGTGTGAGTTGACCTAACACCTGGTAATCCGAAAAATTATTTTTTTAACAATTGTAGTTTTTCTTCGTCGTGTGTTGAATTTTTTGACGAAAAGATTAACAACTCCTCACAAGAGTAATTTTTAATACCCCGAAAAATTTTTCTCATCGACACCAACTATCAACAACTTTGATTTGCTGTTTATAAATATATAATTTTTTCGCTTCTAAGAGAAACTATTTGGGGGATAGAATATACATAAAAAATTGATCTTGACCTATTTTTTATTTGTTGTATCAACCATATTTTGATTTTAATACTCTTAAAAAAACTTTTGTCATCGCGACAATTCAACTGTTAAAAAAAATTATTCTCCGTCACAAGCGTAAATTAACACAAACCACATAGACATGAAAATGTAGGTCAACTGTGTGAAAAAAAATAATCTACTATTGAGGATGTATAGATTTTTTCAACTCTCGGCGTACATAGCCATGGCGTGCAGAGAAAAACCCACGATGGACGTTTGGTGGCCGTGGAAGTAGATGTGCCTTTGCCAAAATGATTTTTGCGCCGGTTCTGGACAACCGCAGATTTTTGCACGTCGGTGTAATCTTTGAGACGAAACAGCGATTCGATCAACACGTCGTCCTACTCGGTGCAATGGAGATCGTAAATTTTTTTTCGTAGTTCGTGGTATTCGACACCTTCGATTTTGACACCATGTATATTTAATATTTGCTCGGTGTGATAGTTGAGTGTGTATGAGGTCGACAAAGTGATGCAGCAACGGCTCCCGTACATAACCTCGTTCAAGCTTCGGAATCGAGGCACTATACCTTCCGAATGGATCATGTTTGCAAAATCCGATTTTATGTTGCCGGCGACAAGTTTTAGGTAATTCACGAGCGAGTTTACATCCCCGCGCCGACGAGAAACCCGATGATGGCTACCGGTCCACCGAACGTGAGGTGTTTCAAAAATCGAGCACCTGTTTTTGCAACGTTCAATGTTTGTCGCGCCACCGTGCCCATACTTTTAGCTATAACTTGTCGACCCACACCGTGGAACGCGCCGACGAGAAACCCGATGATGGCTACCGGTCCACCGAACGTGAGGTGTTTCAAAAATCGAGCACCTGTTTTTGCAACGTTCAATGTTTGTCGCGCCACCGTGCCCATACTTTTAGCTATAACTTGTCGACCCACACCGTGGAACGCCTTAACTTCATGTTGCGCACGGTGTTGGATTGCACGACCGTCGGTGCTTTCACGATTGATTTTCTCTTGGCCTCCTTGTCGATAAATTCCTCCAGCTGATGTTGAAATTCTTTCATCGACATAAACTCTTGCACCAGTTCGAATTTTGCAGCGGTGACCTGCTCGTCGTCGTCTGAGTTAATACCCGACGGTGGCACAAGAACTGAAATTCCCAGCAACCCTATTCCTTCTAATATGAGATCGTGGAGCGCATTGCTCATCTGTTTACGATATTCCCTGTCGTACTCGGCTAGTTGCTCTCGTAAATCGCCTAACGTGTACGTGTGCTCGAAAACGTAGTTTGTTCGTTCACCGATAGGCACGTGTGAAACAAATTGAGAGTATGGGTTTAGGTTGGTTCGGTCGAGGTAAAATTCACCGTGGTAAGGAGGTCTCTCCAGCATTTGATTCACAAAAAGCGACAAGTCGTGCTTTTTATTTTTCACCACCAACGGATCAGTTATCTGCAGGTGGTCCACGGTGCTGTACGGAACATCGTTCGGCTCCAACTCTATCACCTTCTTCGGCACCACCAACTCTACGAGTAGACAGAGCGTGAGCAAAACTTCGGCCATGTTGCCAAACTCCTTGGTGAGCTCTGGTTTGACGACGCCTCGATACCCAGGAAACCACAACCAATAAGCCCACCCTGTGTCTATTCGAAGGAAGGAGACAGTCGAGTCCGTTGACAATCTTTTTGCCGTGAAGGTGACGTTGCTGCCCCACGAACAACCTTACTTGGGATCGATTTTGTAGTATCCTCCTGCCATAGGAATATTGTAGGTGGGTTCGTTTTTCGAGCGAACCAAATGAGGCGAGGGAAATCATAAATCCAAACCCAACTGTGGATTCGTCCCCTTGTGCTGGAAATCCAAACTCGGTCCAAAATCAGGGTTGGTTTTTTTCCACAGGTTATTGCGTTTGGATAGGTAGCTTGGATGGTTTTGACCAACCTCCAAGCAAGATAGTCTGTGTAGTAGTTTGACAGAGCTGCGAATTCCCCCATTGTTGAAATTTTACAAACAGTTTATTTATATTACAGAATTCTAACCAAACACACATCAGTAGCGATGAAGTTTGAAGATATTCTAGCGTTTTTCAACAAGAAAACCTTCAATAAACTAGACACATGCAATGTTGGTGTTTCAACACAGGCAGCCGAAGAATTTCTCGACAAACTCGTGATTGAAGGTACGCTACCTATGCTGACCCCCGTTCGCAGAACCACAGCACTCGACAACAAGAAGAAGAACATTTTTGTTTTTGAGGGACCGAGCGCCACGCGCAAAACGACGCACGCAAATTTTTTGGTCGAGAACTACAGACGAAGCTTGTTTCGTGCGATGCCGTCAGTGTGAACAACCCCGTAAGCATCACCGAGTAACTGTTCGCACCGAATGTTTTCGCCGACTGGAACCTGTTGAACGTGGTGGTGTGGTTGTGTCGCGTGCAAGACGAAACTACCGAATTGATTTCCGACAGGTCGATGTTGGCCAACAACATGTACATGTTCGTGTGGCGCGCCATGAAGGACGAGGAGCCAGAGGAGTTTGAAAAGCACAACGTGGAAGAGTTATCCGTGTTGTAACTTAAGCACGCCGAGGCGTTTGAAATTCATGTTGCGCTTTTTGTGAAATGTGTAGATAACCTGTTTCCCAACTTGCATTTCAATCACTTTTTCCTGATGCACGACAATTCAGGACGGCTTGAAAGCTCGCATCACAAGAAAACATCCGTTCGACAGAGATCTACCCGAAAAATACACCATCCTGGAAATGTTTTTTTTTACTCACCTGTGGAAAATGTTAGATTGCGTCGAGGAGAGACTACTCAACAACATTAAGACGAAATCATTCATAACCAAGTGTGTGCTGTCCAAAATCTACGACGCAAAGCTTGAGCGTAAATTGTGGATTAAACCTGTGTCTGACTTGTATGTTGTGTGTTGTCAATAAAAATGCTTTTTCAAATAAAAAATGGTTAGTGTTTGTTGGGTTTTTTCACTTTTTGAATCATGTCGAGCTCAAAGTTCGCAACCGATGTACCCGCAGCAAAAACAGCAGCGACACCCATCAACAATCCTCCATTGCTGTGTAGTCATTTTCCTGCATTTCAAGCTCCTTACGACTACCTCAACGAAATGTTTGACAGGCAATTTTCCCACAGGGTTGTCAACTACACGAGGCAGTTTGCCCCGGACAAGGTTTCGAGTGTGTTTTTTGGACAATTGAATCGCAACACGGTGGACATGTTTGCTACGCCCGTGGACGAGAAAAATGTTCCCCTAGACATGCCCGTGTTGTTGACCAACAACGCGCAACTGTTGGCCGCGTCCAGAGCCATCCAATATATTGTTCGAGACATCATGAAGTGTGAGTACGTCAAAGCAGAGTTCTGCGTCTACTTTTACCAGATTGGATTCTTCAACACATGGCACCTGGATGTTGCAGAACAGTGTATCGCCAAATATTTGTCGCTAGAGAGGTTCGACGACGAGTTGGAAGATTGCCAGCAAGCGATGGAGTTGCTCGATGGCCAGTTTCCCAACAAGCTAGAAGCATCAGAAAACTGCGTGGCTAAGATATTAGCTATGTCTCCGGAATCTGTGTGCAACGTCCAATCGAGCTCCAGAGCACTCAGAGGTGTAGATGCACCCCCTGGATGTGACGTACTTTGGTCCAAACGGCTTTCGACGAAGCCTGCTTCGTTAGGGATAACACGTATTGGACCCAGCACGACTTCTTACTGGCTCAAATGAGCCGACGGGCACGGGCACGTTTAATGCGGAAGTGCTCGAGGTTTGTGGCAGTGTGGTTCCTCTTGAATCGATCTAGGGCATGATTGCGGTCCTTGTTGGCTGCACCGATCTCCGCAGTCCACCAGGGGACTGGGCGCCGCCTCGCAGGTCCAGTGGGATGTGTAATGGAGGTGAGTGCAGCATCATGCACTCGTGACACAAAGATATCTAAGGCGTCGATGGCTGGCAAAGTCAAGGTAAGATAGACTTCAAGGTCCACTGCACATACGAAGGCACCCCAGTCGGCCCGTCGTCGTCCTGTTTTTCACGTGAGTGCTGAAGGTGTTCGAACGTTAGAAAGAGTGGGAAGTGATCACTCCGACAGAGATCAGGGTGAAGACTCCAAGATGTGGTAGGAGCAAGACTGGGACTGCAGAAGGACAAGTTCAACGCAGAGTATGTGCCTCAGGAAGGACTGAAATATGTGGGAGTCCCATCATTCAGAAACCTTAACCTTCATCTACAATTTGACCCCGGGGCTCTGTACGAACGGAGCCCCACAAACGATGGTAGGAATTAAAGTAACCCAAAAGAACTACAGGAGACGGAAGTTGTTCGAATATAGAAAGGTCCTTAAGAGAGAATCGCTCCTATCTTGTGATGTAGATAAAGTCCACAGATATTGGCTGTGGTAGATGGACCAGCACGCCACAGCTTGGAGGGGGGTGGTGAGAAAGATTGGTGTTGAGTTGACGGTATTTCGAACACCGATTGTAACACCACCGTGTGCACGACGACCCTCAGGAAGCTTGTCGGTGCGGTAAAGCGTGTATTCGTTGAGAATCACTGATTCATTTGGACGAACATGTGTCTCTTGGAGACATATGATGGCAAGCTCAAATTCAGATATTAAGATTTGCAGTTCCTCGAGATGAGTACGGAAACCGTTAAGGCTCCATTGGAGACAATGAGGCATAGTTGTAAATATTATAGTTACCTTTTGAGGCGTACTCTATTTCTAGGCCCTGTCACCTTGATAAATTCTTGATCCGCGGCTTCGTCCTGTATCATGTCCTTGGGTAAGGACGCAGAGGGCGATGGGGATGAAGAAGGGGGAGTGGTGGCGGGTGCTTTGTGCGCCCGCCGGGCAGCTTTCAGCTGCGCCTCAAGTTTCAGAGTGGTGGCTGCCACCCTGATTGGAGAGCTACTCGAAGCAGGGCGGGCTACTATGGGAAGCGTTGTAGTTTGAGTGGACACGTCGCTGGTTTGTACACCTACACTGCGACGGGTAAGAGCAGCCGCAGGAACTGTAGCGAATGGCACAGATAAAGTGTTGTGTATACTTTCAAGGAGACGTCTTTTGCTTCACCAGCGGAGATTTTCTCTATGACGACCAACTCTCTGATTTTCTTCTCTTGTTGGAAAGAGGGGCAGTCACGATGCCACACTGGGTACTCGCCTTGGCAATTAATGCATTTGGGATCAGAAGAACAAGGTTCGGTCCCATGAATCAGGCTGACTAAACTTACCACAAAGGACGGTAGTGGCCTTGCAGGAAGGCTGAGTGTGCCCAAAGTGCTGGCATTTGAAACACCGCATCGGGTTAGGGATGTACGGCCGTACTTTCAGTCTCAAATATCCAGCCCGTACCCTATCTGGGAGAGTGGTCGTTTGGAACGTTAGTATTTGACTAGAATTTGAATTTAAAATTTTGGGAGCGTCAGCACTTAGGCTATATTGCTCCCGTCACATTATACGGGGACCAGCCCCTTACCATTACAAATAACAACTTTAACGTTGCATCACTAAAACTCTTAAAATGTTCTGACTTCTATTAAAAGCTGAGACTGTAAACGGGCACTCAGCACACACAAGGACAAAAAACAGGACAACACACACAAAATGATATTGGCCATAGTGCCACTCGCCAGAGCCTCGTTAGTCTTTAGTCCAGGGTGCACTACGTGGAAGTGAGGTTGACTTTTGGGCGCCTACGTGGAAGGTACCCCTTACACCCCGGAACGTTAGTATAAGTGAAGCAGTTGTCAAAAGTTCTCCGGATTGTCGCGTCTTGATTCGCTGCACTGCGGGGACATGTTGGTCTGAGAGTGTTTCAAGAATCTCTTCCTCCTCAGCATTTAGCAGATTCCAGTGGCGAATCACACCTTTGCTACTGTTAAGTTGGCGATAGGGTTCGACATTAACAGGGAAGTCGCCCAAAGATCTTAGCTTTAGAAGATTGTTGGTCTGGCGATCTGTGCTGGTCTGGATCAGTAGATTTCCGTTTCGCAGGTTTTTTTTTTATTTCTGGTACGTCTGAACCAGCGGCGTAGTCTAGCTGTTTCTTGATAAGAAATGATGACAAGTCCTTCAATGTAGCAGCTCCATGTTTCTTCGTTGTTGTTCCAGATTCATCGTCGGTTTTCTGAATAATACTAATTACAAGATAACGTGGAACGTTACTTGTCTTTTCCACCAATTGAAGCGGGCTCGAAGGCCGCGCTCGTTTTGGGGGTTTCCCCCCGTTTGAGTTGTTTTTTGTACCCATATACAAAATGTTATTATTGTGGAGGGTCCATAAATTGTCGCCTCGACATGCCATCTATGCCGAGGAAGGCCTACCCCCAAAAATGGAGGCTACTCGAGGACCAAACCGAAATCCCCGAGGCCACGTTCCCGACTGCACCTACCCTGCAGCCAACACTGTCCCATCGGCACGTGCAACTCACACCTTGGGATAGGTTTTTTTATCGAGGCTGTCTCCTCTAGCAGGACCCTTAGTTATAGGGAGGTCAAAGATATGGAGATGAATGACGTGATGGAATGGTGAAAACACGTGATATGGATGTGAAGAATGAGTGAAATGAAAATGGCCTCCCTAACTTAGTTATAGGGAGGTCAAAGATATGGAGATGAATGACGTGATAGAATGGTGAAAACGTGAGATATGGATGTGAAGAATGGGTGAAATGATGAGATGAAAATGGCCTCCCTACTAAGCCCCCTCACCCCGTCAAGGCAGTCCTACATGGAGGGAGCTGAATGCTTGAAAAACATCCGCAAGTATTGTTACGTCTAATTTCAAGTATGCATTGTGATAATCTCCGAATGTTTTACATTCTAGTTTATCCCACATCAGTTGTGCATGTTCGTATTTTTTGTCTGTAATTCCTGCTTTTCTCAGTTGACTGAAGAATTCTTTTTGAGGAGAGAGAGTGTCGTCATTAAATTTAGATTCATTGTTTACATATTCATACGGATAAACACCTTTACTTTTAATCAGTTTTATATCTATGTTGGGAAAACTAGCTTTCGGAATTTTGAATTTTCGTCATAGAGTTTACTTGCTAGAGCGTCCAAACTTGTGGAGAGAAATCTGAACGAGTCAAGAAACTTCATCTCTATGGTTTCGTTTGTCCCCGAAATCTTAATTTTCTTACTTATAGAAATGTATCGTTCTTCATTTTGAGCAAGACTATCTATTTTTTGTGTCATCTCCAAGTTTCTGAATTAAGAAATGAAAATCGTAATTCGATCCATTATGAAAAAATATGAGGACGAATTTGGGCCTTTGAATTTTGAGGTTGCAAGCATTACAGATTCCGCTGATGAAACGACCGCCTGTGTGCGAATGGTGAAACACTTTACGATTCTCGTTTGTGAAGTACTGATTGCACACTGGACACTCGACAGTTTCGTCAAATATTTTTTGTTCCTCAGTTGTCAACAAATTTATCGGTTTGGATATTTGCAAGAAGCTGCCAATTTTCTCAACCTCCTCTTCCATCTTTTCAAAAAAGTGTTCGATAACATTCGGTCCACGGTATACATATGGTTCATTTATTTCATCTTGTCGTATGACAGTGTAACCAAAACTATTTGGTTCATGAAGCTGATATGGCGTTGTGGAGGACATTTTTGGATTCGGTTTGCAGGAGGACAGTGGCTTCAGAAATGATTCCAAATCTGCGACGATAATGGCTGGATGATCAAACAAAGCCTTGTACATTTTGAATTCTTCGACTTCGTTCTTTTTGGGCATCAACATTCGAGCTAGTTTGTTGTCACCGCAATATATTTCATGTTCGACACGTTTTTCAATAGCAATTTGGCGTGCGGTATATATCTGGTGATTGAATTTTCTTCGATCATTAAACGTTGTCAAACACCTTGGACAAACATCGATGTGATTTGCATACTTCGTTGCTTGACTTCTGATTAGTCGTGATAGTGAGCGAATAAGGCAGTAATGGTGAATATTGTTGTTTGAAATTAAAAGAAGATTAATTATATGAGCATTATTATCGTTGATATCATTTATCCTGATGGGATGCACAAGATGTTTTTCTGACGTATAAGAATATACATTAATAGCAATGCGTTTTCCATCAGAATCTCGTGCGCGCAACTCGAACTTTGATATGTCTGACAATCCCACGGGGTATTCAATGCTAGACATTATATTTTCAGACTCTGTCTCGTACTGCTTGTAATGATAAACTTGCTCTGGATTATTTTTCCAATGAACAGGACACAGAGCTGCCAAGATGCACCAAAGAAAGCATTTTGAGTCATTATTTTGAATATTTAACACTGATTTCTTGCTTTGAATGGTCGGTGGTAGAGGAACGTAACTCGATGCAGAAAAAGGCATGAATTTGAGCAAACAAACGATAGAAATTATTGATGTTATTTACATAAAATTTAAATTTTTATATAAAATTTAATGGGATATCACCAACTTAAAATTCAACCTGATAATACTATTCCCTATGAAAAACTATGACCTTACTTGGGTTTTTCCGCCAAATTATATGCTTCTAGTCTCCTATACTTTGGTGCAGCCCGTTCAGGTTCTATCCCCCGCGATGTGGGTTCCTCTGCCGATCCAGCAAAGGTGAGAAATCAGCACTGTGCTCTGACTTCTATAGATTTATAGCCAATAGAAATCTTGCTTACTTAAACCAATCAGAAAACACCACGTATAAATTATTAGCCAATCAAAATCTATGTTTTTTAGCTATCATATATAAAAAAAGGAAAATATCCCAGTTTCAATTCGATTCATCTGTGTGAATCGAAGAAACAGACAATTTGTATATTCTCACATCACTGTATGCTTGCCCCCTATTAGAACCTCTTTTGCTGTTGTGCTCAATTAGTATTCACTAATTGGCGATTTTCTTGAAGAGGTCTAATGGAACATGATACGGCGGTATGAGAAATATGCAAATTTCAAGATATTTTAACGAATTACGCCGGGTTAAGCTAAGTTCGTATTGCTAAAAGGCCTTCGTCATTGCAAGTCACCTAACCCATTCACTGGCAATAAAAGTTAAAAATTTTGACGTAGTGAAAAAAAATAACTTGTCCTCCTCAAGCATTCATCGAGTTCCAACATTTGCACATAGATGGCTCTGTTATTGCAAATGAAATAACTGACTGAATTGTATTGCCCAATTCACTTACCATGAGGTCTACAGTGGAGGTGTGTGAATGGAGTGCTAAAAAAGCTTTGGGAAGGTAAAAAAATCAGTATGATAATAGGAATGTTGGTGGGTTGGAGTTTAAATTATATACATGTGCACAGGGGAATCTTTACTCTTTTTTTATCTGTGAAGGTTCTAAGGTGGGTGAACATGTTGGAAAAGCACAAGTATATATATAGACTAAAGTTACATGGATCTAGCTCCCATAGGAGTCGAGATACTCAACGTCTTATAAAATGTCTTAAGACAAATATCTTAATCTTTAAGAAAGTTGACTTCCGGTCTGTCAAGATGTTACTTCCGGTCTGTCAAGAAAATTTTCTTAAGACAAATATATTAAGACGTTTTCCAAGACATTAATTTTCTTGACTCCTAATTGAGCTAGGATGATAATTATAGGTTTGTTGGATAGAGTTCGACGAAAACTTCTCGACTAGAAAACAAAATTAATTCCATCCCCTCAAGTTTCGGAAATATATACATTTTTTATTTTTTAAGAAACGTGATTTGCTGGCTTAGTTTTGACCCTAATTCGAAAATTTTAATAGCATTCAATGAAAAATTAGAAGTACTCTACAACCTATTAGACAGATGATGATTAGTGCTTGCTGGTTCCGAGTTATTTTAGATTAAAATTTCAAGATGTAATTTCTAAGATGCTTTGTAATTCATAAACTATGGACTGTAGGAAAACGATTCTTGCTTTATCTGCTATTGCTCGACGAGTTCTATAACTGCGAGCCCCCCAACTCTGCCAACTTCTATTTGTAGGTTAGCTTCGCCTGTGAAATATCATATGTTTAAATTTTTGTGGAGTAAGTTGGCAACACGGCGAGCCCCTCCCACTGTGGGCCCCCTACAAAAGTAGCAGTGGAGGCATTGAACAGATTGCCACGACATACTTCGTGAAAGGGGGGCTCACACATCGTAACCGTTTACGCTTAGGGTCCCCACTTCCCTTACAAAAAGGTCCCGAAATAAGATTGAGCAAAAAAATAAAGCTAGAACATAGTCAATTGCTATAAAATCCATAAAAAAATCATCAAAATATGTCACAACTGAGGCTAAATACTAGGTCCACCTACAAGGATAACATAGAAACAACCATTTTTTCACTTAATAGGTTATTTTTACCCGTAAAAGGCTGTAAAAAAGTGAATAGCTTAAGTTATATCACGTAAAATCATGGCATACCTACAAAGAAGAGGCTCCAAAAATAAGAGCAAAAAATAGGGCTAGAACATCGTCGAACGCAATAAAATCCATAAAAAAATCATCAAAATATGTCACAACCGACGTTCAATACTAGGCATACCTACAAGGAGTACTTAGAACCAATACACTTCCACTACCAACCACCAACGAAGAATTCAAGAAGCGTTGGGAATTGTTCCTAGGTTGGAGCACCAACGATGCAGACACGAGCGAAATCCAGAATGAGGTGGAACTGATTTCGAGACTCAACGTGGACTTTTTCAATCAGGAGCGATACCTTCTGAATGACGTGGAGATGAAGGTGGTGCTGACCAAGGGGAAGAATGTATTCTACATTTGGGAAGAAGGTGCGACCTCGCCGGTGACAATCCAGATCCTGAAAGCAGCTCTCTACGTGAACCACTTCACGATCAGCCCATCGTTCCTGGTGGCGCACAGCATGGCGTTACAGAAGAGCAACGCAAAATATTTCTTCAAGCGTTCGGAGCTGAAAACGTTCACTGTACCTTCGGGCGGAAAGTCGCTGACATTGAACAACATCACCAACGGCAGGATACCGACCTTCCTGCTCTTCACAATGGTGCCCAACACCGCGTTCGTGGGGACTCCCAACAAGAACTCGTTCCACCTGACGGCGGAGTCCCTCAACTAATTTGCACTCTACGTCAGAGAACAACTCGTTCAGACTGCACCGTTGGAAATGAATTTCGAGCGTGGAGCGATCACCCGAGGCTACGAGACACTCTTCACTGGGACGAACATCCATCACTCCGACAAAGGTCATATGATCACCAGGGAGATCTTTGGAAACTGTTACTTTATGCTGTGTTACCAACTGACACCGGATCTCGCCGACGACAACAGCCGTAGTAGTCTTCCGGAAAAGGGTGAACTCCGCATCGAGGCACGATTCAAGAACCCTCTCAGCAAGGCGATGACGTGTCTGATCTACCTGCTCTACGACGCATCGGTGGAAATTACAAAAGAGAGACGTGTCATCTTTAACCACGACGGGTAGTCCACACAGATCGCTAACAAAAAGAAGAAGAATTATAAAACAGTGTTCACTGCCCACATGTGAACTATTTGGACAATAAACACGACCCAGATCCATGACGCCCTCGCTGGAAACCACGTAACCCGGGCTGCATTCCAAAGGGTATATCCGAGCGACATGTTGGCCGACGTCGTCGTCGTGAAGAAACCTGCAGTGATCGTGGCCAACACCGACCCATGCGGCAAAGAGGGTCAATATTGGGTCGCCATACACGTGGACGCCCAGGGTTACGGACGGTACTTTGATTCCTACGGGATCGAACCTCTCCGACCCCCCTTTCGTCGCTTTTTGGACCGCAATTGCATCCGGTGGGGAGCAACTCTCGACAACTGCAGGGCTTCCTCAGCGCAGTGTGCGGACAGTACTGTTGCGTGTACTTGCATCATGCATGTCTGTCAACGTCGGAATATCCGTTTTACTCGCATTTCACCGATTGCTTCACGCAAAATGATCGGGAAGTAGTGCGCCTGTTTAACCACTATTTTCGATCACCCTGCAGAGCGTCGCCACTGCAGACACGTTGCAACCAGATGTGCCGCCCACGGTACAACAGCCACAAACGCACCCCTTCTTCTTGTTGTTGCAGCAGGAAATGACAACGACGTCGAACAGCGAGTTCCATAAGTACAGAGAGCGAGACGTGGATGTGGCAGAGAGTCGAGCAGAGGATGTCGGAGACGGAAGTGCGAAGAAGAAGAGGTTCAGCTATGATGGAGCAGAAGGTGGTTGTGGTAGAGAGCAGCGGCGGCAGCGTAAGCGGGAAAGCACCAGAAGAAAAAGTCAACGATTTCCAAAGCACATCACGTTCCCAAGGTCTGTTCCACCCTCCGAGCATCGACTACCTGCTCCGCGACGCATTGGTGGAAATTACAAAAGACAGACGTATCATCATGAACAACGATTGGTAACAAAAAGAAGAAAAAACAGATCTGTCTCTCCCTCCTCCTCCTCGTTGTTTCAGTAGCAGCAGATGTCGTCGTCGAACAGTGAGTCTGGTGACGCCACCGCATCGATGACGTGGTGGCGGCGCTGGCGGCGGGAGCGGCGGTCACATAAGTACAGAGAGCGAGACGTGGATGTGGCAGAGAGTCGAGCGGAGGAGGAGGATGTCCGAGACGGAAGTGCGAAGAAGAGGAAGAGGTTCAGCGATGCTGGCAGCGGAGGCGGCGGCGACGGAGAGCGGCGGCAGCCAGGGGAGAGCACCAGAAGAAGATCACGATTTCGCCTACATCCAAGGGACAAAAAGAGCAGAATACGTTCCGACGGTGGAGACTGTTTGTTCCTCCTACCCAGCATCGATTATCTCACTCCGTCGCACACCAAATGCACCCTGATCGGGTATCGACGTGTTTTCGGCGGTAGCGGCAGGGAAGCAGGATGTGTTCCTTGCGTGTTCCTTCGATCTCACCATCTGGACATCGCCGTCGAGTGGAATGTGTTCCGAAAATTTCTAGCGCTCGATCCCGCCCCTATGGCGCGATACTTCAAGACGGGCGAGAGGTACAGCTTCGACCTGAAACCGGACATCGCCGGTGAAGAAGAAGAAGAAGGCGTGGTTGCAGATCAGCAGCAGGAGAAGTGTATGGCCATGGGTACCATGACGTTGTTCTTCAAACACCATCTCATGCTGATCGTGGGCGATAGGAAAATCCACTGGAACGAGGCTGAATTCTACCGTTATCTGAGCATCAGACGACTTCTGTCGGCATACATGACCTTCTACGAGCATCTCCACAAACATGTCTTAGCTTGCGTGCAACGGCACGCCGAGGATGACAAGCTAACCAGGTACTTCCCCCTCCCCCTACACGTCGTTCCATACTTCAATGATTTCACAACGACCTTCTGCGCATCGTGCGTGCGGAGCTGCAGAAACCATAAATATAGTGGAAGCTAGAAGTTCGTCGAGCAGTGTGTGAGTGCAGCTGCACGGAGAAGGTCGTTTTCGCCGTTGACGAGAGCCTGGAAGTGTCCGTGGTGGACAATCAGGATGGCACTTCGGTCGTCTTCCGCAAGGATGAGTCCACGGTGATTCTCGACACGGACAAGTACATCGAGCTCGTGAAGACTGTCACCGATATTGCATCTTTTCCACGAGCGCCATCTGGATTGTTCTCGTCGAAGAAGCGTCAAGTTCGTCATCACCTCCACGTTCCGAGTGATCGTCAAAGACTGCATGAGTGACTTTGTGTGATCCTCCGAGACGAGCGCGGAAGCGTTGATATGAGTGCCGCACAATGGGAAGAATCTCTGGAGCTGTATCATCCCATCATGAAGGCTTACTTCCGACGTTGGCATGCGCAGTGACAGAACTTATCAAAACCTACTACTACAGACGACATGGACACCCCTTAACTACTTATGTCGATGGTGTCGAATGTGTCTAATGCCTAATAAAACATTGCAGACATGATACAACGGAGGGTCCAGCCCTTGGAGCAGGTGACTATGCGTTAGACGGCTGTGTCCTAGAGGCCTCGCCGAGAGGGACGGGACGAGGAACGACAAGCACATATGGTGGGCTTAACAGCGTGAAGCTTGTTACCCGTTTCCGCAACCCACTCGGCTTGCCAAGTGTCAAGAAGGCAACAACGGAAAACATTCCGCAGGTCGCTAGCAGGCAAAAGGAGAGAGAAAGTCGCCATCTGCATCAGCAGATTGATTGATTGGTTGAGTTAAAATTTATGGGTGCGTCGGCACTTAAGGCCATTTCACACCCTTCTGTGTATACGGGGAAATGTCCCCTTATCTAAAATTCTGACTGAGACTTAAAAAAAGGGGGTAGATAGCCCCTTGGGAAAAACTAAAAGTGCAAGGTTGTAAGGAGACCTGCACGAGACAAACACGACACATTAAATTGATTGATTGATTGAGTTAAAATTTATGGGTGCGTCGGCACTTAAGGCCATTTCGCACCCTTCTGTGTATACGGGGAAATGTCTTCTTATCTAAAATTCTGACTGAGATTTAAAAAAGGGGTGTAGATAGCCCCTTGAGAAAAACTAAAACTGCAAGGTTGTAAAGAGACCTGCACGAGACAAACACGACACATTAAAAAGTCAGAACAAACTAAAAACCTCCTTACAGACGGTGGAAGAGTCCAGCTCTTCGCAAAAAACTAAAAACACGTGATAAAATACTGTGATAAATACGTGATAAATAACGTCTTCTCGCCGAGAGGGACGAAACGAGGAACGCCAAGCACCTATGGTGGGCTTAACAGAGTGAAGCTTGTTCCCCGTTTCCACATCCCACTCGGTCTGCCAAGAGTCAAGAAGGCGACAACGGAACACATTCTGCAGGTAGCTGGCAAAAGGTGGACGAGAACGTCGCCATCTGCATCAGCAGACTTGGCGGCAGCATCAGCTGCTTCGTTCCCCTGGATGCCCACGTGGCTAGGGACCCAACAGAAGTGTACATCTGTGCTAGCAGATAAGGACATTGCGCTACCGGATGCCGGCAATACGGCGAATCCAGAGATTGCAACACGCTGGTCGAATCGCAGCACACAAGGACTTTCTTCAGCCCATTGACGTCTGCAAAGTCCAGTGCCTTTAGAATGGCGTACAACTCTGCCGTGTAGATAGAACAGGCAGGATGTAGCGCGAAACTGGAACTTTGAGAGTCTAGGACGAAGGCGCAACCAACTGATTCGACTGTCTTGGACCCATCCGTGTAAAACACATTAAAATTGGGGTGCTTCGCACGAAGTTCTAAAAACCGTTCCCGGTATACAACCATTGGTGTTTCCGCCTTTGGAAGGGCAGTCAGGGAAAAATCGATAGAAGGTGCAGGAAACTCCCAGGTAGGGAGAGGCGGAATGAGTGGAGAGACGCCAGGAAGGTCACTGTCAACAACAAGTGCTGACAGAATCTCGTCTGCACGAACACCAAATGGTCTAGTGGCACTAGGGTGGAGTCGATACCTTGCCAGCCTACTCTCGTCGGAGATGGTGTCAAATGAAGGATGTGAAGGCATCGAGCGAAGATGAAGGAAGTAGTTCACTACCAGCCGCTGTCTTCGCAGAGACAGCGACGGCTCAGATGCCTCTACGTACAAACTAGCGACTGGACTCGTACGAAACGCACCAGAGCACAAACGTATACCAGCTTGGTGGACGGTGTCTAGGATGCGAATTCTAGATCGGCGGGCAGAAGAATACACAACACATCCATAATCAAGCTTTGACCTGATGAGTGCACGGTACAGGCGAAGCACTACCGTCCTGTCAGCACCCCAAGAAGTATGTGATAAAACACGTAGAAGGTTGAGAACTCGAAGAGAAGAGAACTTTAACTGGCGAAGGTGTGGTAGCCATGTTAATTTCTTATCGAAAATGAGGCCCAGGAAGCGGACCTCATTCACGAAGCACAGGGGAGATTTCCCCATGTACAGGTCAGGATCGAAATGACATGTACGCTGACGGCAAAAGTGAACACACACGGATTTCTCGGATGAGAAGGTGAAACCTGTTTGGGAGGACCACTCAACCAAACGGTTTATCGTCAGTTGGAGTTGACGAGAAGCTGACGCGAGATTCCGTGAGCGACAAAAGATCGTGAGGTCGTCTACATACAGAAGACCATGTACAGGGGCAACAATGCTTGCCATAACACTGTTCACTGCTATGGCAAACAGAGTCACACTTAATACGCTGCCCTGCGGGACACCGTTCTCTTGATTGATTGATTGATTGAATTAAAATTTGTGGGTGCGTCGGCACTTAAGGCCATTTCGCACCCTTCTATGTATACGGGGAAATGTCCCCTTATCTAAAATTCTGACTTAAAATTTAAAAAAGGGGTGTAGATAGCCCCTTGGAAAAAACTAAAAGTGCAAGGTTGTAAAGAGACCTGCACGAGACAAACACGACACATTAAAAAGTCAGAAAAAAACAAACTAAAAACCTCCTTACAGACGGTGGAAGAGTCCAGCTCTTCGCAAAAAACTAAAAACACGTGATAAAATACTGCTGTCATCACCCAAGAGGGATGACAAACAGCCGGAAAGGTTAAAAGTCTGCCGGAGGTAAGCAAGATCGACACATTCAACGAGAATGTGTCGAATGCTTAATAAAACATTACAAGCACGACACAACGGAGGGTCCAGCCCTTGAAGTAGGTGACCATGCGTGAGACGGCTGTGTCCTATACGCATGCGGGTAAGAATAACTTCTTCTCGCCGAGAGGGATGAGACGAGGAACGCCAAGCACCTATGGTGGGCCAAACAGCGTGAAGCTTGTTCCCCGTTTCCGTATCCCACTCGGCCTGCCAAGTGTCAAGAAGGCGACAACGGAACACGTTCTGCAGGTCGCTAGCTGGCAAAAGGTGGACGAGAACGTCGCCATCTGCATCAGCAGACTTGGCGGCAGCATCAGCTGCTTCGTTCCCCTGGATGCCCACGTGGCTAGGGACCCAACAGAAGTGTACATCCGCACTGGCAGATAAGGACACAAGCCGTCTGAATATGCGTTGCGCTACCGGATGCCGGGAATACGGCGAATCCAGAGACTGCAACACGCTGGTCGAATCGCAGCACACAAGGACTTTCTTCAGACCATTGACGTCTGCAAAGTCCAGTGCTTTTAGAATGGCGTACAACTCTGCCGTAAAGATGGAACAGGCAGGATGTAGCGAGAAACTGGAACTTTGAGAGTCTAGGACGAAAGCGCAACCAACTGATTCGACTGTCTTGGACCCATCCGTGTAAAACACATTAAAATTGGGGTGCTTCGCACGAAGCTCTAAAAACCGTTGCTGGTATACAACCATTGGTGTTTCTGCCTTCGGAAGGGCAGTCAGGGAAAAATCGATAGAAGGTGCAGGAAACTCCCAGGTAGGAAGAGGCGGAATGAGTGGAGAGACGCCAGGAAGATCAGTCAACACCAAGTGCTGACAGGATCTCGTCTGCGCGAACACCAAATGGTCTAGTGACACTAGGGTGGAGCCGATACCTTGCCAGCCTACCCTCGTCTGAGATGGTGTGGAATGAAGGATGTGAAGGCATCGAGCGAAGATGGAGGAAGTAGTTAACTACCAGACGCTGTCTTCGCAGAGACAGCGACGGCTCAGATGCCTCTACATACAAACTGGCGACTGGACTGGTCCGAAAGGCACCAGTGCACACACGTATACAAGCATGGTGAACGGTGTCTAGGATGCGAAGTCTAGATGGGCGGGCAGAAGAATACACAACACATCCATAATCTAGCTTCGACCTGATGAGTGCACGGTATAGGCGAAGCAATACCGTCCTATCAGCACCCCAAGACGTATGAGATAAAACGCGTAGAAGGTTGAGAACTCGAAGACAAGAGAATTTTAACTGGCGAAGGTGAGGGAGCCATGTTAATTTCTTATCGAAAATGAGGCCCAGGAAGCGGACCTCATTCACGAAGCACAGGGGAGATTTCCCCATGTACAGGTCAGGATCGAAATGACATGTACGCTGACGACAAAAGTGAACACACACGGATTTCTCGGATGAGAAGGTGAAACCTGTTTGGGAGGACCACTCAACCAAACGGTTTATCGTCAGTTGGAGTTGACGAGAAGCTGACGCGAGATTCCGTGAGCGACAAAAGATCGTGAGGTCGTCTACATACAGTAGACCATGTACAGGGGCAACAATGCTTGCCATAACGCTGTTCACTGCTATGGCAAACAGGGTCACACTTAATACGCTTCCCTGCGGAACACCGTTCTCTTGTTCGTGAAGATCCGAAAAGGAGTTCCCAACACGTACGCGGAAAAAACGATCGGATAAAAAGTTTTTAATAAAGTACGCCATATGGCCACGCACGCCCCAAGAATGGAGCTGTTTTATGATGCCAAAGCGCCACGTTGTGTCATATGCTTTTTGGAGCTCAAAGAAAACTGCAACTAAATGTTCCTTGTTGAGAAATGCATCCTGAATGTGTGTTTCCAGCTGAACCAGATGGTCCAGTGTGGAACGGTTGGAGCGAAAACCACATTGAAAATTACTTATCAAGCAGTTTTCCTCCAAAAACCAGGTGAGACGCTTGTTGATCATGCGTTCCATCAACTTGCACACACAGCTGGTTAAGGCAATAGGCCTGTAACTCGAGGCTGCGGTGCGTTGTTTACCTGGTTTCAGGATGGGAACAATAATAGCTTCTTTCCAGGAAGTGGGGAAAGAGTCCTCCAACCAAAACCTGTTGAATACCGCCAGAAGGAAATTTCTTGCTCCAATGGGCAGATGACGAAGCATCTCATAGTGGATCTTGTCCACTCCAGGAGCTGTATTCTTTGAATCTCGAAGTGCCTGATCGAACTCCCGTTCAGTGAATCGAGAGTTGTATGGCTCGTTGTTATGACTTCGAAAAACTAGAGGGCGTCGTTCTTGACGGTCCTTCTCACGGCGGAAACGTGGTTCATAATTTTCAGAGCTAGACGCATCAGAAAACTGCGTGGCCAAGATATTAGCTATGTCTCCAGAATCTGTGTACAACGTCCCGTCGTGCTCCAGAGCGCTCAGAGGAGTAGATGCACCCCCCTGGATGCGACGTACTTTGGTCCAAACTGCTTTCGACGAAGCCTGCTTCGTCAGAGAAGACACGTATTGGACCCAGCACGCCTTCTTACTGGCTCGAATGAGCCGACGGGCACGTTTAATGCGGAACTGCTCGAGGTTCTAGGGCATGATTGTGGTCCTTGATGGCTGCACTGATCTCCGCAGTCCACCATGGGACTGGGTGTCGCCTCGCAGGTCCACTGGGATGTGGAATGGAGGTGCGTGCAGCATCATGCACTCTTGACACATATATATCTAAAGCTTCGATTGGTGGTAAAGTCGACGCAAGATCGACTTCAAGGTCCACTGCACGCTCGAATGCAACCCAGACGGCCCGACTGAGATGACAGTGAGGGTGTTGTTCACGTGAGTGCTGAAGATGTTCCAGAGTAAGAAAGAGTGGGAAGTGATCACTCCAACAGAGATCAGGGTGAACGCTCCAAGATGTGGTAGGAGCAAGGCTCGGACTGCAGAAGGACAAGTCCAACGCAGAGTGTGTGCCGGAGGAAGGACTGAAATATGTGGGAGTCCCATAATTCAGCAACGTTAAACCTGATGCCTCACGGAATTGATCTACAATTTGACCCCGGGGCTCTCTACGAACGGAGCCCCACAAACGATGGTAGGAATTAAAATCGCCCAAAAGAACTACAGGAGACGGAAGTTGCTTGAATATAGGAAGGAGTTGCTGAAGAGAGAATCGCTCCTCCCTTGAGATGAAGACACTGCAAACGGATATTGGCTGTGGTAGATGGACCCGTGCGGCGACAGCTTGGAGGGGGTGGTGAGAAAGAGTGGTGTTGAGTGGATGGTATCTCGAACACCGATTGCAAAACCACCGTGTGCACGACGACCCTCAGGAAGCTTGTCGGTGCGGTAAAGCGTGTATCCGTTGAGAATCACTGATTCATTTGGACGAAAATGTGTCTCTTGGAGACATATGATGGTAGGGTCAGATTCAGATATTAAGATTTGCAGTTCCTCGAGATGAGTACGGAAACCGTTAAGGTACCATTGGAGACAATAAGCCATAGTTGGAGGTATTATAGTTACGTTTTGAGGCGTACTCTGTTTCTAGGCCCTGTCACCTTGATAAATTCTTCATCCGCGGCTTCGTCCTGTATCATGTCCTCGGGTAAGGACACAGAGGGCGAAGGGGATGGGGAAGGGGGAGTGGGGGCGGGTGCTTTGAGCGCCCGCCGGGCAGCTTTCAGCTGCGCCTTAAGTTTCAGGGTGGTGGCTGTCACCCTGACTGGAGAGCTACTGGACATCAGAAAGTATTCTTTGGAATGCACCTGCTTGATCTTCCTCTCTGTGGAGCGAGGTGTGGTTGCTGGTTTCCGCGAAGCAGGACGAGCTACGGGAAGCGTTGGTGTTTGAGTTGACACGTCGCTGGTTTGTACCCCTACACGGCGGCGGGTAAGAGCAGCTGCAGCAACTGTAGCGAATGGCACAGGTAAAGTGGTGTGTATACTTTCCCGGAGACGTTGTTTTGCTTCGCCAGCAGAGATTTTCTCTGTGACGACCAACTCTCTTATTTTCTTCTCTTGTTGGAAAGAGGGGCAGTCGCGATGCCAGATTGGGTGCTCGCCTTGGCAGTTAATGTATTTGGGACCAGAAGAACAATGTTCGGTCCCATGATCAGGCAGACTACACTTACCACAAAGGGCGGTAATGGCCTTGCAGGAAGGCTGAGTGTGCCCAAAGTGCTGGCATTTGAAACATCCAATCGGGTTATGGATGTATGGTCGGACTTCTAGTCTCAAATATCCAGCCCGTACAATAGCTGGGAGAGTGGTCGTTTGGAACGTTAATATAATAGAAGCAGTTGGCACAAGTTCTCCGGATTTTCGCGTCTTGATTCGCTGCACTGCGGTGACATGTTGGTCTGAGAGTGCTTCAAGGATCTTTTCCTCCTCAGCATTTAGCAGATCCCAGTGGCGAATCACACCTTTACTACTGTTAAGTTGACGATGGGGTTCAACATTAACAGTGAAATGGCCCAAAGATCGTAACTTTAAAAGGTTGTTGGTCTGGCGATCTGTGCTGGTCTGGATAAGTAGACTCCCGTTTCTCAGCTTCTTTATTTCTGGAACATCGGAACCAGCGGCGTAGTCTAGCTGTTTCTGGATAAGGAATGGTGACAAGTCCTTCAATGTAGCAGCTCCGTGTTTCTTTGTTGTTGCAGAAACATCGTTACTATCGGTCTTCTCAACAATACTGATAACAAGGTAACGTGGTACGTTACTTGTCTTTTCCACTAATTGGAGCGGGCTCGAAGGCCGCGCTCGTTTTGGGGATTTCCCCCCGTTTGAGATGTTTTTGTACCCATATACAAAATGTGTTTATTGTGGAGGGTCCATAAATTGTCGCCTCGACATGCCCTCTATGCCGAGGAAGGCCTACCCCCAAAAATGGAGGCTACTCGAGTACCAAACCGAAATCCCCGAGGCCACGTTCGCGACTGCACCTACCCCTGCAGCCAACACTGTCCCATCGGCACGTGCAACTCACACCTTGGGATAGGGGTCTTTTATCGAGGTTGTCTCCTCTAGCAGGATCCTTAGTTATAGGGAGGTCAAATATATGGAGATGAATGACGAGATGGAATGGTGAAAACGTGAGATATGGATGTGAGAAATGAGTGAAATGATGAGATGAAAATGACCTCCCCACCTTACTTAATAGGGAGGTCAAAGATATGGAGATGAATGACGTGATGGAATGGTGAAAAACGTGAAGTATGGATGTGAAGAATGGGTGAAGTGATGAGATGAAAATGGCCTCCCTACTAAGCCCCCTCGCCCCGTCAAGGCAGTCCTACACGGAGGGGGAGGTCCTCAAGAGAGAATCGATCCTCCCTTGTGAAGTAGACACAGCACACAGATATTGGCTGTGGTAGATGGACCCGCACGGCGACAGCTTCGAGGGGGGTGGTGAGAAAGATTGGCGTTGAGTGGATGTTATCTCGAACGCCGATTGCAACACCACCGTGTGCACGACGACCCTCAGGAAGCTTGTCGGTGCGGTAAATCCTGTATCCGTTCAGAATCACTGATTCATTTGGACGAAAATGTGTCTCTTGGAGACATATAATGGCAGGGTCAAATTCAGATATTAGAACTTGCAGTTCCTCGAGATGTGTACGGAAACCGTTAAGGTTCCATTGGAGACAATAAGCCATAGCTGTAGGTATGATTGTTACCTTTTAAGGCGTACTCTATTTCTAGGCCCTGTCACCTTGATAAATTCTTCATCCGCGGCTTCGTCCTGTATCATGTCCTCGGGTAAGGACACAGAGGGCGAGGGGGATAGGGAAGGGGGAGTGGGGGCGGGTGCTTTGAGCGCCCGCCGGGCAGCTTTCAGCTGCGCCTTAAGTTTCAGGGTGGTGGCTGTCACCCTGACTGGAGAGCTACTGGACTTCAGAAAGTATTCTTTGGAATGCACCTGCTTGATCTTCCTCTCTGTGGAGCGAGGTGTGGTTGCTGGTTTCCGCGAAGCAGGACGAGCTACGGGAAGCGTTGGTGTTTGAGTTGACACGTCGCTGGTTTGTACCCCTACACGGCGGCGGGTAAGAGCAGCTGCAGCAACTGTAGCGAATGGCACAGGTAAAATGGTGTGTATACTTTCCCGGAGACGTTGTTTTGCTTCGCCAGCAGAGATTTTCTCTGTGACGACCAACTCTCTTATTTTCTTCTCTTGTTGGAAAGAGGGGCAGTCGCGATGCCAGAATGGGTGCTCGCCTTGGCAGTTAATGCATTTGGGACCAGAAGAACAAGGTTCGGTCCCATGATCAGGCAGACTACACTTACCACAAAGGGCGGTAATGGCCTTGCAGGAAGGCTGAGTGTGCCCAAAGTGCTGGCATTTGAAACATCGGATCGGGTTAGGGATGTATGGTCGGACTTTTAGTCTCAAATATCCAGCCCGTACAATAGCTGGGAGAGTGGTCGTTTGGAACGTTAATATAATAGAAGCAGTTGGCACAAGCTCTCCGGATTTTCGCGTCTTGATTCGCTGCACTGCGGTGACATGTTGGTCTGAGAGTGCTTCAAGGATCTTTTCCTCCTCAGCATTTAGCAGATCCCAGTGGCGAATCACACCTTTACTACTGTTAAGTTGACGATGGGGTTCAACATTAACAGTGAAATGGCCCAAAGATCGTAACTTTAAAAGGTTGTTGGTCTGGCGATCTGTGCTGGTCTGGATAAGTAGACTCCCGTTTCTCAGCTTCTTTATTTCTGGAACATCGGAACCAGCGGCGTAGTCTAGCTGTTTCTTGATAAGAAATGGTGACAAGTCCTTCAATGTAGCAGCTCCATGTTTCTTCGATGTCGTTCCAGATTCATCGTCGGTCTTCTCAACAATACTGATAACAAGGTAACGTGGAACTTTACTTGTCTTTTCCACTAATTGGAGCGGGCTCGAAGGCCGCGCTCGTTTTGGGGGTTTCCCCCCGTTTGAGTTGTTTTTGTACCCATATACAAAAATTATTTTAAGTGGAAGGTCCATAAATTGTCGCCTCGACATGCCCTCTATGCCGAGGAAGGCCTACCCCCAAAAATGGAGGCTACTCGAGTACCAAACCGAAATCCCCGAGGCCACGTTCGCGACTGCACCTACCCCTGCAGCCAACACTGTCCCATCGGCACGTGCAACTCACACCTTGGGATAGGGGTTTTTTTATCGAGGTTGTCTCCTCTAGCAGGACCCTTAGTTATAGGGAGGTCAAAGATATGGAGATGAATGACGAGATGGAATGGAATGGTGAAAACGTGAGATATGGATGTGAGAAATGAGTGAAATGATGAGATGAAAATGACCTCCCCATCTCACTTAATAGGGAGGTCAAAGATATGGAGATGAATGACGTGATGGAATGGTGAAAAACGTGAAGTATGGATGTGAAGAATGGGTGAAGTGATGAGATGAAAATGGCCTCCCTACTAAGCCCCCTCGCCCCGTCAAGGCAGTCCTACATGGAGGGGGGAGGTCCTCAAGAAAGAATCGCTCCTCATTTGTGAAGTAGACACTGCAAACGGATATTGGCTGTGGTAGATGGACCCGCACGGCGACAGCTTCGAGAGGGGTGGTGAGAAAGATTGGCGTTGAGTGGATGTTATCTCGAACGCCGATTGCAACACCACCGTGTGCACGACGACCCTCAGGAAGCTTGTCGGTGCGGTAAAGCGTTAATCCGTTCAGAATCACTGATTCATTTGGACGAAAATGTGTCTCTTGGAGACATATAATGGCAGGGTCAAATTCAGATATTAGAACTTGCAGTTCCTCGAGATGTGTACGGAAACCGTTAAGGTTCCATTGGAGACAATAAGCCATAGCTGTAGGTATGATTGTTACCTTTTAAGGCGTACTCTATTTCTAGGCCCTGTCACCTTGATAAATTCTTCATCCGCGGCTTCGTCCTGTATCATGTCCTCGGGTAAGGACACAGAGGGCGAAGGGGATGGAGAAGGGGGAGTGGGGGCGGGTGCTTTGAGCGCCCGCCGGGCAGCTTTCAGCTGCGCCTTAAGTTTCAGGGTGGTGGCTGTCACCCTGACTGGAGAGCTACTGGACTTCAGAAAGTATTCTTTGGAATGCACCTGAGTAGTGGTATTTATGCTAGGGACAGCGCCAGAAAGTATGACCCCCCCCTCAAGCAGATTTGTTTACACTTAAAACAAGCTCAACATGCCCATACGAGCTTTTTGCTCAAGTGTGGAACCCCGTCTAATCCAAGATTTTTGTAAAAAAGCCCTCATGGATTCCATGAGAAAGTATGACCCCCCTCAGAAAGTATGAACCCCCTCAGATACCCATACCCATACACACCCACCTACACACACCCACACCCGCACCCACCCACACATATTTACTGCCGGTCTACTTCCGGTCTACTTCCGGTCTACTTCCGGTCCACTTCCGGTCTACTTCCGGTCCACTTCCGGTTTGCCTACTTCCGGTTTAAGTTCAATTGGACACCAGGCTCATCTTGCATATCTAGTACTAAGACAATGCAATATGCAGAGACTCTCTAGAATTGCTCCGTGACTCTTTCATTTCTTACATCATAAACATATGATTTTTCACCTATGAGAATAACACTACATATGGTGTCATCAGGTAATGCCTCATGGAATTCACAGATAATTTTAATGTTTGTCCTGTCATTCACCACAACCTGTTTTCTTTTTGAAGTGTTGATGACAAACATGGGTCTCTGTGTTTTGAATTCATCTGGTGTGTAATACATGTCAGTATTGCCAGTAGTGACCCTTTTGAAAGCCGAAAATGCCTCATATAATTTGAGGAAATCATTCTTGGACATGTCTAAATTGTAATTTTCTCTAGGAAATACCTCATTTCTGCCATTTTTAAGATATATGTTCTTGATGTTGCAGCTATCAAATTTGCTTGAATTTTTTTCCTGATTGTTGTGTCTTCCAGTCTGAAACAATACTACCACAAAATCCGGCATGTCATATTGTATGCTGGAGAATGAATTTGTGGCATCAAACTCATAATAGGTACCAGATGCGGGCTTCTGTACACATTGATATGTATAAAATTGCAGAGGAATGTGTGGATTTTTTAGGATATCTGCTTTGTATTTAAGAGCATAGCTGGCTTCATATTCAACAACAGGGATTCTTAACTCCATAGTCTGAATAATGCATTTGCCTTCATCAGGTAGGGTATTGGGCAGAGCTTCCCCGGTAGAGTTTATTGCACTATACCTCATCAAAGCATTATTATCATTGGCAGCTCTTCTAAATGTGATTCTTAAACCACCCTTCCACATAATATCTTTGTAATCTGAGAAGAATCCTGGCAACAGGCGCATAGGGAACAGCACTGTGTGGTTCTTGGTTAATATCTTATCACCAGCCTCAAATCCACCGATTCTGTAGTAAGAAGCCTCGGTTTTGGATAATTTTAATGTGGCCAAAGCTGTGGAGGTAATGCCGGGATAATCCACTCTGTTTATAACAACGCCATGCTTTCTGATTTCAATTTCAGAGAACAGATGTGGCACAAAATTGTCTACCAATCTTATGTTTGAATTTGCCGGATAATCTGTTCCATCGAGCTTTACAACATCAAATTTGATGTATAGATCTGCTCTGTGGGGGTGTATAAAGCCGTCCCCTACATCAAGATCAACCTCAATTTCTGTGTTGGGTTGATTTAAATTTGCAAATGTCCTCCTGTTTGGAGGGAACGATTGTAGCTCATAACTCTCAATATTTTCCATTGTATGTATTTTTATTTAAATGTTAATCTCTATGATTGCAGTTGTTGTGGCTCCAGCAAAATCAACTAATTCTTCTTTTTCATTAGTGACCATCAATTCAATGTAATCTATTCTATTATGGCACACAGGAAAATATAATGTTGGGGATGGATTGTAGATGATGGGCTCCATGAATTCGGAATTAGGTTTGAATGTTGCAATGATGCCTGTTTGTTTGTGAGTGCCTATGCCATTTGATTTGGTGATCATACCCTCGGCCACATTACAGTGAATATTCAGAGTTTCTATGGCTAAGAATTTAGGTATATTCATAGCAGTGTGTTTGATGGCCGCTTCAAGTTTTGTGTTGTTCTCAAAGCCTAACAGCTCTCCTATAGTACCCAGATCCACTGTCTCCGTAGCAGATACAATCTCTACTCTGTGAGTGACAGAATTTTGACTTAACACTACACCTCTGGGTAATTGAGCATTTAGAGTGGACAGATTATATTGCCCTGGAGTGATGACAATTTTTTGATCCCCAACTGCAATTGTGTTGTTGTGGTGTGTAATATTAGGTATCAAGTACATGCCGTAAAATGCTCTGAGAGCTATTGTTTTGGGATACACTATGTCATCATGCAATTTGAGTTTCAATATAGAATTTTGGCTGGTGAGATGGAATACCCCCATGATGTTTCAGATACCACAAGGCTTTTTGAAAATCTTCAATTGATGGTTTATTTATTTGAGACATATATCTAAGAACAGATAAACACAAATGTCCGCAATTAACATCTTTGAAGTTTTGAACACGGGCATTATTGTAATAAAGATTAGCTGAATTTAGATATTTTATTAAATTTTCAGGTGGAACACCTCCAAATGAATCAAACACAAATGCCTCATTGTTTAAATATTTAAGATAACAGATCCAGTGAGTGCCCTGATTTTTGTACTTATCCAAATTAACAATGCCACACTCTTTGTTGAGTGGTTGTTCTGGTAAAGAATCAGACATGTACACACCCCTAAAATTTTTGATGCCCAGTGGCTTGATTAAAGCTTCAATATCTTGGTTTGTAAGCGGCTCCTGTTTTTTTTAAACTTATTCATGGCTCTCTTAACACCTTTGCCTTTTTTCTCCATGGCCAGGTTATGGCGCCTCTGCTCATCTAATTCTGCCCTATTTTTCTTGGCATCTATTACTGTTTTTGCTATGGCAGCTGATCCCCCAGCCAAGCTCCCCACAGCCCCGAGAGCAGCTAAGATGGCCGGGATGGTAAATATGAATCCCCCTACATGTGATTTTTTCCTTGATTGTTGTAATTTTTTTAATTGAGGGGTACTAAGCAACAATTTCATACCATGGCCCTTTGCAAGACAAGAGCTTTTTTTCTTGCGCTGTTTTTTGGTTAAAAGGCTATCAATAGTTTTAAGAGATTTAAGACCTGCATAAGGTATTTGATACATAACACCCTTGGCCTTCATTGTAGGTTTATTATATACATATTCACAGCCCCCACCCCAGTTTTTGTTTGGTGCTCATAGCTATGGTGGTTCCCAATGCTGCTATTTTTTCACTTAAAGAAGCATCTTTGCTTACAAATCTACCAAATGCAGCCTCTTCTAATTTCTTGTCTGCAACATGTCTCTTGTCAAGATCAGAATGTGTGTTGTATGCTATGTCATGGTCTCTACAAGCAGCATCTAAAGGATTGACACCAGGATCACCTCTGTTTAATCTATGATCCAATTTTGTGCCTGGACCACAATACTGATAGCCTGGAATATGTAGTTCAAATGGCAGCTTGTTTATAATGTCATTAACAAGGCCCCGACCCTCAGAAATATTCCAAAATTTGGGGGGGTAGAGTATTAATAATTTTTATGAGATATCCAATCCCCTTAGTGTCATTCACTATAAAATTAGACAATTTTGTGCTTATCATGTCCATAATTCCAACCTTTTCATTGTAAAAATTGTGGTTGCCAGCATTTTCCTCCCCAGCTATCACCAATAACCTATCTACAAGTTTCCTGACATCATCAACCCACACAAATTCTTTAGGCAGGGTGTTGTATTGTTTGATTCCACTGCCAGTCTTGATTTGTGACCATATGGGCTTGATTAAGTTGTTGTATTTTGCTCCACTGCTAGACTTGACTCTTTTTTGTGTGGGATCATTGTTCTGGTATAGAGCATCTGATTTTATTAATATTTCTTTGTAATGTTCATAATCTTGATCTGTATAGCTGCCAGGCCTTTTCCGAGTCATCAGTTCCCACAATCCAGGTGTTCCGGGGTACTTAACAAAAGCACCTTTTTCTCCGAGACGAGATTCTGAATAAACAATCAGATCATCCCCCATAAAAGTTACTCTGAAATTGCCAATTCTATGTATGATGCTGCCATCAAGCTCTGTGTCAGCATATAAGCCAAACACCTCATCTTTGTTGTCTTTAGGTGTGGTTAAATATTTTTGAGCAAGAAGACCCAATTCAATAGGATCCTGTGTAGCTTCAATTCTTTTAGGAGCAACAGGACTAGGTGTATGAATACTGGAAAGTGGGGTGAATGGATAATCTAATATGTTCCTAGCAGCTACAGGTACAAGCTCTGTGATCAAATTTTGATTTTGCTCTGTAACAGTTTTGATATTCTTACCTAAATTATTAATAGCATCAATGACAGGCTGTTCTGTTTGTTTGTGTTTTTCATAAATTCCACGGTTCTCTGATTTCCATCCCTTAAATCTTTTTACAAGATAATCTCTTAACTTAAGATCATCAATGATTGGCCTTTTCATGGTTATTTATTTATGTCTCAACGTCTAGAAAATCGTTGATTTTATTTCTGTATTTGCCACTATTGGGTGTTCTTGTCATATCAATTGTGACAAACCCATAACTGTCCTGGTTCCAGCACCTGCTGCAAAACTTGGAAAAATCATTGTAGCTCAAGTCCCCACCTACATATTCATCATGTATGTGTTTGAGGTTGGTATGGTCTTGATGAAATACACATATAAAATTGCTGTTGTCTCGGATCAGCTGCTTCGGTATTTTTGAAAAAGTCTGTGCCAGGTAGAAGCAATCAATGTTTTTGTGCCGGCCCTGTGTAAAGAAATTTCTAACCTTGTTTTGATTATCCAGTATAATGTCATCAAACACAACAACAGAATTATCGAGACATTCATCTAATGGCTTAACATCTGGTTCAAAAGTGGCTATATCCAATCCATCATATAGCTTCATCAGCTGCTGATATTTTAATTGTTCCAAGCTCTTAGAGAAGATATACAAGTGCCTGTTTTTCCAGTCTAACCAGTTGGGTGCCAATAAAAAATTATCAACCATTAGTGTAGTTTTACCACAAGCAGATGGCCCAACAATAAGACACCTAATATTATCAGGCAGCAAGTTGCCATTTCTCTTATTTTGCTGTTCAGGTTCTGGCAGCCTCTTTATAACATCCCAGGTGTTCATATTATCACTTTGTTTGCATCGATCCAGCTGTTTTCCGGATGACCTAGCCATTTGACAAATAACTTGTTGCCTTTTCTGCGGATGATTTTTTCTATGAGATATGTGTCAGGCTGTTTAGTTTTGCTGAGTTCTTGTTCATAGAACCTGCCTTTGAGAATTTCTCCTCGGTGATCTTTTATTATATATGTGTTAAGGGTCCCAGGTTTAACTTGAACCACTGTAAATAATTCTGTACTCCAGTTTCTGGTAAAGCCTCTCTTGAATAAGTGCTTATATTTGCTGATTCTTACTTGATCACCCACCCTGTATTTGGCCTTTCTTGTTGTTGGCTGGTATCTAGGATAATAAACAGTCCTGATCAATTTTTGCTCATCAGATGAAGTTACTTCAGAGGGTTTCATGTTGATTGTGGAATGGACCGAGTTGTTATATTTATGTAGAAGTTCTGGAAGAATATTAACCCATTTATAATTACCTTGAAGTGTAAATTGTTTATACATAAGATTTTTTAGGGTTCTGTTGAATCTCTCTACAATTGAGGCTTTGAGATCACTGTAACTCGAATAATGTTTTATTGCCTGGCTTTTAATAAATTGTTGAAACACTGAATTATAAAATTCTTTGCCATTATCTGTTTGCAAATAGCGCGGTGATCTTCCACTCTGATTGATGATTGTCCTGAGGGCTTCTGTAACACATTTTCCAGTCTTGGATTTGAGTGGCACAGCCCAGGCAAATTTTGAAAATGTGTCTATCACCGTGAGAAGATACTTGTAGCCCTTGTTGATTTTGTCTAAGTTTTTCAACTGCCCACTTGCCATCTCAATCAAGTCGCTCTGCCATAAATCATCTATGCCCTTTGTGACTACTGGCAGTCTCTTAAAATTATGTCTGGCCTGTCTGTGTAATTCATCAACAATAATTTGTCTAGACATAGTATGTAAACAAGAATATTGCAACTATGGGGTGTTCAGCAGCTGATACTGCAGGATTTTCTAAATATAATTTGTCCCCTATTTGTATTTTAAATTCCAAAGTGCCATCATCTTCAGTATAGGCTGTTTCTAATGTATTGGGGTCTGTAAAATCCTCTAACTCTACACTGGTGATTTTCGGTTTGTTCTCAGCATTTGTTATTGATAATGTGGGGTAGTGGTGTGCCTGTGGTTGAAGCCAATATTTGATCTTGATTGGTCTAAGTGTGCCCCCAACAAAAAACTGGTAATAAAATTGTGCAGGGGACAGCATATATATTTTGCCACCTGGTGTAAATGGTGAATCATATTCTTTGTTGGGGATGCTGTACAATTCAAGAATTACTGTATGTTTTGGATTCTCGATTATGCCTGTTATTTCCTTTTCTGCTGTAAGCAATCTGCTTGTTACAGATTCAAGGTGCTCATTGATAGTCCTAACAACATCATCATGGCCCGGCTTGATTTTTATGTCCACAGCAAGTCTCTTGTATTGTTGCACAATCTCTTGAAGCTGGGTGGCAAAAAGAGACAGAGCATTTGCTTGATTGGATTCCATGGTCCCTAGCTGTTGCTTGATATTAGCTACAATTTGTTGCAAATTTTCAACAACTGCCAATTTTGAATTTTGAGCAGTAAGATCATGGACCTGTCTTCTGATATCCTCAAACAGGGCATGCAGTTCATTAATATGTTGATTGGTTGGTAGAGTGGCCACTGTCTGAGTGAGTTGTTTGATCTCTGTCTGGATATTCTTGATATCTTCTGATTTCAATATGCGATTCACTGCCCTTTTTATATTTTTAAGTTCCTGTGATGTGGGAAGATTTGAAACAGTATTCTGCAAAGATTCAAGTGCCAATTTCACATTGTTTAATTCAGATGCATGAGCCACATTTTGCATAGCATTTTGGAGCAGGGCTATATCTGCCTGAGTGGGTGTTGATTGTTGTAAAATTTCAAGCTTTGTTTGGATATCATCTATCAAGTGATGAAAATGAGATAGCTCAGATTCAGTGTTGAGGTTTTCAAGCTTTGTGATTTGTTGCTGGACACTGACAAGTGTGTCTACAATTCCAGGCAATCGGGATTCTAGTACATTTCCCAAATCATTTTGCACTGCTGCTATTGTACCCTCAAGATGGGTTATGGTACTTTGAATTTTTCCAAAATCTTCATATGTTTCAAGTTGCAGCTTAATATTTGCAACACTCCGAGTTATTGCATTCAAAGCATCAGAAGATGGCAAGTTGTTCATAAAATTTTCAAGTGTCTCAATTTTTTCTTTAACCTCGGCTATGGTATTGTTCAGGGGGTCCAGATTAGGTATTTGGAGTGATTGAATCTGTTCTTTTAGAGTGGAAATCACTAGATCAAAATCTTCTTGTGATTTTATGCTTTTGACAATTGTTTGGAGCTGTGTCTGGACATTATTTATCTGCTCTTCCAATTGTTGTTTCAATTGCTCAGAGTTGTTAGCCTGGGTCTTAAATTTGGCTTGAAGAGCTGCTACAGCTTCTTCTAAACTTTGAAAATTATCCAATGTGGCCAGGTCAGTATATTTCTGAAGCAACAATTTGAGTTCAGAATCAATTTTAAGAAGAGGGTCCATGCATTGTGATTGCAAATTTGTAATTTCTAATTGAAGACTGGCATTGAGTGTGGTCTGTAAAGCTTGTAAATCACTTCTTAATTTCTTGACTCTGACATCAAGCATCAGAATCTCATCACTGTGATCTTCATGTCTTGTATGGCCAAATATATCATTAGGCATTTTTGTTTTAGTGGTTATTTATTATAGAGTATCTGATTCTTAATTCTATAAAAAAGGGTATAAGCTTGTCATATGATCCCGGGACCTCAATATATAAGCAGTCACCAGCAGAAACAGTATATACAGTGCCAGAAATCATGTTTGAGTGCTTAATTCTATAAATATTTCTCCCTATTGAAATCTTGACATCACCCTCAGGGGTTGTAATAAATTGCAATTGACCACCTACAGGTAATTGGTAATGATTTAAATTATTGTTAAATATGTACAATGTTTTGCCAGTTTCATCATCAACATCTGTAAGTATGCTGTTCAGATGAATAATTAACAAGCCACTTAGTTTAGACAGCATATCAGAAGAGGGTTGTGGTGTTGGCAGCTCCATAATAGCCTGTTTTTTGAACCCAAATAAGTTCATAGGCATGTTTATTTATTTCAAATCATGCTCTGTAATTGGGCATTGATTTCCATTTTTCAAATCACAATGACCCCATGGTAAAGTATGTATGCCACATGATAAAATGTATCTCTTATCATCATGTGGGTCCAGGGCCACTTTTCTTACAATATTTGAAGTCAATAAGTGATCCACACTCTGAATTCTGGATTCTGATGTTTTGATTAAACTCTGGGATTTGATGCAATTTTTATAATCTTCAAATACAAGCTCTTTTTCCACAGCTACTTTGCCAATACCCTTGGCCTTTTTGGCAGCAACACCACTACATGTTTTAAAACTATACACCTTGGCACTTAACCCAGCAAATTCCACAATAGCATCACCACATGTCTCATCTTTTAACTTGCCAGGCACCTTTTTGTTGTGGGGTTGAATTATTGTATGTTCACTGGTATCAAAGTATTGAAACAATTCAGGCTGTGCAATATCTTGATAAACATCTTCTGTTTTAATATCAAGAATAAAACTATCCGTATCCATGTACATCAGTTTTACACGATCACCATAAAAAGGTTTCAACACATCATAATACAATGTTAACATATGTAATTTGGCCAATTCCAATATCACAGCCCCTACATAAATAGGCTTATCAAACTTGATCTTTGTTTTCTTCATGTTGAAAAGTGCCATGTGCTCATCATAAATTCTTCTATAATTGAAATTAGGCTTTGCAACCAATTTTTTGCTCAGGCTGGGGTCAGTAATTATTTTAACATCGGTATGTTTTCTGACATTTTCAATAGTTTTGCCATATACAGAATTCACCATCAATTTAAACAAGCTCTTATCAAATTGGCTCTTTGCAGATGTTCGAAGCTCTGTGTTTGTATCAATGTATGGTTTCAACCATTCTGAGTGCCTGAACCTCAAAACTTTTCCAACTTTGGTCACTTGAACACCATGTTTCATCAGGAACTGGAGGTTTTTGTAATATATGACATAACCCTGTTTCGGCTCTAGAGTCATCATCAATTTCTTCTGTTTAGAGCCAGGTGAACACTTAACCTCGGGAATTGGGGGCAGATCAGAAAATGTGTTGTGCAAATCATCTGGAATTATCAGATCAGCCTCTAAGAAGAGGCCATAGTCACTGTCATCAAAATCTTTAAGATCTTCAATGTTGAAATCTTCAACCCACTCAAGCCCTGCATATGGCAGTTTTTTCATCATGGCGTGACCATAGAGGCTGTTGGCATCTACATACAGTATATAATTGGATGGCCGTGCTGGATCATAATCAGGCATATATTTGTTATTTGCTCTGGCATATCTCTGGGAACATTGCACCATCCCTCCTCTTATACATTTCTCCATAAACAGATACTTATCTTGATCGTGGATCAGATCCAATTGCATTTTAGTATTCAAAAACGTTGCAGCCCATGCTAGGCCCGGGGCACTGTAAAAATATATTGGGTCCAGTCCATAATTTTGCATGGAAGATTTTCTGAATGCCTGAATTATATCAGCTAAGAGGGTGACATCAAGTTTTAAATATGCCATATGATAATCACCAAATGTCTGGCATTTTAAATTGTTCCACATCAATTGGGCATGGTGATAATCTTCATCAGTGATTCCAGATCCTCTGATTCTGCTGTAAAACTCTTCTTGTGGTGGCAGGGAACACTCATCAAATTTAGAAAAATCTGTAACATAGTCATATGGATATACACCCTTCCGCCTAATTAATTTCAGGTCCAGATTTGGAAACGAGGCACGTGTGATTTTGAATTGATCATCAGATAATTGATTTGCCAGTGTAGCCAGGCTAGCAGGTAAAAATCTGTAAGAATCAAGAAATCTTAATTGAATAGGAACACCATCAACTTTAATTATCTTGCTAATAGATATATATTTCTCATCATTTTCAGCTAAAATATTTAAATTCTCCTTGTCAAACCCCTCGTACCTGATCAGATGATGAAAATCATAATTGGATGCTCCATGGCAAAATATGGGGATAAATCTTGGTCTCTTGATCTTAATATTGCAGCTTTTACACAGGGCCATTAAGAATTTACCATCTGTATGAGAATGGTGATGAACCTTGATATTTGTATCTGAAAATTCACAATTACATACCGGGCATTTTTCTGCATTGTTGAAATCTTCAATCTGTTTCTCTGTTAAAGGCAACATGGGTTTTGATATTAATAAGATGTTAGATGCTATGTCACGGCACACATTTTCTATTCTATGTTTAAATATTTTGATGGCATTTGGTCCCACGTATGAATATTCTTTAATAACAACACCATCCCGTACAACCACACAACAAAAGCTGGATGGTTCGTGTTGCTGGTATGGTGTAATTGAAGATTCTTCTGGATCTGGATTGCAGAATGCAAGAGGTTTGAGGTTCGATTCAAAATCACAGGCAATATATACTGGGTGTTCCAACAAGGCTTCAAACTTTTTGAATTTGCAATTTTCACTTGGATTGGGCATCACCATATGAACAGGTTTATGGTTCCCACAATATTTCAGATGCTCAATTAACTTGTTTTTAGCAATTTCTGCATTTTTTTCACGAACCCCATTTACCATTTTTTGACCATCAAATACAGTTAAACATCTTCTGCACAACTTGAATATTGTATTGGATTTGTCTAGTTGTGTTCTCACTAAAGCTTCAAGATTATGTATCAGAGTGTAATGATTTGTACCATCCCCTTCAATTAAGAGCAGATCAATCGGAATAGCAGATTCATCATCAATTGTACTGATTCTGAGAGGTGCTATCGGGCAATTGCCAGTGGAACAAATAAATACATTAATAGATAATTGTTTGCCATTGATGTGCTTGGCCCTTTTTTCAAATTTATCAATATTCTGAACAGACATTGGATATTCCAAACCCTCCATTGCATCGTCAAAATCATGTTCATGTTGCTTGTAATAAGTTATTCGCTGAGGATCCTTTGAAACTGGATACAGAGCAGCTAAAATACACCACAAAAAGCATTTCTGGTCATTATTTTTTATATTGACCACGGCTCTTTTGTTTTTGATATTGGCAGGTAATGGCAGATATGTAGAACCTTTTAATGGGCTGAATTCAGAAATATTAACATATAACTTGTGTGGAGAACCGCATAGGCTCCATCCAGACTCTTTTGCTGCAAATTCAGAGTGTTTAATATTCAATTGATTTATCAAGCTGCTTATTATTGTGTCTGAATTTGCGTTTGAATAAACCGGTATAGTTTCTGTTATGTGGGGCTGTGTAAATTTTGTGCCATTTGGTTTCTTATATTGTGTAAACAATTTGAGGGAGAGCTTATAAGAGCCATTTTGTGCATTTAGAATTGCCTGCAGATCAGAATTTTTACTGTTCAAAAAATTCTCAATACCACATCTTGGCTCTGATACAAAACGGTGATCCCTTAATTGGCCGTTAAAACTGCTACGGATAGGTGCATAGCGTGGCTGCTTTGCTGCTCTGGCATTAAGAGGTGCTTCATGCTTTCTTTTCAGACCAGATGTGGATGGTTGTGTTGATGATTGTGCAGAGCAAGTATCTTTATGTGTATATGTGAAATATTGCATGTTATATTTTCTATGGCATTTGGGGCATATTTTTGTGGGAGTTCTGTATTTGTCTGGGTTACAAATTTTTTCGTGCTTGGCCCAATTGGGGCTGGATATATTTTTATTGCATTGATTACAATATTTTTGACTTGGCATTTTTGTTGTTGTTTATTATATACAATTTCTTGGGATTCAATTCAAAACTTTATACTGAATAAAAAATATCAGGTGGATTCAACACTGTGCTGTGTGTGTGTGTGTATGTGTGTATGTGTGTATACACTTAATATTTTTGTTGTTGTTTATTATATACAATTTCTTGGGATTCAATTCAAAACTTTATACTGAATAAAAAATATCAGGTGGATTCAACACTGTGCTGTGTGTGTGTGTGTATGTGTGTATGTGTGTATACACTTAATATTTTTGGCTTTGGTATTTATATACAATTTCTTGGGATTCAATTCAAAACTTTATACTCAATAAAAAATATCAGGTGGATTCAACACTGTGCTGTGTGTGTGTGTGTATGTGTGTATGTGTGTATACACTTAATATTTTTGGCTTTGGTATTTATATACAATTTCTTGGGGTTCAAATCAAAACTCTATGCTGGATAAAAATATCAGGTGGATTCAACACTGTGCTGTGTGTGTGTGTGTATGTGTGTATGTGTGTATACACTTAATATTTTTGGCTTTGGTATTTATATACAATTTCTTGGGATTCAATTCAAAACTTTATACTGAATAAAAAATATCAGGTGGATTCAACACTGTGCTGTGTGTGTGTGTGTATGTGTGTATGTGTGTATGTGTGTGTATGTATGTGTGTATGTGTGTGTGTATGTATATGTGTATGTGTGTATGTGTGTTGATATTTTTGGCTTTGGTATTTATATACAATTTCTTGGGGTTCAAATCAAAACTCTATGCTGGATAAAAAAAGCAGAAATAGGCCACAACTTGGCCACAAGTGGACCGGAAGTGGACCGGAAGTAGGCAAACCGGAAGTGGACCGGAAGTAGACCGGAAGTGGACCGGAAGTGGACCGGAAGTAGACCGGAAGTAAATATGTGTGGGTGGGTGCGGGTGTTTGTAGGTGGGTGTGTATGGGTATGGGTATCTGAGGGGGTTCATACTTTCTGAGGGGGGTCATACTTTCTCATGGAATCCATGAGGGCTTTTTTACAAAAATCTTGGATTAGACGGGGTTCCACACTTGAGCAAAAAGCTCGTATGGGCATGTTGAGCTTGTTTTAAGTGTAAACAAATCTGCTTGAGGGGGGTCATACTTTCTGGCGCTGTCCCTAGCATAAATACCACTACTCACCTGCTTGATCTTCCTCTCTGTGGAGCGAGGTGTGGTTGCTGGTTTCCGCGAAGCAGGACGAGCTACGGGAAGCGTTGGTGTTTGAGTTGACACGTCGCTGGTTTGTACCCCTACACTGCGGCGGGTAAGAGCAGCTGCAGCAACTGTAGCGAATGGCACAGGTAAAGTGGTGTGTATACCTTCCCGGACATGTTGTTTTGCTTCGCCAGCAGAGATTTTCTCTGTGACGACCAACTCTCTTATTTTCTTCTCTTGTTGGAAAGAGGGGCAGTCGCGATGCCAGACTGGGTGCTCGCCTTGGCAGTTATTGCATTTGGGACCAGAAGAACAAGTTTCGGTCCCATGATCAGGCAGACTACACTTACCACAAAGGGCGGTAGCGGCCTTGCAGGAAGGCTGAGTGTGCCCAAAGTGCTGGTATTTGAAACACCGCATCGGGTTAGGGATGTACGGCCGGACTTTGAGTCTCAAATATCCAGCCCGTACAATATCTGGGAGAGTGGTCGTTTGGAAGGTCAAAATAATGGAAGCAGTTGGAACAAGTTCTCCGGATTTTCGTGTCTTGATTCGCTGCACTGCGGTGACATGTTGGTCTGAAAGTGCTTGAAGAATCTCTTCCTCCTCAGCATTTAGCAGATCCCAGTGGCGAATCACACCTTTACTACTGTTAAGTTGACGATGTGGTTCAACATTAACAGTGAAATGGCCCAAAGATCGTAACTTTAAAAGGTTGTTGGTCTGGCGATCTGTGCTGGTCTGGATAAGTAGACTCCCGTTTCTCAGCTTCTTTATTTCTGGAACATCGGAACCAGCGGCGTAGTCTAGCTGTTTCTTGATAAGGAATGGTGACAAGTCCTTCAATGTAGCAGCTCCATGTTTCTTCGATGTTGTTCCAGATCCATCGTCGGTCTTCTCAACAATACTGATAACAAGGTAACGTGGTACGTTACTTGTCTTTTCCACTAATTGGAGCGGGCTCGAAGGCCGCGCTCGTTTTGGGGGTTTCCCCCCGTTTGAGATGTTTTTGTACCCATATACAAAATGTGTTTATTGTGGAGGGTCCATAAATTGTCGCCTCGACATGCCCTCTATGCCGAGGAAGGCCTACCCCCAAAAATGGAGGCTACTCGAGGACCAAACCGAAATCCCCGAGGCCACGTTCGCGACTGCACCTACCCCTGCAGCCAACACTGTCCCATCGGCACGTGCAACTCACACCTTGGGATAGGGGTTTTTTATCGAGGTTGTCTCCTCTAGCAGGACCCTTAGTTATAGGGAGGTCAAAGATATGGAGATGAATGACGTGATGGAATGGTGAAAACGTGAGATATGGATGTGAAGAATGAGTGAAATGATGAGATGAAAATGACCTCCCTACATAAGTTTCTTAGAGGGAGGTCAAAGATATGAAGATGAATGACGTGATGGAATGGTGAAAAACGTGAGATATGGATATGAAGAATGGGTGAAATGATGAGATGAAATTGGCCTCCCTACTAAGCCCCCTCGCCCCGTCAAAGCAGTCCTACATGGAGGGGGATGAAATGTGTGAATCGTTTGTGTTACATAAATATCACCCGTCATATTTTCACTTTAGTTTTCAGACTAGGGATATGTCTGTGATCAGAGATTTGCAGACGAAGGGGGAGGAGTGTGGTCCTTTGTATATCTACGAAGCGAGCGCGATAGGTGAGAAGGGAAAATGTATTTGTGAGGAGAGAGTAAATGAAAAGTTTGGTCGCCAGCTTTGGTGTATGGATGAATGTAATGTCCAGTATATTGTGGAGAAAGAGGTGCCAACGATGGGGGAAAGAGATGGTGTTGCAGTTCGGTTCGGAAATCGCGTTTCCACTCTGGAAATGTTTCTTCAGGGTAAGATGGAGGGACACGGTGTTGCTAGATATGGTTCGTTTCAAAATATGTACATAGTAAACACGGCAAGGATGGATTTGCTGACCGCTGCTGAGGAAACAGCAAATCTGGAAGCATCCTATGTTATGTCGAAAATGTTGTGATTTGCTAGTCTGTTCCACGGTCGCCTCACCGATCAGCACACATTAGGGGATTTCCTATTGAATACCACACATCCGAACCGTAATCTGGTGAAGCCGATAGCAATGAATCCGGGGGAGGGTTTACCGCTCGACGAATTAATGTACAGTCTCTGGAGGGTGCGAAGACAGATACGTGCCGGAGAGAAACCGCAAAGAAAGAAAGTGCAACTAAGTGAAACATTGTCTACCTGGCTACAGGATCGTGACGAGGTCGACAGAGACAGCACATCTACACAGAAACGTATCCACGGACGCGCACAATTCATCTCTCTTACAAGAAAACAACAACGATGAAGCCGCAACAACCTACAACGAAAACAGAAATACTCTGCGTTACGCAACTTTCTTCTTGAATCTACATTCACGTCCGTCGTCAAAGGCAAAACAATCTGTACAAAAAACAATCTGGCAAAACAATCTACAATCACGAGTACTTTTATAACTAAACTCCCCGCAATAAACACACAAAAAATCATCTGACAACCTCGTCCGCAACCCACCCGGCATAAACAAAAACTTAACTTCGCTTGATTGATTGATTGATAGATTGATTTAAAATTGTTTGGGTGCGTCGGCACTTGAGGCCATTTTGCACCCTTCTATGTATACGGGGAAATAGCCCCTTATCTAAAATTCTGACTCAAAATTAAAAAAGGGGTGTGAATAGCAACTTAGGAAAAAATAAAAGTGCAGGTTGTAAAAAGACCTGCACGATACAAACACAACACATTAAAAAGTCAGAACAAACAAACTAAAAACCTCCTTACAGACGGTGGACGAGTCCAGCTCTTCGTAAAAAACTAAAAACATTTGATAAAATATTGCTCTCATCACCCAAGAGGGATGACAAACAGCCGGAAAGGTTAAAAGTCTGCCGGAGGTAAGCAAGATCGACACATTCAACGAGAATGTGTCGAATGCTTAAAATAACATTACAAACACGACATAACGGAGGTTCCAGCCCTTGTAGCAAGTGACTATGCGTAAGACGGCTGTGTCCTAGACGCATGCGGGTTAGAATGACTTCTTCTCGCCGAGAGATACGGGACGAAGAACACCAAGCACCTGTGATGGGCTTAATAGCGTCAAGCTTGTTCCCCGTTTGCGTATCCCACTCGGCCTGCCAAGTGTCAAGAAGCCGAAAACGGAACATGTTCTGCAGGTCGCTAGCTGGCAAAAGGTGGATGAGAACATCGCCGTCTGCATCAGCAGACTTGGCGGCAGCGTCAGCTGCTTCGTTCCCCTGAATGCCCACGTGGCTAGGGACCCAACAGAAGTGTACATCCGCATTGGCAGATAGGGACACAAGCCGTCTGAATATTCGTTGCGCTACCGGATGCCGGGAATACGGCGAATCCAGCGTCTGCAACACGCTGTTCGAATCGCAGCACACAAGGACTTTCTTCAGACCATTGACGTCTGCAAAGTCCAGTGCCTTTAGAATGGCGTATAACTCTGCCGTAAAGATGGAACACGCAGGATGAAGCGAGTAACTGGAACTTTGAGAGTCTAGGACGAAGGCGCAACCAACGGATTCCACTGTCTTGGACCCATCCGTGTAAAACACATTAAAATTGGGGTGCTTCGCACGAAGTTCTAAAAACCGTTGCTGGTATACAACCATTGGTGTTTCTGCTTTTGGAAGAGGAGTTAGAGAAAAATCGATGGAATGTGCAGGAAACTCCCAGGTAGGGAGAGGCGGAATGAGTGGAGAGACGCCAGGAAGATCACTGTCAACACCAAGTGCTGACAGGATCTCGTCTGCCCGAACACTAGGGTGGAGCCGATACCTTTCCAGCCTATTCTCGTCTGAGATGGTGTCAAATGAAGGATGTGAAGGCATCGACCGAAGATGGAGGAAGTAGTTCACTACCAGCCGCTGTCTTCGCAGAGATAGCGACGGCTCAGATGCCTCTACGTACAAAGTGGCGACTGGACTGGTACGAAAGGCACCAGAGCACACACGTATACCAGCATGGTGGACGGTGTCTAGGATGCGAAGTCTAGATGGGCGGGCAGAAGAATACACAACGCATCCATAATCAAGCTTCGACCTGATGAGTGCACGGTACAGGCGAAGCAGTACCGTCCTGTCAGCACCCCAGGAAGTGTGAGATAAAACACGTAGAAGGTTGAGAACTCGAAGACAAGAGAACTTTAACTGGCGAAGGTGAGGTAGCCATGTCAATTTCTTATCGAAAATGAGGCCCAGGAAGCGGACCTCATTCACGAAGCACAGGGGAAATTTCCCCATGTACAGGTTAGGATCGAAATGACATGTACGCTGACGGCAAAAGTGAACACACACGGATTTCTCGGATGAGAAGGTGAAACCTGTTTGGGAGGACCACTCAACCAAACGGTTTATCGTCAGTTGGAGTTGACGAGAAGCTGACGCGAGATTCCGTGAGCGACAAAAGATCGTGAGGTCGTCTACATACAGAAGACCATGTACAGGGGCAACAATGCTAGCCATAACACTGTTCACTGCTATGGCAAACAGAGTCACACTTAATACGCTGCCCTGCGGGACACCGTTCTCTTGTTCGTGAAGGTCCGAAAAGGAGTTCCCAACACGTACGCGGAAAAAACGATCTGATAAAAAGTTTTGAATGAAGTACGATATATGGCCACGCACGCCCCAAGAATGGAGCTGCTTGATGATGCTAAAGCGCCACGTTGTGTCATATGCTTTTTGGAGGTCAAAGAAAACTGCAACTAAATGTTCCTTGTTGAGGAATGCATCCTGAATGTGTGTTTCCAGCTGAACCAGATGGTCCAGTGTGGAACGGTTGGAGCGAAAACCACATTGAAAATTACTTATCAATGAGTTTTCCTCCAAAAACCAGGTGAGACGCTTGTTGATCATGCGTTCCATCAACTGGCACACACAGCTAGTTAAGGCAATAGGCCTATAACTCGAGGCTGCGGTGTGTTGTTTACCTGGGTTCAGGATGGGAACAATAATAGCTTCTTTCCAGGAAGTGGAGAAAGAGTCCTCCAACCAAAGCCTGTTGAATACCGTCAAAAGGAAATTTCTTGCGCCAATAAGCAGATGACGAAGCATCTCATAGTGGATCATGTCCACTCCAGGAGCTGTATTCTTAGAATTTCGAAGCGCCTGATCGAACTCCCGTTCAGTGAATATAGAGTTGTATGGCTCGGTGTTATGACTTCGAAAAACTAGACGGCGTCGTTCCTGACGGTCCTTCTCGAGGCGGAAACGTGGTTCATAATTTTCAGAGCTAGATGCATCAGAAAACTGCGTGGCCAAGATATTAGCTATAAATAATGCACGTGACCGCCGTAGGCAACGGCGCAGAGAATGACAGTTTAGCACGTACACTCCCATCGCGTAATATGTCCCAAGTAGAGTCAATTTCCATTGTGAGTGAAAGAATAAAGGGATACAAAGCAAATCCATTATCAAAATCTTCTCGGGAGAGACTATTTCCTGTATCCTGGTAATGTATTCGCGTTCCAGATAATAAATTGTAATATGCTTGGATAATATTTTTGTCTGTGAAGCTGGGGCAGAGAGGTTGGTTTGGAATGGTTCTAGTTCCAACTTGGAGTTGAATTTTATTCAATCCGAAATGATGGAAATTAAAGGGGTTTTTATGTATTTGACCATTGAAAGCTGAATTTTCAACAAAACCTAATATTACACGTTTAGGAACAGTACCTAAAAATATATTATCTAGATTATAAGAAGTAATATTTTGAGGGATAGTTATTGATTTTACATCCACGCGTGTAATTGGGTATTTAGCTGTAGTAGTTTCAAGAGCATTTGCATGAGCAAGACCTATATCTGGAGATACAGTAACTCTTTTTACATAAAGAGAAATGTCCTGTATTTCTACACGATAAGAAGAATTCTCGGCGGCCATCAATGAAAATGCATCGTTTGATCTATGTAATTTAATTCTCATGGACACATTGTTCAAGAGAAGACGAAGTTGGCACATAAAATCAGAATACAGTCGCCCATACATGTCGAATGACCGACTTTGCGCAGCAAGACTCATTCGTTTTTCAATTCCTTTATTTTCAGTTAGATTTTCTAATTTCCCAGGCGTATCGCGATACCAGAGAGCAGCAGTGAGATGAGATTTTTTAGCCTCATTAGAATAGTTGAGTAATGTTTCAATGTATGCCCTGTAAGCGTAACACCCTGAAGAGGACGAAATCAATTTGTCATTTAACGAAACGTCGACCTGACTGAATATTTTTGGATGCATTTGAAACCAAAGTTACATAGTAATCATTATCATTGCCTTCAGAAATCATTATTCCACTTTTTTAAAATGTAATGTAACGCTTGACGCTCCAAACTCAAATGGAAGCAAAGTTCCATGCTCTGTTTTTAATATAATTTCAATTGTTTCAAAGTAACGCTTCTCTACTTTTAGATACTGCCTGGGCTCAAATATATAACTTTTTATTGCTCCATATTCATAATCAATCACACTAACCGTTCGTATTACGGGACCTATATTTGCTTGATATTTGACAATATCTGTGCATATGTTGATTTCACGGGGGATATGATAATCTAAATTACAAGGATAAATAGAACTTGATCTTGCCGTACCTGGACCAATAACCGAATGTATAGATATTTCTGATTTAGGCGTATCCAACGAAAAACCAAACACTGGAGCTAATTGTGGAGATATATACAATTTCATAATTTCATCTTCCTCTAGCGTTGTTTGTGTATACATACTATGCGTGGACAAAGTATAGCCAAATCGGACATGTTGAGCAACCAGTTTTCTTTTTGAAGGGGGAATATTGTTTAATAATAATTGAATATTGGAGTAGTAACCTTTAGGAACTATACTTTCACTATAAAAAATTTGGTCCTTCTTTTTCGGTTTAAATTGATATGAAATGCTATTTGTATCGGAAACAATATTATAAAAACTCCAAGTTAAATGAAGCTCTGTGGCCGCCACCACCCATTGTTCATTTAATTCTATTGGTTCGCTCAGCTTAGTACGGTAATGTGCTATTTTATTATCAGGAAACAAGTTCAAGTTTACATTGGAAGGTAATGTAACGTAGAATTCGTCCAGCGGCATAATGGCAACTAACCTAAACACGCGTAATATCTGATTTATGTACGTAACTTGCACATGCGAGGGGGTAGTTTTTCCATTTTACTAGGACAAAGTCTCCCTTTCGTTTTAGAATTTTCTCGATAGTAAATGGCTTGTCTGGATCAAGTGTAATTTTTTGTAATTTTGGTTCATAGAAAATGCCTTTGACAGGATCGTTACTCCAGTCTTTTATACGATATGTAGGGGGATCAGTACTCATACGATCACAAATTATAAAAATTTCCTCTGTCCAACTAGGTAGATATCCTTTCTCGAATTTCATTTTGGCTTTACTTATCCTTACGTAGTTACCGATATTAAATTTAAATTTGATATTATTGGTTTTTTGACTTGTATTGTTTCTAGACTGAGACCAAACCTGCAGCGCATTATTTTCGCTCACCTCAACAGGAGCCATTTTTATAGAACGGTGATACGAGTGATTATATGATTTTACTACAAGGGGGAGAATATCTACATAACGATACGTATTATTGGCTGAGAAGTGTTTATACAAGTTTGATTTTAAAGTACGAATAAATCGTTCCACTACTGCTGCCTTTAGTTCTGAATAAACGCTATAATGAATAATATTGTACTTGTCAAACACTTTTTTCACTTGAGCGTTATAAAACTCTTTTCCTTGATCTGTCTGGGAGTAAACAGGAGGATATTCTAACATGTTTATAATTTTAGTGATTGCTTTTGCCATAATTTCACCCGTTTTGCTTTTCACTGGTATACAGAACGCTTGCCTTGAAAACACATCAATTGCACAAAGTATATAGCGCATACCGTCATTGTACTTGGCGATATTCTGCATATCTGCCAAATCCATTTGCATAAGTTCCAGGGGAAAAGTGGTTTCGTAACGTTTACGTGGGAATTTTTTTCTAACTGGAACATGTAAAGTATATGCATCTTGTTTTGATAGCCACTCAGAAATATTCTTTCGTGATTGCGTAGAATGTTTGATAATTTTTCAGTATTGGAAAATGAAGTCGGTAGTTCATGTGTATAATACAATGTTTTAAGATCCATACTTTATATATCTTCCCATATAAACTCAGCTTTCCTATTTCTTGAAGGGGGTGGGGGCGTGCGTGTAACTATATATTCTTTGGGTATGTTTAGAGAATGAAGGATAGATTGGAACTAATCTCTCCCGACAGGATCTCTACTTTTCTTACGGGGGCGAACAGAATCATTAATCAGATCTATGATATTTGAACCCTGAATTCTTTTTCCATTTATGTACACTGTTCCATATGCGTCCCAATTTATATATTGAGAAGAGAATAGTCTTTTAAGTAAAAGTTCTGTTTTCTTCTGAACAGTTTTCGGTACTGAAGCAAGAATTTCTTCCCTGAGAGTAACACTAGGAGGGGGGTCGTCTTGTTGCACTGGTTCACTTATTTGTGGCAGCTTATTTTCTTCTTCGATCAATGGTAGGTGTGTGGGAATAGGCTTAGTAAAATTAACAAATTGTCGAAGTGCCTGTTGGTAAAGTTTCCATTTTTCACTTTCCCCTATATCTTCACGTGCTAATATTGTACGAATATTAGAATCTAATCTTGATTCGTGTCTCTGAGCTTTCTCAACGGAGGCATGCATATTAGTGGCAAAGTCCTCGGGAACAAGAATCATTTTTCTCACGCTCATTGTGAAAACAATGCACTACCTAACGCTGATATAATAGGACCGATTAAAAATGGCAAAAAGCCGGCGCCTTTTTTAATTAATATTTTCTTTTTATTTTTGAGCGAAGTGCCCTTCGCCGCTAGTTTACGCAAACTGGCCTTATACTTTTGAAGCTTAGTTTTTTGTACCCCTGAAAGCGGAATATTACCGCGTACTGTATTGGCTGCACATTGTCCTAGTACACGAACTAGTCCTGGTGTTGCTCGTTGCAAAAGGCGTTTCCGTTGAATAGGTTTTAATTTACACAATAATTTAAGTGCCGGAGCATGTTCTTTTAGTTGTGATGTCATTCTGACGTTCGCACAAGAAATGGTTTGTTGACATGCTTTCCAGTGGCATAAATAGCCATTTGTTCATCGGGGAAAATATGCGCCCTCATACGTAAAATTTCAGGTGTATTTTGTGTTAAATCGAACATTAAATAACTGTGTGGTGTTTCAGTTGCATCTTGAAAAGCTTCCAAAACACTTTTACTATTGTCAGGTTTGAATTGTCGTGCTAAATGGTATATTTGGTGTTTGTCACGTGGATTTTTGAATATCACAAGATAGTGTGAGTTGAGGCTTATGTCTCTCATTTTAGCACCTTTGTGAAATAAGTTTTGTACTATAAAAATAACACTTATATTTTTGTGATGAGAATATTTCGTAAATATATCTGCAACAGCGGAATCTTTGCTGCTTTCATTCATTAGATCATCAATGACTATTAATCCAGGAGTTTCAATATCCATATTTGCTACATCAGGGATTCCTTCAATAAACTGAATATTTGTATTTTGGCTTAATTTTAATCTGGGAGGAACCGCACCATACGCCCATATTACTGTTTTTGGAACTTGTGTAAACATTTTATGTTTATAAAATAGAAGCTTATCCACAAAAGTGGTTTTTCCACTTTGTGAGGGCCCACAAACCATCATTGCAAACGGGTGTGTAAAACGCAATTCCATGTTGAACAACACACGTTCTCTGCTTGAAGCGCAGACACACAATGGCCCAAATATATACCACAAATTAATTTTATCTTTTCTTTTCAGGATGAAATAAAGAGGGAATGCCCTATATGCTGGGAGGTGGGGTTCCGAGGAAAAAAAGCCCTCATGGACCACGTCAGAACCGCTCACCACCTGCGCCCGGTGTCCCCTCCCTCGTCGCGCCGGAGGCGGCGAAGAGAGGGGAGATGCGGTTTCTGCGCCAGGCGGCGCGTCAACGGGGAGTGCCCCTGGATAAAGACCCAAATAGAGATTTTACAGATGGGCCTTGGACTATAAAAAATAAAACAAAGCACTCGTATTTTATTTAGATTCCATATGGAACCGTCTCAAAATTTTCAATTTTTCTTCGTTTTGTGTGGACTGCTTGGTGTGTTTTCTGCTCAGATTCAGAAACAATTTCAAAATTGGCTTTTCGTTTAATTTTACGGAGGTTCTCAACAACTCGCTTTTCAATTTCCCCTTTGACCAGTTGCTTCTAATAATAATGAAAATTAATCTGGAGTCGAGTTCTGTAATTCATGGTAATGCCTCTTACTTTAATAACATGTTTCTCATCCTGAGGATCATGTTTGTTCACCATCTTATATGCATAGTTTTTGGGACCACCACCTAAAAAGCATGTAATTTGGTAGGGCTGTTTAATCTCATCCGTCATTTCACCAAGAAATGAGCCTGTAGGAATAAGTTTTTCATGTTCTCTTTCTACATAGAACACAGAGTCCGTATCCACGTAGTGAATACTTTCTTTGACTTTGTCCATAAAAGAATATAAGTGCATTCTTCCATAAGCAGTAATAAACGCAGAGACAAGTACATTTGAAAGTACTAACGGTTCATTTTTGCTTTAAAGATCAATATAATTCACTAATAAACAAGATTCGGAAATAGGGACAACATTACTGATTTCATACTGCGGATTAAACACTATATCATGGAATTTCTGTTCTGTATTTACAAAAATAGACTTAGTTTTTAAAGGATTTTGGGCAAATTTCCCATAGATTGAATTCAGCAGAATTTTGGAAATAAAACGAAGTCCAGGGTTAAATGCAATTTCATCTTTTACAAGTTGAATTCCCTGATGATCGAAATAATCTTGAATATACTTGTCTTTGTCATTTTCTGAACTGCAGCCGGAAGGATATCCTGAAGACTGTTGTTTCAGTCTAAGAAACGTGTCTACATAGTCTTTGAACACATTATCATTCTGATCAGCCAAAGGAAAATCCCAAATTTCATATATTTTGAGTATTTTGTACCCTTTTTTTACAGCCAGTTTCAGTTCTTCCGATACCCAGGTGCCATGTAAGTATCTTTCTTTATCTGCGTGTGATCATTGTTCTTGATTCTCGCTTTGTGCACAAGTTCTGCATAAAGCAAACATTAATTTGTTATTGCACGACATGCCCAGTACTGGTAAATATAAATCTTTAGGGGGGAGAATATCACATTTTACAACCCCAAACACATTATCCAAGGTAGGAAACTCTGACGTGTAAATCACTGGTTTCCCTGTAGGCATTTTTCTTTGCTTCATCATTGATGGAAAGTAAAGGGAAACTACATCTAGCAATTTCATGTTCGTATTTTCATTCTCTTGTTTTTCATAAACTGCCCTGAAAAGTTCAGTGCGTCCCCCATTAAAAGCTTGTTTTGGGACAAGTGGGTTATTCAGGGAATAACAATTCTCAGCAATGAATTTGCGTAATTCTGGATCTTTTTTAATTTCCTCATTGAATTCACATTCCCATTTTTCTACAACCTTGTACCCCATTTGCTCTAATATTTCTTTACGGGTAACAGTACGTTCGTATCTATGGTCTAGAGTCTCGCCAGTCTCGTTAAGAGGCTTATCTCTGTTGTCAGGAAGACAAATCGGGCAAGCATGGTAGTAGCAGCCTTGGAAACTATAAACAGTTTTGCTTTCTTCATGGAGCCCGTCCAACTTATGTCCTATTTTAGCCTCCCCGAGATTACCTGCGTGTCTTAGAGTGATCTTTTCAGTATTTTCTACCCACTTTAACCATTTTAATGCAATTAGAGACTGTTGGTCTTGTTCACGAAATCCAAATGGCAAATGACGTGAGATATGGATGTGAAGAATGGGTGAAATGATGAGATGAAAATGACCTCCCTACTAAGCCCCCTCGACCCGTCAAGGCAGTCCTACATGGAGGGGGAAATCACTCCACCTGGATCACCCGAAGGAACAACGGAAGTGAAAGTCAGCAGACTTGTGTGCGTAGAGCAGCCAGTCGTGTATTGCGTTCGGTACCAGCAACAACTTTTTTTTTTGCGCTCCACGTTGCAAAATGTTTCTGCAAAAATGAAGTTTGAAATTTTGTCGCTTTGACTTACAATTTGCAACGCGCGATGAATTGGCGAGCTTGTTCGTGGAATATAGACCGAGAGCCTTTGTTGTAAAATAGGCTACTACTATTTCTTAAATTTGGTACCAGTTGATAAATGGACGCGTGGATTGGAAAGGGCCATTTGACAGTCAGCATTGGGAGTAATATTGGGAATCGACAAAATGGACTACATGTGATTCCAACCAAGACGTGCACGCATTCACGGGGATTTGTCTGCCAATCAGTGAAGGAAGTCGTATCCTTTCCCAGGACTAAGAAAACGATCACGCACAAAACAAGGTAGGCAGAAGTCAATTTTTTGTAGTATTTTGTGGTGAATAGCAGTGAGATAAAAAATACGAACCAGATATATTTTTTTCTTACGCGACGACGAACTATGCAAGTTTCGTACTGAGTGCGTCAAGTTGCAGAAATAAGCCTTGTTAATCAATAGGTAAATGTTCGTGATTTGTAAATCTCAAAAAACCCATCGTCGTAAAACATTGGTTTACCACGTGGTTGTGATATGCGTCACTCAACTTAAATGAGTGGACACAAAAAGAGTTTAAATTGACAAATTTAAAAATGTGCCTGCGTAAAACTGGTTCTTGTTTAATGTTCTGCAACGTGTTTGCCTTTTTTGAAGAAAGTATTCGTTGGCACTTTTGCTAAATAAGTCGCAAAGTCGTACTTGGAGTAATCGCGACGAAGACTTCGCCGACGCCATTTTTCCCCCCACCTCCCCTTTTCGTCATTTTGGGATTTGGTTAATTTGCTGGCAAAATTGTACGAGGCAAATAAATTACTTAATTGGAGAATGAGCATCTAGGGAGAGCCTCTCTTCTACGTTCAAAAAGGATCTTGTAAATTCTTTGCACATTTATTCAATATGAATCTATAGTCACAATAATCAAAGGTTTATTGTAAAGGTGTAAGAACCATTTTTTGATTAAGCCAATATAATAAAAAGGTGATTAAAACTTGGACAGAAACGCGAGTTGAATATAAATTGTAGATTATTGGCATAAACTGAACGCAGTGCCATTTTGATATCATTGTTGTTGAATAATTGATTAAGACTATTATTTATGAAATGCAAGCGTTTTTTGATACACGCGATGAAAAATTATTGTTCAAATGTATTGTAATTAATATGAGTTAACAATCGCACAAGTCGTTGTTTTACGTAAAATTGCGAATATTGTCAAAATTAGGAGCTTGTTAATGACGCTATATACATAATCTTGTTGCTGTAACCGTAAAAACGGGGTTACGTTCTAAATTGTTGTTGTTGATCTTTTGGAATGCATGAATAAATTACGTTATTAATTGTTAAACTTTGACTTTTGCCTATTTGACATAATTTGCGTTCATTACCTTCCTAATTCACCCATGGTCTTCGACGACATGTATGCACTATAAATGGAAGTGTTGGTAGTTAGTGTTTTTTTGTAATTTATGGTAAAGGAATAATTGATACTAAGTAGTAAATTATTTGATCTGGTGCGTTACGCATTTTTGGAAAAATTCGTAGCGTTACTACTTACATTGTTTTTCAGGAGTTTTTTTTTTTTTTTTTGCAAACGTCATTCGTGTTTGCCTTGTCTCTCCCAACCTTTATTTGAATTGCTGACAAGGATTGTGAAGTTCAGAGTAACTTTGAGGTGTTACGAACAACGTAACATTAACCTCCACCCACGTGATATTGTGACTTGTTGGATGTCCACACTATCTCGACGATGAACACGACCCAGATCCATGACGTCCTCGCTGGAAACCACGTAACCCGGGCTGCATTCCAAGGGGTGTACCCGAGCGACATGTTGGCCGACGTCGTCGTCGTGAAGAAACATGCAGTGTTCGTGGCCAACACCGACCCATACGGCAAAGAGGGTCAACATTGGGTCGCCATACACGTGGACGCCCAGGGTTACGGACGGTATTTTGATTCCTACGGGATCGAACCTATCCGACCCTCCTTTCGTCGCTTTTTGGGACGCAATTGCATCCGGTGGGGAGCAACTCTCGACAACTGCAGGGCTTCCTCAGCACAGTGTGCGGACAGTACTGTTACGTGTACCTGCATCATGCATGTCTGTCAACGTCGGAATATTTGTTTTATTCGCATTTGCTACATTCTGCAATAGTGTAGTAGGACCTTATGGGTTCACCACACTTGCAAACAGAAAACAAAAAACACTTCTATTTTGGGCACAGTGCCACCAGTTCTGAATATCCTTAGAGAATAACTACATTCTGTAATACTGTAATAGGACCTTATGGGTTCACCACACTTGCAAACAAAAAACAAAAAGCACTTCTATTTTGGGCACAGGGCCACCAGTTCTGAATATCCTTAGAGAATAACTACATTCTGTATTTAGCGGTGAGAGACTTATCTGCTCCCGCGAAGTTCTCCTTCTTGAATATTTTATACAATTCATACGCACTTCGCATTGTATAGTAGGACCTTATAGGTTCCTCGTTCACAACTCTTGCAAAAAACATTTCTATTTTGGGGCACGACTTCTGTAGTAACTGCATAGTCTGGTACAGGGCCACAAGTCCCTGAATATCCTTCTCGATTGATTGGGCCTTGGTCTCCAATGCTAGGATCAGGTTCTCGATCCCTCCTTCTTGCCTTGTCAGAGCTTCCAAATAGTACGCAGACTCGTCAATCTCATTCTCACCACACCTTTCTCACACCACGTGGATTCTTTTGCATGGTAGACAGTAGTCCCCGGGAAACAAAACTGGTGGCGATGTCTGCAAAGAAAACAAAACTTAAAATACCTCTCACAATACACACTTGTAAATACAAAACATAACTACTACTTCTTTTTTACTACATTTTTCTATTTTTTACAGGAACTTTTAGAGGTGGAGACGGTAGAATTAGGAGGGCGGGTGGTTCGGAGAACGAGATGCGTGGTAGAAAGAGAGGGGAACGTCTTTTATGTCCCACCGGATCACCATTACGTTCAGCGTGACGCCAACCTTTTCCTAGGCTGCCGTTTAGTACCGCAAGAACCCCAACAACAACAACATAGACCTCCCACACCTCACCCGCATGCACCAACACCTCCATCCCCCAACTCGTCCTACACCTACTCCCCACTACCTGCTAGAAACAACCCCTCACCCCCCGGACAGCTTGGCGGAGGAGGAGGAGGACATATTTGTACCCGTTGACGGCCTCCTAATCCCTGCTTTTCATGATCTACTACCTTACTACCCCCAACAGTAACCTCTACCCTTCTTCTTCTTCCTACCTTCTTCCTCTATCCTTCATTTCCCCTTCTTTTCATCTACACACTTGCTTCCTCAAAGATAACCTCCCCGTAAGTACTTTTTTATTTATTTATTTTACTAACAACATATAAGTATTATTATTTATTGTACTCACCATCTTGTATTACTCGTTCAACAATTCTGATGCTAGCAGTGGGGCGTCCTCTCCTTCTACTTCCGCTATCACTTTCAACTCATCCTTCCTTCGTCTTCTTCTTCGTCTACTGTAGCTCTCGCCGTCGTCGCTGCACTCGTTCTCAGCTGTGTCGCTGTCTCTGTCGACCTCGTCACGATCCTGTAGCCAGGTAGACAATGTTTCACTTAGTTGCACTTTCTTTCTTTGCGGTTTCTCTCCGGCACGTATCTGTCTTCGCACCCTCCAGAGACTGTACATTAATTCGTCGAGCGGTAAACCCTCCCCCGGATTCATTGCTATCGGCTTCACCAGATTACGGTTCGGATGTGTGGTATTCAGTAGGAAATCCCCTAATGTGTGCTGATCGGTGAGGCGACCGTGGAACAGACTAGCAAATCACAACATTTTCGACATAACATAGGATGCTTCCAGATTTGCTGTTTCCGCAGCAGCGGTCAGCAAATCCATCCTTGCCGTGTTTACTATGTACATATTTTGAAACGAACCATATCTAGCAACACCGTATCCCTCCATCTTACCCTGAAGAAACATTTCCAGAGTGGAAACGCGATTTCCGAACGGAATTGCAACACCATCTCTTTCTCCCATCGTTGGCACCTCCTTTTCCACAATATACTGGACATTACATTCATCCATACACCAAAGCTGGCGACCAAACTTTACATTTACTCTCTCCTCACAAAGACATTTTCCCTTCTCACCTATCGCGCTCGCTTCGTAGATATACAAAGGACCACACTCCTCCCCCTTCGTCTGTAAATCTCTGATCACAGACATATCCCTAGTCTGAAAACTAAACTGAAAATATGACGGGTGATATTTGTGTAACACAAACGATTCACACATTTCATACCCGCCACCTTTCCTTGACGAAACACTCACAGCTACCTTGCAACGAGCTGTTGGGGGAGGTTCTACGAGGGACATACATCATATCCACATCCCCTTCCCTACATTCTACACTCGTCAATAACTCCCATCAATACTATCGGACTCCACATCTACACAGAAACGTATCCACGGACGCGCTTAATTCATCTCTCTTAGAAGAAAACAACAACGATGAAGCCGCAACAACCTACAACGAAAACAGAAATACTCTGCGTTACACAACTTTCTTCTTGAATCTACATTCACGTCCGTCGTCAAAGGCAAAACAATCTGTACAATCACGAGTACTTTTATAAGTAAACTCCCCGCAATAAACACAGAAAAAAATCATCTGACAACCTCGTCCGCAACCCACCCGGCATAAACAAAAACTTGCCTTCGCGACGGAGCACATACATTCTATACTCGCTACAGTTCACATTCACACAGTAGTAACGAGCATAACCGTAATCTGGGAAATCAGCCACTTGAACGCCTTTACAGTATGGACAGTGAAATGAACGACTACTTTTTACAGTCCCCAGATACAATGACATCACAACCCACAAATCTCTTTCGGTAATGCGTAAGACAGACAGTATACACACCTCAGACTCAGCAGCAGCAAAAACTTCTCCACTCTCAGAGACAGACACATCGAACTCGTCGTTGTCAAACATATTTATACAAACAAGTCGTGGGAGACTCCTCCCCACACAAACACCGCATTGGTCACAACCACACGCCAACAACAACACCTGCACTCCCCCACAGAGATATATATTTGATCCACACACCTGCGATCCCCCACAGAGCAAAATATTCGATCTGGTCAGATGCCAACGCTCGCCACAGAGAGGTATATTTGAACTGGTCACATGCCAAAAGCTACCCACAGAGAGACATTCGAACCGAACATCCGCCAGAAGTCAACGATCCCCCACAGAGATCAATTTCATCGGGCACAGATGTCACGCAGAGCAAAAAATTCGATCAGACACCTACACCCCCACAGAGCATGCGCACGCATTCACCCCCCACAAATACACCGCTACTATATAAACCACAAACACGCACACACCAAGCACAGATCAGAAACGACAACACAACCAGAGACATCATGCACCCAGTACAATCGATGACGTCACCAATCACCTATAGAAACAATCGATCAATCTATATTATTATCAATAATATTAACAACTATAATAAGGTTTAACAATACAACAATCTACAAACATATCATTTACCCCCACCCCATCAATCACTATATTATTAGAACACTCACATAACGTAACATACAACACCCTTATTTGGAAAAACTATAAATAAATATGACACCTGTCAATCAATCAATCACTATATTAGGTTAACAACACCCACGTACCCTAACATACAACTCCTTTTTTGGAAACTACCCCCACCCACACCTAATTAAAAAATCGATTTTTACCCAAAAAATGTATTGATCACTTATCGATTATTGGAAATCGATTAAGGTAATCGATAATTATTGATTATCGCGCTATGGCCCCCTTAACTACTTGTCTGATCTACCTGCTCTACGACGCATCGGTGGAAATTACAAAAGAGAGACGTGTCATCTTTAACCACGACGGGATGTCCACACAGATCGCTAACAAGAAGAATTATAAAACAGTGTTCAATGCCCAGATGTGAACTATCTCGACGATGAACACGACTCAGATCCATGACGCCCTCGCTGGAAACCACGTAACCCGGGCTGCATTCCAAGGGGTGTACCCGAGCGACATGTTGGCCGACGTCGTCGTCGTGAAGAAACATGCAGTGTTCGTGGCCAACACCGACCCATACGGCAAAGAGGGTCAACATTGGGTCGCCATACACGTGGACGCCCAGGGTTACGGACGGTACTTTGATTCCTACGGGATCGAACCTATCCCACCCTCCTTTCGTCGCGTTTTGGGACGCAATTGCATCCGGTGGGGAGCAACTCTCGACAACTGCAGGGCTTCCTCAGCACAGTGTGCGGACAGTACTGTTACGTGAACCTGCATCATGCATGTCTGTCCTTGAATATGAATATGAATATGAATATCCTTGCACATTACACCGTAGACTGTGCTTTCACGGACGTGGAATTTGCTTAAACGAAATTTTCTGTAGGTGAAGAGAGCGTCGCCACAAAGTAGTTGGGATTTGTTTATCGCGGCCACAACGCCTGCCCCACGTGCTAAAAAGTTGCAGCTTGCCATGTTGAGTTGGGTGGCGAGGGTTATTAGTGCAAAAATTTTGGCTGCCGTCGCGGTTATCGATAAATGTTTGTGGTTGTTTGTTGTAGGCTCCACGTGGGACATGCTGACTTGGAATTTGCAGCTCGAGACCCCCGGACCCGAACGAGTCGACGACGAGAAAGAGGAATTTAGTTTGTGGCACTGTTATGCGCACCAAGCTCACACCAGCTGGTCTATGGAATTTTGCGACGTTATGGAGAACAACCCGGACGCTTCTCTGTCGACGGCCCAGAGACTTTTACATCAGAAATTGATGGGCGTGCACGCGGAGTGCGTTGCACGCTTCCACGCCAATTACGACCGCCAACAAAACTCCATCTTCATCTACACGATTTTTTTGATCAGGGCCCCCATCTGGGAATTGTACCTGTGTTGTCCCGTGCTCAAACTACAGTTGTGTGTGATCTCTTACCTATGCGAAATTAGCAGAGGAGACGACTTGTTCCACAACGGTGCGGAGCAGCTACGCCGAAACCTCGACCGGTTCAATTTGGTGATGAGTAACATTTGGTTCGGCCAAATCATGCAGCAGCGAGGAAACAAAATTTTTTACCAACTGTGCAAGGTACTCAACACGGAGGCTGGCGAGGAGCGAAAAAAACCGATATCCTGCCTGGTGTGCGAACCTTCGTTCGACGAGTTTCACCAACGCGCAAAAAAATGCCCCGCTCCACCACTGTCGTCACGATGTCAAGTTGTCGGCGGCCCCACGGATAATCTTAAATTTTCACAGAGTTTTCCCAGAAGTTGCTTCCTCTCTGATTTCGAATGGTTTTTCTTTCAAAATATTCATCTCGTTCAGTCCACGGCGCCGAATCGACTGTTTGAGGGCATTTGGTAAAAAATTTTTGCAACAAACTTTGTGCACCCCGGCCAACACAAACTTGGCGCTGCGTTGCTTTCGCTTGCGACAACCTGCGATGCGCCAACACCACCAGGTATTCATGTTGCATAAATCTTTACGTGCAGTACGTAAGAGTTTTGCGTGCCCCGCTGTGCAGCTCGCGCTGTGGGTTCCCGCACCCGTTTTGGTGCGCCACAATTTGCGCCCCTGGTGCGTGGACCTACCTCGAAAGTCGTCTCGCTGCTGGATGAAAGTCGCCACCAAAAAAATCCCATCCCACTTACACTTCTTCGCCAGACTTTTGCCCACGAGGTGCCAAAAATTTGTAAGAGTCGTTCGCGCAACCCCCCACCCAGGGTGTTTGGTCAACCGACAGACATTCGTGGCTGGCCACCTGGAGCAAAAACAACAACAACAACAACAACTTTGCGTGATTGGTGAGAATAAACTGCAACCCAATCTACTCCACCCGTTCGTGTGCGGGATTTGTTCGATTGTTTGGGGTGTACACGAGGCGAGGGAACCGTAAAAATTTGTGCAACCTTCCATCAGTGCAACCTCCCAGCATAGCATGCCGAGTTGCGTTCCGCAAACGTGCGCTTGAATTGTACAGCATTATGATGGACCCGGTTTGTCGATCGACACCTCTCTTGTCGCTACCGTCGCGCAACCAACAAATAATTGTCCGACATCGCCATCAACACCACCACCACCACGCTCAATCAAACGTCTCGTCCCGCACGAAATTCAAAAGGGGGGTTGTGTGTGTGTGCACAAGTGGCAGTAGCGTACGTACGTACCCAATCATGTTGTGTACTGTTGTATCTGTATCATGTGAGTGTATTTTGTTACCGCCGCCGCCGCTCAATTTGTAGGGGACGACTTGCTGGCACGCTTAAAGGTTCGTGGAGAGCCCCGACTTGTGCAAATTTTTTACCACTGCTGACGGCGCAATTTAGCGTGATTCAAACCAATCCCCAACTACAAGTTGCCAGCATGTTGTCCGCCGTGTAACGCCGACGGGCGACAAAATACGCTCGCATGTGGTGTGTGCTACGCACACGTGTATGTTGATGTACGTAGGTGTGTCGTCTGTTGTTGTAGATAACCAACTGTTAAAAAAATTCTCGCCTCGACGAGAGGAATCATGTATCGCAATTGGCGAGTTGCACTTGCAATGTTATTAAAATTTTTTGTGAATTTTTCAGGTGCAGCCGGCCGACCATTTTTGATATTTTGCGAGTCTGCGGCGACGTGACCACAGAACAGCTGCTCGCAGGTTTGTGAGCTGCGGCCCTCCCAACATCGTCTAACCCTTTATTGGGCGACGGCGAGCACACCGAGTTGTCGAGCGAGCAATTTGGGCACGTGATAAACAGAGAGCGTCCTCGCCGGCAATCGCACACGCACAATTATTTCTATGGATTGAATTTACATGTGTGCAAATTTTTGTCTTTCTAGAAGAGTACGTTCCTACGTACGTGGGGGAGACCAGGAATCGGGCATCGTCAGCGACGCCAGTGTACGTCCCCACCAAAATCACCCGTGGTTACACGTCGTGTTGCTCTCCTCTTTCGGGCGTGCACTTTATCAATTTGACGCCGCACAGCAGCCAGATGAAAACGCACAAACTTAGATCCATGTGGGCGTGCTACTTGAAAGATACGTCGGGCTGCGTTTGCGCTCTCGACGCAGCCGAGCGGCGGTGCCCCTGCAGGTTGTGTCACGGCCGCAGCAACAACAACAACAACTCCAAGGCCTGTTGTTTTTCTGGCGCCTACGTTCAGCACGTTCGCTGCTTGGACGTGTTCAAGTATCGATGGCTTCGTCAAGGGGTTCACTTGTACGATCGATACTGTCTGTTTGTCGTGTACAACCATGCTCAGTATCTGTTGTGTCCCGTGCTAAAGTTGCAAGCTCACATACTCTACGCATTTTTCACCCACAAGACGTTGTGCAGGTGGGTGGACGTGCCGGCCATGTTCTGTCACGAGCTGGGGAAATTGGTGGACTGTTTAATCTCCAAGCACGTTTTCGCAAACCGAAAACGTGAAGTGGGCACTCTGGGGGGTTGCACGAACGACTCTTACAAATTTTGGCACCTCGTGGGCAAAAGTCTGACGAAGAAGTGTAAGTGGGATGGGATTTTTTTGGTGCCGGCTTTCATCCTGCAGCGAGACGACTGGAGGCATTTTCGAGGTAGGTTCGCGCACCAGGGGCGCAAATTGTGGTACACCACGTTAGATCAGGACAAGCATGCAATTTTCGTCGACCACATCGAGGGGGGGGTGGATTTTTTTATCATCTGGAGAGGTACGACGCTGACCATTTTTGACCCAGCTCGTGGAGGTTTTGCTCCGACGTCGTCACACACACAAACAATTTATCGAAAATTGGTTGCGCCAAAGGCTCGTAATTTGAGATGGGACCCCCACTCGCTTGTCGTACGTAAAACATAACAAGCATCCGCATGCATAGTTATTGCTTGTTGGTGGTGTTGTATTCTCTGCCTGTTTATCGTACGCTACTGCCATGTTATCGCACACTTGTTTGATCACACATAAACCGTGTAGCGTAGGGCCAAGTCATATGCCACAACCGCCGCCACAACCGCAAAGCCGCCGCCACCGACGATGGATGGACCAGCCGACCAGTTGACGACACAAAATTTTTGTTTACTAGAGACAGTTTGCCATGTGTAACGGACTATGAGTGATGAAAATTACTTATGTATACTAGATGTAAAAGTTTTAGGTTAAGTTTGTGTATTTGTGTACTTGTGGTAATGCTGTTTGCTGGTGAGAGAGTTTATACTGGTTGTTGAATGTCATGTTGTTTAATCGCCCGCTGGCGAGAGAGAGTTATAGTTTTGTGGTTTGCTGGTGAGTACTGGTTGTTGAATGTCATGTTGTTTAATCGCCCGCTGGCGAGAGAGTTATAGTTTTGTGGTTTGCTGGTGAGTACTGGTTGTTGAATGTCATGTTGTTTAATCGCCCGCTGGCGAGAGAGACTTATAGTTTTGTGGTTTGCTGGTGAGAGAGAGTTTATACTGGTTTGCTGAATGTGTGTGCAATGTTGTTTAATCGCCCGCTGGCGAGAGAAAAGAGTTAGTTTTGTGGTTTGCTGAATAATGTCGCCTCTGTTGGTGCTGTATTATAACAAGATTTTTTTTACTCGCCTTATGTTGGCGCTGTGTGATTGTTCAAGGTCGAGGAAAGTAGATTACACACGTTGTAACTGTTTACATGTATTTATTACTAAAGGTTTTTACTCGCCTCACTGTTGGCGCTGTGTTGTAACAAGATTTTTTTACTCGCCTTATGGTGAAGGAAAGTAGATTACACACGTTGTAACTGTTTACATGTATTTATTACTAAAGGTTTTTATTCGCCTCACTGTTGGCGCTGTGATTGTTCAAGGTGGAGGATAGTAGATTACACACGTCTCTTGGCGTTGTAACGCGCATAATATATTAAAAGGTAGACGTAACGCACACTAAAACTTTTATACACACTCGCTTTATTGGCGCTGTGACTGACTGTGTGTACAAGAGCAAACCATTAAGGCGAGCCTCACCGAGCCTCACTTTCGGTAACACAGTAACCTCTACCCTTCTTCTTCTTCCTACCTTCTTCCTCTATCCTTCATTTCCCCTTCTTTTCATCTACACGCTTGCTTCCTCAAAGATAACCTCCCCGTAAGTACTTTTTTATTTATTTATTTTACTAACAACATATAAGTGTTATTATTTATTGTACTCACCATCTTGTATTACTCGTTCAACAATTCTGATGCTAGCAGTGGGGCGTCCTCTCCTTCTACTTCCGATATCACTTTCAACTCATCCTTCCTTCGTCTTCTTCTTCGTCTACTGTAGCTCTCGCCGTCGTCGCTGCACTCGTTCTCAGCTCGATCCCCCAAAGAGCAAAAAATTCGATCTGGTCAGATGCCAACGCTCGCCACAGAGGTATATTTGAACTCGTCACATGCGAAAGCTACCCCACAGAGAGGCATTCGAACCGAACTTCCGCCAGATGTCAACGCTCCGCCCACAGAGAATTATATTTCATCAGACCCAGATGACAAGCAGAGCAAAAAATTCGATCAGGACACCTGCACTCCCCCAAAGAGCATGCGCACTCATTCACCCCCACAAACACACCGCTACTATATAAACCACAAACACCCACACAGCAAGCACAGATCAGGAACGACAACACAACCAGAGACATCATCTAACATGCACCCATTACAATCGATGACGTCACAAATCACCTATAGAATTGGAATTGGATTTTAAAATTGTGGGAGCGTCAGCACTAAGGCTATTTTGCTCCCGTCACATTATACGGGGGCCAGCCCCTTATCATTACAAAGAACAACTCTAACGTTGCATATTTAAAAATCTTAAAATGTACTGACTTCCGTTAAAAGCTGAGGCTGTAAACGGGCATTCAGCACACATAAGGACAACAGGACAATACAAACAAAATTAAACTGGCCATGGGGCCAGTCGCCAGAGCCTCGTTTAAAACTAAACCCCTAACAAGCAAAACTAACAACTAGAAAATACAATGGTCACTCGTTGGGTTTTATGAACCCTTGAATCTGAATCATGGCTGGCTTAGGATAATTACCTGTCTATCTGAAGAATGAAGATAATTTCGAAGAATAAAAATAAACTAAGTCCTCTGTAGGCTTCCTTGCAGTTTGACCAGCGCCTCGCCTCACTTTCCCTCAACTCCTTTCACTCCTTTCGCTACGCTCTTCTCTCTCCTCAATCCAAATCAAAAGTCAGTCCTTTCTCAGTCTGCCTCACCTCTATATCACCCAGGCCATGGAGACCTTCCTCCATGCCGAATCGTGATTTTTACTGCCTCTATTGCAAACAGATGACTCCATAGGCTGATGAAACTTCCTATATCCTGAACACATCAGGAAGTTTTCAAAGCACAACACTGTGCATTATTTACATACCACAGAGGTTGAGATAACTGAGATAAACAAGTGAATGCCCTGGTCAACATGAAGCATCAGAGAGGCTTTAAATAAAATATAATCTTATGGATTGATACGTTCTTACGCTGCGGAAAAAAATTAAAATTCAAATCTCAAAGATTGACATGACCCAGGTGTGCCAGTTTCATACATTTTCTTAAAAAGACAAAAAAAAAATTATTAAAACAACAGGATAAAAATGAATTGAATAACAACATATAGCTTTCTCTTTGTTTCCCTGACCCAAAAAATATTATATTACAAGAAACCTTACAATCCATAATATTGAGTACATAATTGATAAGATTGTGCGCACGAATTTCAATGATGGGTAAATAAAAAAAACATGTACATTATTACATGACTCGTATTTACAAAAGTTCATATCATTATGTCTTGAAAATGCTGAACATAACTTTCGACATGGGGTGTAAGGGGTGACCTTCCACGTAGTACACCCAAATGTCAACTTCACTTCCACGTTAGTAAACCCTGGACTGAAGACTAACGAGGCTCTGGCGACTGGCCCCATGGCCAGTATAATTTTGTTTGTATTGTCCTGTTGTCCGATGGCGCAGTGGTAACGTCTTCGCCTTGTAATCAAGGGGTCCCGGGTTCGATACCCGGTGGAGGCACAAGTGGTTCGGATCCCACTTTAAACTGTAGGTCCAGTCCCGATTAGCCTTACTGTGCATAAAGTGGACTTAAAATAACAAATCAAATCAAATCAAATCAATCCTGTTGTCCTTATGTGTGCTGAGTGCCCGTTTAAAGCCTCAGCTTTTAATAGAAGTCAGAACATTTTAAGATTTTTAGTAATGCAACGTTAGAGTTGTTATTTGTAATGGTAAGTGGCTGGTCCCCGTATAATTTGACGGGATAAAAATAGCCTAAGTGCTGACGCTCCCAAAATTTCAAATTCAAATCAAAATCAAATCATAACTTTCAACATAACAAAATTGCGTACGTATGCATTTCATGTAGTATTGCTCATTCCTACTGAGCCGCGAGCGATCGCCGTTCGTCTTCTGTCTATCGTGAGAGCGATTCGAGGCTTGACTCCAGCCCGGAAGTAAACAAAAGTACTTCATGCAAATGGCCGACATGTGTTCGCAAAGAAATCAACAGTTAAGCAATTTTTCTATAGTATTGAGCCCGAGTTGGACCTTTAAAGTAAATATCGTGAACAAAAATGTTTATATTCACGATAGCGTGGATTCCCAAATGTGTAAGTAATATATAAATAAGAGTATGTGTCGTGAATGAAAAATAGACGTAGTTTGTTGCACTGAGCCTATGATAATCGTAACCAGTTTTCGTTGTAAAAATCACAAATACACATACGCAAAAGTGAAATTTTAATCATCTAGAGAATTGTATCACTAGGGCTAAAACTTGCTGGGGTGGGGTGGTTGCGGGGCGCATGAACAATTCTCGTTGTGTCGTTTCAGGTAGCGATTGGGAAAATTTCACTTTTGCGCTCAACGCGCGGTCTCGTCCAAACGTCATGGAGGGGTTGCAACATCGGCAGCAGACTCGAAAGTTTAGTTTGTGGCATTGTTACGCAGACGAGACGTTTGACATCGAGTGCGAAGTTTGCTGGGGGCTAGATGGTAACGAAATTGCGGAGGTTTTCCGTCGCACGATGGGCAGGGAATACCAGGAGAAGCACGACGTGTGCGTGGAAACTTTCAAGGCGAGGTACGACGCAGAGTGTCGGTCGGTGTTTGCCTACGCGACGTTCTTGTTTAGAGCCGACAGCTTCAAGCGGTACGTCGTGTGCCCGGTGCTGAAGCTCCAGTTTGGGTTTTGGTATTGGGCACGCGTGCATCACCTCAACCGAGAACACTTTTACGCCAACTTGGAGCGATTGCAGAAAATGATGAGACTGTTTAAGCAACGCTACGAAAAAGTGTGGTTCGGCACACCCTATCAAATTCACTGTACGGCGCAAGTGTATTGGATCCAATGGTCCAGCTGCGGTTGCGGTAGAAGTTGCACCTTTTTTTCGTCCACATCTTGCCTCGCGTGCCCGTACGATCATCAATTTTTTTTCCGGAAGCAGTTGGAACGCCAGAGACAACAAGTTTGGCTGGGGGGACGCGACGATCTGAGGTACGATCCGCATTTTCCCACCAGAAACGCCAACAACCGGTTCGAAGATTTCTTCATGCAAAATTTGCACGCGGTGGATTCGATTCACCTGAGTCCCACGTGCGCGCCATGTTTTCTGCCCAACCCCCCACTGTGGGAAATCTTCGACGATCGCTACCGACATACGTAAGAGTTTTGCGTGCCCCGCTGTGCAGCTCGCGCTGTGGGTTCCCGCACCCGTTTTGGTGCGCCACAATTTGCGCCCCTGGTGCGTGGACCTACCTCGAAAGTCGTCTCGCTGCTGGATGAAAGTCGCCACCAAAAAAATCCCATCCCACTTACACTTCTTCGCCAGACTTTTGCCCACGAGGTGCCAAAAATTTGTAAGAGTCGTTCGCGCAACCCCCCACCCAGGGTGTTTGGTCAACCGACAGACATTCGTGGCTGGCCACCTGGAGCAAAAACAACACTGGTTTGCTGAATGTGTGTGCAATGTTGTTTAATCGCCCGCTGGCGAGAGAAAAGAGTTAGTTTTGTGGTTTGCTGAATAATGTCGCATCTGTTGGCGCTGTATTATAACAAGATTTTTTTACTCGCCTTATGTTGGCGCTGTGTGATTGTTCAAGGTGGAGGAAAGTAGATTACACACGTTGTAACTGTTTACATGTATTTATTACTAAAGGTTTTTACTCGTTTTTTTGTTGTTGGCAGCGAGTTGTCGTAGCCTGCGTGCGTCTCAAATATATACGTGCATCTATACAACCGGCGCGATTTTTTTTTTTGGTCATGTTGACGGCAAATTGCATCAGCGGCGGCAAGTATAGCCTGCGCAACGATTCGTTGGAAAATTTCGTCCAGGATGTTTTGGCTGCGCCGCGTAAAGATCTCGCGCTTGTTATCAAGCACATGAACAAGGTCTGCCTTTTTTGGATTTTGATTGCGCGGACAAGCAAGATGTCGGCGATGGCGAGGGTGGGCGAGACGAGCGCACGTGGTGTAAAATCTTCCAAACGTTTTGCCATCGGCACGTGGACGCGAAACACGCCGTGCACGTTTACCGTTCGGATTCGCCCACGTCTGGGTTTCACGTGTTTCTGCCTACGATGGTGCTCACCGTGGATGCCGCATTCACGCTGCAGAAAAAATTGAAAAAATTGTGGTGCCAGTACGTGACGGACGATTTGCTGGAGATGCGGTACCAGTTGGACGTGCCCATGTGCTGGTGCCTGCCGGGATGCAGCAAGAACGCTCACGTGTACCGCCACTCGCTCGAATGCTGTGCGGTCCCCAGAGCCTTTCTCGAACCGCTCGTGATTCGAGATTTCGAGGTGAGCGAGCACAACTACCCTCTGCTCAACGTGTCCAAATTTTTCACTTTTGAAGCGTACACGCAGCTCACGCGACTCGATGCTAGCATGCTGCACGCAAATCCACCCGCCGCCGCCTCCTCCACCACCAAAGATTCGTTCGCGGCGGATTTTTTCATCACGGACAAGATCATCTCGTTGTACCACGAGAAACACGTTTAAAATTTCGAACTTTTGAGCTTCCAACTTAACGCGCTCGTGCTCGCCGCCCTCATCCTCTACACCGAAAACGAAATCCAGTCCAAGCAGGTGGAAAATTACGTGTCCAAATTTTTTTTACAAATTTTGCCTCTCCACAGAGAGCCCAAACTGTTTGGCTACGTTGCGAATCGAATCCTCTCGCTGTACGGCGGGATCAAAAAATGGCGCTACTTTGAGGCGATCAAAGTGAGCGTGGTGGTGCATGTGGTGTGCGAGGATGCGGACGGTTGCATCTACAACATACTGCACGACACCACCAAACGCCGCCGAACGGTCAATTTGTTTTTCAACTATTTTTTCGAACGCGAGAGCGAGTTTGCGACCGAGGAGGACGAGGACGAACGTTCGCAGATGATCATCACGTGCATGACGGACGTGCTGCCCTTCTACGCACCCATCTTCAAATCGACGGGCGGCAAGATGCAAGCTTGGGATCACATCTTCCGAAGTTGGGTGGACGTGAGTAACCAAACTTGGCCCATCATACAATCGTACACGATGAGTTTCATCCAGAACGCGCGCAAGGCCATGGTTTTCGTTGAGCAGCTGCAGATGGCCTCGTCGTACCACAGCTACATTTCGCAGATCAAGTTTGACACGACCAAGCTGCTGGAGCACACGCTCCTCTCGCAGGATCCCAATATTGGCAACTTCACCTGGATCAACATTGCCGACTCGTCGACCAAGTTCAAGCTGACGCACGCCGGCAAACTCATCTTGACGGCCAACGTGTGCGGGGAGTACCAAACCGAGAGCAAGGTGCAATCAATCAAAAAAACCAAAATTAAGTTGACTTGGTTGATGCGTCTACAACATTACATCAAGCACCAGGATCAGGAGCAATTCGTGCCGTTGGACGAGGCGGAGATTCGTTGAAGGAAATACACTTGCAGAACACAAAGTATAGAAAGTTTTTTTTGTTCCTGTTGAGTGTGTGTTCCAGAGAAAAGTAAGTACCTTGCATGATATGTTTCTTATTGGTGTTTTATTCTGTGAGTTGATTTTTGAAACGAGCCCAACAGACGTGAAAGGGGGGATTGTGGATGCGACTCGCATGAAACAAACCAAACAGCCCCTTAACGTATTGTAGAAGAAAATATACTCGCAGAACTACACATACATTTTAGCATGCATTTTTTGTTTGTGTACCGTTTGTTGATAGGAAAAAATGTGTGTGCGGGACACATTATTAGGCTATTTTTTTATTGCGCTTGATATCAAGTGGAAAGTGTGGTTCGGATCTTAACTGTTTTAACTTTTTATACTCAGAAAAAAAAAACAACTGTAGGCCCATTTATGTTCAGAAGAAAAAAAAAGTGTAGACCCAAAATTTTATGAATGTGAATTTTCAGCTCAAAGGCTGTGACTATGATTGCAGGGGGGCTGTCTGCTGTTTTAAATCCACTTTATGCGCAGTGAGGCTAATCGGGACTGGACCTACAGTTTAAAGTGGGATCCGAACCAATGTGTGCCTCCACCGGGTATCGAAACCCGGGAGCCGCCGATTACAAGGCAAATGACGCTACCACTGCACCATGGGGGGAGGCCCTGTCTGCTGTGTGGTTGTGTGGTGCTGACCACATCACATATGCGAGTTGTTCTGAATCCAAAAGGCGAGAGAGTTAGGGGAGATCCGTGAAGGCACTAGACCAAAAAGTTACATTGTTGTAGGTCCCATAGGAGCCGAGAAAATCAATGTCTTGGAAAACGTCTTAAGACAATTATCTTAATCTTTAAGAAAGTCGACTTCCGGTCTGTCAAGATGTTACTTCCGGTCTATCAAGAAAATTTTCTTAAGACAAATATCTTAAGACGTTTTCCAAGATATTGATTTTCTCGGCTCCTAATTGAGCTAGGATGATGATTGTGGGTTTGTTGGATAGGTTTTGATGATAACTACTCGACTACAAGCAAGCGCCCCCCTCAATTTGTTTAAGAATTTCGATTTGATCCTAAAACTCTGCAAAACCTATTGGAGTGCTTTGGGCGTTTTAGATTAAAAATTTTTGTAATGGGTGGTTGTAGAAAAGTTATTCTTCTTCGACGAAAGCGATATATTTTAAAACTGCTCTGTGATCCTCTCGTTCTTCACGTCGTGCACGAAGGACTTCTCTGCGACCAGGATGACGCTGCATAGGGTATCCTCGGGCAACGGACTGTTGAACTCGCAGACGACCTTGATGTTGGTGCGATCGTTGACCACCACCTGCTTTCTTTTCGTGGTGTTGATGACGAACATCGGCCTGCGTGCTTTGAATTCGCTGGGCGTGTAGTACATGTCCACGCTTCCCTCGGTCACGCGTTTGTAAGCCGAGAACGCTTCGTAAAGTTTGAGGTAATCGTCTTTTGTTATGTCGAGGTTGTAATTCTCGCGCGGGAACACTTCGTTGCGTCCATTCTTGAGATAAACGTTCTTGATTTTGCAGTCGTCGAATTTGCTGGAATCTTTCTCCTGGTTGTTATCGCGCCCGGTCTGAAAGAGCACTACGACGAAATCTGGCATGTCGAACTGTATGTTGTTGAACTGCGTCGTCACGTCGAATTCCATGTGACTTCCCGATGCCACCTTCTGTACGCACTGGTAACTGTGAAAGTGAATCGCCACCTGCGGACTTTTCAAGATCTCCGCTTTGTACTTGAGGGCGTAGTTCGTCTCGTATTCCACGATCGGCATTCTCAATTCCATGCTTCGGATGACGCATTTCGCTGCTTCGGGTAATGTGTTGGCTATCGGCGTGCCGTCGACGTTCAAGTTGGTGTATCGCATCAGTGCGTCGTTGTCGTTGGCCGCTCTTCGAAAGGTGACGCGCAGTCCTCCCTTCCACATGATCTCCTTGTAGTCGGAGAAGAATCCCGGCAGCAGACGCATGGGAAAGAGCACCGTGTGACTTGTCGTCGATATTTTGGTTCCCGCTTCGAACCCCCCGGCCTGATAGTATGTTCCGGCAGGATGTCGACCCATTTGTAATTTCCCCTAAGCATGAATCGTTTCCACATGTGAGTTTTCAAGGTTCGATTGAATCTTTCCACGATGGTGGCTTTGATGTGACTGAAGGTCGAATAATGTCGAATGTCATGTTTTTGAATAAACTTTTGGAATACAGCGTTGTAAAATTCCTTCCCCTTGTCCGTTTGCAGAAACCGTGGTCGTCTGCCGCCGCTTTCGCGAAAAATTGTCTTGAATGCTTCCGTGACGCATGTTCCCGTTTTGGCTTTCAAAGGTAGAGCCCATGCGAATTTCGAAAACGTGTCTATGACGGTGAGGAGGTACTTGTTGCCCTTGTTCAATTTATGTACATTTTTCAAATTGCCGCTGCTCATCTCCACGAGGTCACTTTGCCAGAGGTCGTCGATGCCCTTGGTTACCACAGCCAAACGTTCGTAGTTACGGCGTGCAGGTTTATGCAATTCTTCGACGATGGCTTGCCTAGACATTTTTTTTTTTAGAGATTACGTTTCAAAAGAAGCACCAGCGTGATGGGATTCAAAGAGGGTGGCACCTCGCTCGTGTTTTGAATGATCAGCTTATCGCCGGCACTCACGTCGAAAACGGTAAGATCTTCGTCTTCGTGCGTGGCGTCGCTACCCAGCACCAGGTTCCACAGATCGCGGGATAGATGCTTGGGCAGAATTTCCACGGGCCCCTCGTGGTGCATCATGTAGCGTGGAAAAAGAGGGAACGGGATCATGCCACGCTCCTCACCCAGCAACTTGTGCACCGTCTCGTGCACCTGCTCCGGAAGTTTGATGTTGGCGTTCGCGCCTTCCATGTTGACGAGAGGCGCGAGCAGATCGTCGAAAATATCGCCCCAGTTGGCCGAATTGCATCCGTGATGTATGCCTATCCAATGACCCGGCGTGCCGAAATCGGCCACATGGAACATTTTGCGTAGGTGAACATGTAGTGCGTCGGCGGGTAGAAAATTCTAAGCAGGCACTTTTTTCGTCCATCTATGTACTCGTCGTCGAGGAACAGCATGGACAGGTCGATCATGCCGTTGTACGGTATTTTCACCTCCTCCTCGTACCTCACATCGGGCAGACCCAAATCGAACTGACCCAACTTGATGCTCCGCGTTATGTCGCCGTGATACGTTAACCGCTTGAACCACGCGGCGTCAGGCACGAAATCCTTAAAATTCTCAATATTGACCGAGCAGAAATCTCGGTAGTCGAGGTAGACGTGCTCTCCGTCCCGCTCGGGTATCCGATGCGCGTTGCGCGAAAAAACCAAAACGCGTACGAGGTTCGCTCCAATTTTGGGATCGTACGTGATGTCGTACTCTAGCTCGACGAGACCATAAAGCCACGAGATGAAGACGGCACCCGGCCAATCCTCTCTGTGCAGCAGCGTGTAGAGTTCGTACAGTTTGAGCCATATACCAGCTTCGAAAATCCGCTGCTCCATCACACGGTCGTCGTCGTCGTCGCTGTTGCGCGGAACAAACGTTTCGAGCAAGTAGGTGGGATGCACGTAGCACGTTTTGTTGATTTCATCGTAGATCACGTACTGATCATCCTCTATGGCCTTTTTCTGCAAAAGAAACGTTTTGAAAAGTTTAAAATTGTCAAAGTGGAGCAACGTTTTGTCCACGCTCATCTCTCGGCAATTTATTTAATGCGAATTTACAATAAGCTTTAAAGGTTCGTTTCCGCCAAACAAACAAAACAATGAAAAACACACACATACACACACTAGGTTGGGAATCAACAATTTATTTATTTAATTCGGCATACACACGTGCATCACAGTGCATAATCACAACATGACACCACCGCAATCGCCACGCAGCAGCATCATCAGCAATCATTTTTTCTCGCTAGTCTCACTCTCCTTCTCGTGCTTGTAATTGTCGTACGGTTGGATAGCGTCGAAAAAATTTGCCTCTAGATGAAACTTGTCGTCGACGGTGTCGAGCAGCGATTGCATGAAGGCCGGCGGAGTTAGCTCGAGCGGCACCAAAATCTTCTGGTGCCAGTGGGAGCAAATTTGTTTCTTGAGGTGGATTATCTCTTCGGGTTTTAACGCGTCCTGCAGCAAACCAGTGTCCATCTCGAGCATTTCCTCTGCGACGCTCATCGTTTTCTCAACCCCTTCAAAAGTTTTATCCTTCAACAAGTGAACGTACATCTTGAGGTGAAACTCTTCGTCGCGAGCCACCAGCATGGTCAACTTTTGAAGCATGCTGGAACTCTTCTCGAAACCCTTGATGGTGTGGATGGCCACAAAAAGCGGATAGAGCATGATACCCTCAATGAACACCATCCCCTCTATTGGAGTCACACTGCCGACAAAATCAACCGCCATGTCGATGCGTTTCGCCAACATATCGTCGCTCTCCCGAATCTCCTCCACGGTGCTCATGTTGAAGATGCATCGAGCCAACCGTTGGTACGAAATGTTGTGCACGTTCTCGATCGCCATTTGCATCACGGGGAAATCGTCAAAGGCGAAAAACTTGCGTTCGATGCGCTCCAAAACGTACTTTTCGCTTATGGCAAAAAATCCCACGGCGTATTTTAAAAAACGCAGTAGCGCAGGCTCCAAATTTTTCTCCGTGCTGAACACCAACTCTTCGGGATTCCAGAAAGCCTCGCGTTGACATTGCGCCAGTTTTTCCTCCACCGTTTCGAACGTTGCGGTCCTCAACTCCATGATGAAAGTTTACGATTTCACGTGTGCAACCAAAAGCGAAACGTTCAATTGCAACGAATGCGACGAGAATGTGTTGGTTGTGCTAGAAAATGGACGTCACCATTTATTTTTAAAAAATTGCTTAAATTCACTGGGAATTTCGAAACGCGTCCTCGTAGTCACGTTTGATCCGGAGCCGATCCGGGTGCGACTGTACCAACCCAATCAACCCATCAAAAAAAATTCCGTCGTTGTGCGTACAGGCGGCGGCAACGTCATGCAAGTACGAGTGCACACGATCCTCTCCAACTATCGGACACCACCGACGCCACCGTCTCAACCCACGACGACGACGACGACGACGTTATGTTGGCGTGACGTGGACACAACGTGCCGAAAAATTTTCAACCTGCTCACTAGCGACTATTGGTAACGGGCCGTCGACTTCGTTTGCTTCGATGCTCGTCGTCGCCGCTGCTCTCGTCTCTGCACCGCCTCAAATTTTTTCGCTTTTTACCAACAACACTGTTGGAATTTGCGGTCGAGTTGTTGTTGACCACGGTGGTGGTGGTGCTGCTGCTCACCTCTTCGCCCATTTTGATGAAAACGTAAAGTTGCGTGGTGGGTTCGCGATCGAACCGGGTGTCGTCGTCGTCGTCGTCATCGGCGTCGTCGGTTACGTCGAGTTTGTCGTCGTTGCGACACAAGTGCGGGAAACCGTACTGATTCATGGTCCACATCACTTCGTCAATATCGAATGCGGTGTTTTTCGTGCGCACAAAACTCGCTTGCCCCGAAGAGCCGCCACCGCTACCGGTACCCACGTCGCCGCGTCTCACCTTACCCAGCATGTACCGGATTTGCTTGGCCGAATGGTGCACGATGCAGTCGGCAAACTTGATGAGGTTCTTGACTCGGTACTCCACCTCGGGGCACTCGCATTCGTCCTCTTGCCAGTTTTGAAAATAGTCGTGGTTGACGGGCAGGAAGCTGAGTTGAAGAAATTCCCGGAGGACGTAGGAGCCGTGCGAGGAGTACCAGTAGTATTCGTACGACGTTCGTACCACCGAGCGCGGGATGGTCGCCGTGGTCACCCTTCGGATGTTGGATCCGTGCTGCTGGATGAGGTGGCGCATGGTGGCGAGGTAACCCTCCTCCATCAACGAGTGCATCTCCTTGTCGAGCACCTGCGACTTGGCGACACGGTGCTCCCGCCAAATTTCCACGCGGGTCGCAAAATTTTTATGCACGTCGGTAAGGTCACCAAAATCGTGCACGTACGACACGTCCGCCTGACTGAAACTCATATCGAACGGAACGAATTCGAGGCGCCGCCGCGTCGCCTCGTCGCACACCAGATTTTTGGGTGGTTCGTTGCCGAAAAAAAACACGCTGATGGTTTTGATTTTTTTTCTGGTTCGACCCCTCGTACATTTTTCGGTGGGCGATCCGCCCATGCCCGATGATGTGCTTCACCAACGTCCGATCCATGGGCTGCTCGGTCGCCTCGTCGTAGATGACGAGCTTGGACAGGTTCGCGTTGACAATGTCGGTGTTGCAAGCGTTGGTGGCCGAACTGCGGCTCATGCTGCCCACCGGCAACGTCCAACACTCGTCGTGCCAGAACGTTTTCAAAAAATCCGCAAACTGGGTTTTGCCGTTGGACGATTTTCCCAGGCAGATGAGGATGGTCTTGCCCATGATGGGTTCGGTGAAGGTGAGCGCGAGCAACCTAAGCAGCCAGAGGAGCAAGCTGTAGTCGGCGCAGCATAGGATGCACAGTCTAAACATGAACAGATCCATCAGCGTCTCGTACTGCCAGCTCTCGAGACCGGCCACGTTGAAAAAATCTCGCTTGTGACACCGCCTCGACGTGTCGTCGTGAAACCGCTCCAACCGCCTGCGAATCTCCGCCTCGTCCAACGGCACGAATTGCTCCTGATCCTGGTGCTTGATGTAATGTTGTAGACGCATCAACCAAGTCAACTTAATTTTGGTTTTTTTGATTGATTGCACCTTGCTCTCGGTTTGGTACTCCCCGCACACGTTGGCCGTCAAGATGAGTTTGCCGGCGTGCGTCAGCTTGAACTTGGTCGACGAGTCGGCAATGTTGATCCAGGTGAAGTTGCCAATATTGGGATCCTGCGAGAGGAGCGTGTGCTCCAGCAGCTTGGTCGTGTCAAACTTGATCTGCGAAATGTAGCTGTGGTACGACGAGGCCATCTGCAGCTGCTCAACGAAAACCATGGCCTTGCGCGCGTTCTGGATGAAACTCATCGTGTACGATTGTATGATGGGCCAAGTTTGGTTACTCACGTCCACCCAACTTCGGAAGATGTGATCCCAAGCTTGCATCTTGCCGCCCGTCGATTTGAAGATGGGTGCGTAGAAGGGCAGCACGTCCGTCATGCACGTGATGATCATCTGCGAACGTTCGTCCTCGTCCTCCTCGGTCGCAAACTCGCTCTCGCGTTCGAAAAAATAGTTGAAAAACAAATTGACCGTTCGGCGGCGTTTGGTGGTGTCGTGCAGTATGTTGTAGATGCAACCGTCCGCATCCTCGCACACCACATGCACCACCACGCTCACTTTGATCGCCTCAAAGTAGCGCCATTTTTTGATCCCGCCGTACAGCGAGAGGATTCGATTCGCAACGTAGCCAAACAGTTTGGGCTCTCTGTGGAGAGGCAAAATTTGTAAAAAAAATTTGGACACGTAATTTTCCACCTGCTTGGACTGGATTTCGTTTTCGGTGTAGAGGATGAGGGCGGCGAGCACGAGCGCGTTACGTTGGAAGCTCAAAAGTTCGAAATTTTAAACGTGTTTCTCGTGGTACAACGAGATGATCTTGTCCGTGATGAAAAAATCCGCCGCGAACGAATCTTTGGTGGTGGAGGAGGCGGCGGCGGGTGGATTTGCGTGCAGCATGCTAGCATCGAGTCGCGTGAGCTGCGTGTACGCTTCAAAAGTGAAAAATTTGGACACGTTGAGCAGAGGGTAGTTGTGCTCGCTCACCTCGAAATCTCGAATCACGAGCGGTTCGAGAAAGGCTCTGGGGACCGCACAGCATTCGAGCGAGTGGCGGTACACGTGAGCGTTCTTGCTGCATCCCGGCAGGCACCAGCACATGGGCACGTCCAACTGGTACCGCATCTCCAGCAACTCGTCCGTCACGTACTGGCACCACAATTTTTTCAATTTTTTCTGCAGCGTGAATGCGGCATCCACGGTGAGCACCATCGTAGGCAGAAACACGTGAAACCCAGACGTGGGCGAATCCGAACGGTAAACGTGCACGGCGTGTTTCGCGTCCACGTGCCGATGGCAAAACGTTTGGAAGATTTTACACCACGTGCGCTCGTCTCGCCCACCCTCGCCATCGCCGACATCTTGCTTGTCCGCGCAATCAAAATCCAAAAAAAGGCAGACCTTGTTCATGTGCTTGATAACAAGCGCGAGATCTTTACGCGGCGCAGCCAAAACATCCTGGACGAAATTTTCCAACGAATCGTTGCGCAGGCTATACTTGCCGCCGCTGATGCAATTTGCCGTCAACATGACCAAAAAAAAATAGCGCCGGTTGTATAGATGCACGTATATATTTGAGACGCACGCAGGCTACGACAACTCGCTGCCAACAACAAATTTAACCATCCGTATGCCAAAACTAACCATCCGCCGCAACAAACTACATCCAATATAACATACAACTGACGCTTACTGATGGTGGTTATACATGTCACCACGCAGAGTTTGTTGTAGCTTGTCTGCAACGCTGAGGAAAATTTTTATTCCGCGTTGACAAAATGTTGGATGATGCATTCAGTATCAAAGCTAGTCGTCGTCTTCTGTATTACAACTCATCGCCATCCAAAACTAAAAACCATCCCAGTGCAACACACACAACAAACTCTACAGAGTGACATGTATAACCATCGTGAGTAAGCTCGTCGCTCGAAGAGAGAGAGTTTGTTTGTTGGTAGGGTTGCGAAAACTTTTCTTGAGATTTTTGGTGATCCCCAAATGAGTAAAATGAGTTTTTGATGTTTTGGTGCTCTTTTCTTCGCTGCAAAACATCGTTAGCGCAATAAATGAGGCGCGGAACGTGGAGAGAAAGTGAGTTTTTGAGGGTTTTTTTATCCCCAATTGATGACGTTGAATTCTCTATTTGGCACTACTTTCAAGGTGGAGGATAGTAGATTACACACGTCTCTTGGCGTTGTAACGCGCATAATATATTAAAAGGTAGACGTAACGCACACTAAAACTTTTATACACACTCGCTTTATTGGCGCTGTGACTGACTGTGTGTACAAGAGCATACCATTAAGGCGAGCCTCACCGAGCCTCACTTTCGGTAACACAGTAACCTCTACCCTTCTTCTTCTTCCTACCTTCTTCCTCTATCCTTCATTTCCCCTTCTTTTCATCTACACGCTTGCTTCCTCAAAGATAACCTCCCCGTAAGTACTTTTTTATTTATTTATTTTACTAACAACATATAAGTGTTATTATTTATTGTACTCACCATCTTGTATTACTCGTTCAACAATTCTGATGCTAGCAGTGGGGCGTCCTCTCCTTCTACTTCCGATATCACTTTCAACTCATCCTTCCTTCGTCTTCTTCTTCGTCTACTGTAGCTCTCGCCGTCGTCGCTGCACTCGTTCTCAGCTCGATCCCCCAAAGAGCAAAAAATTCGATCTGGTCAGATGCCAACGCTCGCCACAGAGGTATATTTGAACTCGTCACATGCGAAAGCTACCCCACAGAGAGGCATTCGAACCGAACTTCCGCCAGATGTCAACGCTCCGCCCACAGAGAATTATATTTCATCAGACCCAGATGTCAAGCAGAGCAAAAAATTCGATCAGGACACCTGCACTCCCCCAAAGAGCATGCGCACTCATTCACCCCCACAAACACACCGCTACTATATAAACCACAAACACTCACACAGCAAGCACAGATCAGGAACGACAACACAACCAGAGACATCATCTAACATGCACCCATTACAATCGATGACGTCACAAATCACCTATAGAATTGGAATTGGATTTTAAAATTGTGGGAGCGTCAGCACTAAGGCTATTTTGCTCCCGTCACATTATACGGGGGCCAGCCCCTTATCATTACAAAGAACAACTCTAACGTTGCATATTTAAAAATCTTAAAATGTACTGACTTCTGTTAAAAGCTGAGGCTGTAAACGGGCATTCAGCACACATAAGGACAACAGGACAATACAAACAAAATTATACTGGCCATGGGGCCAGTCGCCAGAGCCTCGTTAGTTTTCAGTCCAGGGTGTACTAACGTGGAAGTGAGGTTGACATTTGGGTGTACTACGTGGAAGGTCACCCCTTACACCCCAAAATCACCTATAGAAACAATCGATCAATCAATCAATCTATATTATTATCAATAATAAGGTTTAACAATACAACAATCTACAAACATATCATTTACCCAGCAATCAATCACTATATTAGGACACCCACATACCCTAACATACAACTCCTTATTTGGAAAACTATAAATAAATTTGCCAGAGACATCATCTAACATGCACCCATTACAATCGATGACGTCACCAATCACCTATAGAAACAATCCATCAACCAATCAATCTATATGATTAACAATAATAAGGTTTAACAATACAACAATCTACAAACATATCATTTACCCAGCAATCAATCACTATATTAGGACAAACACATACCCTAACATACAACTCCTTATTTGGAAACAACCCACAGCAAATTAAAAAAATCTATTTTCACCCCAAAAAATGTATTGATCACTTATCGATTATTGGAAATCGATTAAGGTAATCGATAATTATTGATTATCGCGCTATGGCCCCCTCTTAACTTTTGTGGAATAGTTTGACCGAAGTAGGTGATCGCGAACGGTAATAGGAAGAATCGGTAATGCCCGTATACGTTCGTTGTTCCGAGTGACTCTTCAAAAAGGTAAGTACGAAATCAGCTTTGTCGATATTCCGAAACCCAGTGCAAAATCCTTTCGTGATTACAAGCTTAAAATACTCAGTAGTTTAAATGCTACCAGTGCACAGCAAAAATACGTAAAACTTATATGTATACAAGTCTGTTGGTGCAAGTGCACGAAGCAAGATAGCTCTTTATCTTCAGACGCCATTTCGTGAATAGCGATGCGCGTTGCGGAATTGTGCTTACACTTTCATCGCAAAATTGCATGAACGTAAATAAGTAAATGGTCATCACAAAGCAAAGAATATCTTAGATTGAACGTACTTGGAAATGCAAATCTAATACTTGTATGTTCACATGATTTCTTACAAAAGTACTAGGTTCGAGCAGGGCAAGTGCAGTACGTTGTTAAGTAACATGTAGGAAGGTTTGATCGTCCATATCCGAGAAAGCATAGGATTTCTTCGTGTAGTTACTGAGGATAAACAATATTAAACTTGGAAAGAAGTAAAAGGAATTATTTGATACAGAATATCAATAATAATTATCATGTAATAGTAGTGTTGCCCATGTAAAGAGGCGGATGTGAAATAACGTTTGTATAATTTTGTATAATTTTGTGAACACGTACACTCGAGTTCATAAGTATCATGCTAATAATTTGCAAATAGTAAAGTTACAAATAATGATAGAGTAAGATAACAGATATTGAACATAAATTAATATCAATATTATCTATCAATTCATAATTGTTGTGACCTGTGTAAAGGGTCAGCACAAAGTTAATACTCTTGAGATAATTTCTGCCTAGATATAGAGGCGAATACATAATAACATTTCTACTAGTTTGTGAACAGCCACACTCGAGTTCATAAGTGCCATGCAAAAAACAAAGGATACAGTGAAGTTAAGATTAATGGTTGTGTTAAATAACATGCTTTGATTATAAATAAATATCGTGTTATTCTACAGAATGATGGGGATCAGAACCAGTCACTTTCACAATTAATCAATGGCTGATGTAACTTATTCATCCTTCATCCTCGATGATGAGAGCATCCGTCATTAACATGACGAGTTAACGCTTGGCAGTCCGAAAGGCACAACTAAAACTAAACCCCTAACAAGCAAAACTAACAACTAGAAAATACAATGGTCACTCGTTGGGTTTTATGAACCTTGAATCTGAATCATGGCTGGGTTAGGATAATTACCTGTCTATCTGAAGAATGAAGATAATTTCGAAGAATAAAAATAAACTAAGTCCTCTGTAGGCTTCCTTGCAGTTTGACCAGCGCCTCGCCTCACTTTCCCTCAACTCCTTTCACTCCTTTCGCTACGGTAGTTGTATTTGACCTATTACCAGCACCACTTACAAGTGTAGAAAGTATGAACCCCCCTCAAGCAGATTTGGCTACACTTAAAACAAGCTCAACATGAGCATATGAGCTTTTTGCTCAAGTGTGGAACCCTGTCTAATCCAAGATTTTTGTAAAAATGCTCTCGGGAATTTCTCGGAAAGTATGAACCCCCCTCTGGCAGATTTGGCTTCACTTAAAACAAGCTCAACATGCCCATATGAGCTTTTTGCTCAAGTGTGGAACCCTGCCTAATCAAAGATTTTTGTAAAAATGCCCTCGGGAATTTCTCGGAAAGTATGAACCCCCTCAGATTGATTTGTTTACACTTACAAAAGGCACTTCTGTGAGATTGTTGTCCATAAACCTGTCAAAAATATGCCCCTCTTGATATTTTTTTTGGCCACACTTAAAATTAAGCCAAGATGCTTATAAAACCCACACCCACACACACCCACACACACCCACACCCATACACACCCACACCCACACACGTACACCCACACCCACCCACACCCACACATATTCACTTCCGGTCCACTTCCGGTCTACTTCCGGTCCACTTCCGGTCCACTTCCGGTTTGCCGCAGAGACCCTCTAGAATTGCTCTGTGACCCTCTCATTTCTTACATCTTAAACATATGATTTTTCGCCTATGAGAATAACACTACACATGGTGTCATCAGGTAATGCCTCATGGAATTCACAGATAATTTTAATGTTTGTCCTGTCATTCACCACAACTTGTTTCCTTTTTGAAGTGTTGATTACAAACATGGGTCTCTGTGCTTTGAATTCATCTGGTGTGTAATACATGTCAGTATTGCCAGTAGTGACCCTTTTGAATGCCGTAAATGCCTCATATAATTTAAGGAAATCATTCTTGGACATGTCTAAATTGTAATTTTCTCTAGGGAATACCTCATTTCTGCCATTTTTAAGATATATGTTCTTGATGTTGCAGTTATCAAATCTACTTGAATTTTTTTCCTGATTGTTGTGTCTTCCAGTCTGAAACAGTACCACTACAAAATCAGGCATGTCATATTGTATGCTGGAGAATGAATTTGTAGCATCAAACTCATAATAAGAACCAGCGGCAGGCTTCTGTACACATTGATATGTATAAAATTGCAAAAGAACCTGTGGATTTTTTAGGATATCAGCTTTGTATTTAAGAGCATAACTGGCCTCATATTCAACAACCGGGATTCTTAGCTCCATAGTCTGAATAAGGCACTTGCCCTCATCAGATAGGGTATTAGGCAGAGCTTCCCCTGTAGAGTTTAATGTACTGTACCTCATCAAAGCATTGTTATCATTGGCAGCTCTTCTAAATGTAATTCTTAAACCACCCTTCCACATAATATCTTTGTAATCTGAGAAGAATCCTGGCAATAGGCGCATGGGGAACAGCACTGTGTGACTCCTAGATATTATTTTATCACCAGCCTCAAATCCACCTATTTTGTAGTAAGAAGCCTCGGTTTTGGATAATTTTAGTGTGGCCAAAGCTGTAGAGGTAATGCCAAGGTAATCCACTCTGTTTATAACAACACCATGTTTTCTGATCTCAATTTCAGAGAATAGATGCGGCACAAAATTATCTACCAATCTTATATTTGAATTTGCCGGATAATCTGTTCCATCGAGCTTTACAACATCAAATTTGATGTATAGATCTGCTCTGTGGGGGTGTATAAAGCCATCCCCTACATCAAGATCAACTTCAATTTCTGTGTTGGGTTGATTTAAATTTGCAAATGTCCTCCTGTTTGGGGAGAATGATTGTAGCTCATAACTCTCAATATTTTCCATTGTATGTATTTTTATTTAAATATTAATCTCTATGATTGCAGTTGTTGTGGCTCCAGCAAAATCAACTAATTCTTCTTTTTCATTAGTGACCATCAACTCAATGTTATCTATTCTATTATGGCACACAGGAAAATATAATGTTGGGGATGGATTGTATATGATGGGCTCCATAAATTCAGAATTAGGTTTGAATGTTGCAATGATGCCAGTTTGTTTGTGAGTGCCTATGCCATTTGATTTGGTGATCATACCCTCGGCCACATTACAGTGAATATTCAGAGTCTCTATGGCTAAGAATTTAGGTATATTCATAGCAGTGTGTTTGATGGCTGGTTCAAGTTTTGTGTTGTTCTCAAAGCCTAGCAGCTCTCCTATAGTACCCAGATCCACTGTTTCTGTAGCAGATACAATCTCTGCTCTGTGAGTGACAGAATTTTGAGTTAATACTACACCTCTGGGTAATTGAGCATTTAGAGTGGACAGATTATATTGCCCTGGAGTGATGACAATTTTTTGATCCCCTACTGCAATTTTGTTGTTGTGGTGAGTAATATTAGGGATCAAGTACATGCCATAAAATGCTCTGAGAGCTATTGTTTTGGGATACACTATGTCATCATGTAATTTGAGTTTCAATATTGAATTTTGGCTGGTGAGATGGAATACCCCCATGTTGTTTCAGATACCACAAGGCTTTTTGAAAATCTTCAATTGATGGTTTATTTATTTGAGACATATATCTAAGAACAGATAAACACAAATGTCCACAATTAACATCTTTGAAATTTTGAACACGGGCATTATTGTAATAAAGATTAGCTGATTTTAGATATTTTATTAAATTTTCAGGTGGAACACCTCCAAATGAATCAAACACAAATGCCTCATTGTTTAAATATTTAAGATAACAGATCCAGTGAGTGCCCTGATTTTTGTACTTATCCAAATTAACAATGCCACACTCTTTGTTGAGTGGTTGTTCCGGTAAAGAATCAGACATGTACACACCTCTAAAATTTTTGATGCCCAGTGGCTTGATTAAAGCTTCAATATCTTGGTTTGTAAGCGGCTCTTGTTTTTTTTAAACTTATTCATGGCTCTCTTAAGACCTTTGCCTTTTTTCTCCATGGCCAGGTTATGGCGCCTCTGCTCATCTAATTCTGCCTTATTTTTCTTGGCATCTATTACTGTTTTTGCTATGGCAGCTGATCCCCCAGCCAAGCTCCCCACAGCCCCGAGAGCAGCTAAGATGGCAGGGATGGTAAATATGAATCCCCCCACATGTGATTTTTTTCTAGATTGTTGTAATTTTTTTAATTGGGGGGTACTAAGCAACAATTTCATACCATGTCCCTTGGCAATACAAGATTTTTTTTTCTTGCGCTGCTTTTTGGTCAAAAGGCTATCAATAGGCCCAAGAGATTTGAGACCTGCATAAGGTATTTGATACATAACACCCTTTGCCTTCATTCTAGGTTTATTATATACATATTCACAACCCCCACCCCAGTTTTTGTTTGGTGCTCATAGCTATGGTGGTTCCCAATGCTGCTATTTTTTCACTTAAAGAAGCATCTTTGCTTACAAATCTACCAAATGCAGCCTCTTCTAATTTCTTGTCTGCAACATGTCTCTTGTCAAGATCAGAATGTGTGTTGTATGCTATGTCATGGTCTCTACAAGCAGCATCTAGGGGATTTACACCAGGATCACCTCTGTTTAATCTATGGTCCAATTTTGTGCCTGGACCACAATACTGATAGCCTGGAATGTGTAGTTCAAATGGCAGCTTGTTTATAATGTCATTAACCAGGCCCCGGCCCTCAGAAATATTCCAAAATTTAGGTGGTAGAGTATTAATAATTTTTATAAGATATCCAATCCCCTTAGTGTCATTCACTATAAAATTAGATAATTTGGTGCTTATCATGTCCATAATTCCAACCTTTTCATTGTAAAAATTGTGGTTGCCAGCATTTTCCTCCCCAGCTATCACCAATAACCTATCTACAAGTTTCCTGAAATCATCAACCCACACAAATTCTTTGGGCAGGGTGTTGTATTGTTTGATTCCACTGCCTGTCTTAATTTGTGACCATATGGGCTTGATTAAATTGTTGTATTTTGCTCCACTGCTAGACTTGACTCTTTTTTGTGTGGGATCATTGTTCTGGTATAGAGCATCTGATTTTATTAATATTTCTTTGTAATATTCATAATCTTGATCTGTATAGCTGCCAGGCCTTTTCCTAGTCATCAGTTCCCACAACCCAGGTGTTCCGGGGTACTTAACAAAAGCACCTTTTTCTCCGAGACGAGATTCTGAATAAACAATCAGATCATCCCCCATAAATGTTACTCTGAAATTGCCAATTCTATGTATGATGCTGCCATCAAGCTCTGTGTCAGCATATAAGCCAAAGACCTCATCTTTGTTGTCTTTAGGTGTGCTTAAATATTTTTGAGCAAGAAGACCCAATTCAATAGGATCCTGAGTAGCTTCAATTCTTCTAGGAGCAACAGGACTAGGTGTATGAATACTGGAAAGTGGGGTGATTGGATAATCTAATATGTTCCTTGCAGCTACAGGTACAAGCTCTGTGATCAAATTTTGATTTTGCTCTGTAACAGTTTTGATATTTTTACCTAATTCACTAATAGCATCAATTACAGGCTGTTCTGCTTGTTTGTGTTTTTCATAAATTCCCCGGTTCTCTGATTTCCATCCCTTAAATCTTTTTACAAGATAATCCCTTAATTTAAGATCATCAATGATTGGCCTTTTCATGTTTATTTATTTATATTTCAATGTCTAGAAAATTGTTGATTTTATTTCTGTATTTGCCACTATTGGGTGTTCTTGTCATATCAATTGTGACAAACCCATAACTGTCCTGGTTCCAGCACCTGCTGCAAAATTTAGAAAAATCATTGTAGCTCAAGTCCCCACCTACATATTCATCATGTATGTGTTTGAGGTTGGTATGGTCTTGATGAAACACACATATAAAATTGCTGTTGTCTCGGATCAGCTGCTTCGGTATTTTTGAAAAAGTCTGTGCCAGGTAGAAACAATCAATGTTTTTGTGTCGGCCCTGTGTAAAGAAATTTCTAACCTTGTTTTGATTATCCAGTATAATGTCATCAAACACAACAACAGAATTATCGAGACATTCATGGAGTGGCTTAACATCTGGTTCAAAAGTGGCAATATCCAATCCATCATATAGCTTCATCAGCTGCTGATATTTTAATTGTTCCAAGCTCTTAGATAAGATATACAAGTGCCTGTTTTTTCGTCTAACCAGTTGGGTGCCAATAAAAAATTATCAATCATTAGTGTAGTTTTACCACAAGCAGATGGCCCAACAATAAGACATCTAATATTATCAGACAGCAACTTGCCATTTCTCTTAATCTGCTGTTCAGGTTCTGGCAGCCTCTTTATAACATCCCAGGTGCTCATTTATTATTTTGTTTGCATCGATCCAGCTGTGTTCTGGAAGTCCTAGCCATTTGACAAGTAACTTGTTGCCTTTTCTGCGGATGATTTTTTCTATGAGATATGTGTCAGGTTGTTTAGTTTTGCTGAGTTCTTCTTCATAGAATCTGCCTTTGAGAATTTCTCCTCGGTGATCTTTTATTATATATGTGTTAAGGGTCCCAGGTTTAATTTGAACCACTGTAAATAATTCAGTGCTCCAGTTTCTTGTAAAACCTCTTTTGAATAAGTGCTTATATTTGCTGATTCTTACTTGATCACCCACCTTGTATTTGGCTTTTCTTGTTGTTGGATCTAGGATAATAAACAGTTCTGATCAATTTTTGCTCATCAGATGAAGTTACCTCAGAGGGCTTCATGTTGATTGTGGAATGGACCGAGTTGTTATATCTATGTAAAAGTTCTGGAAGAATATTAAGCCATTTATAATTACCTTGAAGGGTAAATTGTTTATACATAAGATTTTTTAAGGTTCTGTTGAATCTCTCTACAATTGAGGCTTTGAGATCACTGTAACTCGAGTAATGTTTTATTGCCTGGCTTTTAATAAATTGTTTGCAACACTGAATTATAAAATTCTTTGCCATTATCTGTTTGCAAATAGCGCGGTGATCTTCCACTCTGATTGATGATTGTCCTGATGGCTTCTGTAACACATGCCCCAGTCTTGGATTTGAGTGGCAGAGCCCAGGCAAATTTTGAAAATGTGTCTATCACAGTGAGTAGATACTTGTAGCCCTTGTTGATTTTGTCTAAGTTTTTCAACTGTCCACTTGCCATCTCAATCAAGTCGCTCTGCCATAAATCATCTATGCCCTTTGTGACTACTGGGAGTCTCTTAAAATTATGTCTGGCCTGTCTGTGTAATTCATCAACAATAATTTTTCTAGACATAATATGTAAACAAGAATATTGCAACTATGGGGTGTTCAGCAGCTGATACTACAGGATTTTCTAAATATAATTTGTCCCCTATTTGTATTTTAAATTCCAGAGAGCCATCATCTTCAGTATAGGCTGTTTCTAATGTATTGGGATCTGTAAAATCCTCCAATTCTACACTGGTGATTTTCACTTTGTTATCAGCATTTGTTATTGATAAGGTGGGGTAGTGGTGTGCCTGTGGTTGAAGCCAATATTTGATCTTGATTGGTCTCAATGTGCCTCCAACAAAAAACTGGTAATAAAATTGTGCAGGGGACAGCATATATATTTTGCCACCTGGTGTAAATGGTGAATCATATTCTTTGTTGGGGATGCTGTACAATTCAAGAATTACTGTATGTTTTGGATTCTCGATTATGCCTGTTATTTCCTTTCCTGCTGTGAGCAATCTGCTTGTTACAGATTGAAGGTGCTCATTGATGGTCCTAACAACATCATCATGGCCTGGCTTTATTTTTATGTCCACAACAAGTTTCTTGTATTGTTGCACAATCTCTTGAAGCTGGGTGGCAAAAACAGACAGAGCATTTGCTTGATTGGATTCCATGGTCCCTAGCTGTTGCTTGATATTAGCTACAATTTGTTGCAAATTTTCAATAACTGCCAATTTTGAATTTTGAGCAGTAAGATCATGGACCTGTCTTCTGATATCCTCAAACAGGGCATGCAGTTCATTAATATGTTGATTTTTTGGTAGAGTGGCCACTGTCTGAGTGAGTTGTTTGATCTCTGTCTGGATATTCTTGATATCTTCTGATTTCAATATGCGATTCACTGTCCTCTTAATATTTTTAAGTTCCTGTGATGTAGGAAGATTTGATACTGTATTTTGCAAAGATTCAAGTGCCAATTTCACATTGTTTAATTCAGATGCATCAGCCACATTTTGCATAGCATTTTGGAGCAGGGCTATATCTGCCTGAGTGGGTGTTGATTGCTGTAAAATTTCAAGCTTTGTTTGGATATCATCGATCAAGTGATGAAAATGTGATAGTTCAGATTCAGTGTTGAGGTTTTCAAGCTTTGTGATTTGTTGCTGGACACTGACAAGGGTATCTACAATTCCAGGCAATCGGGATTCTAGTACATTTGCCAAATCATTTTGCACTGCTGCTATTGTACCTTCAAGATGGGTTATGGTACTTTGAATTTTTCCAAAATCTTCATATGTTTCAAGTTGCAGCTTAATGTTGGCAACACTCCGAGTTATTGCATTCAAAGCATCAGAAGATGGCAAATTGTTCATAAAATTTTCAAGTGTCTCAATTTTTTCTTTAACCTCGGCTATGGCATTGTGTAGAGGATCCAGATTAGGTATTTGGAGTGATTGAATCTGTTCTTTTAGAGTGGAAATCACTAGATCAAAATCTTCTTGTGATTTTATGCTTTTGACAATTGTTTGGAGCTGTGTCTGGACATTATTTATTTGCTCTTCCAATTGCTGTTTCAATTGCTCAGAGTTGGTGGCCTGGGTCTTAAATTTGGCTTGAAGAGCTGCTACAGCTTCTTCTAAACTTTGAAAATTATCCAATGTTGCCAGATCAGTATATTTTTGAAGCATCACTTTGAGTTCAGAATCAATTTTAAGAAGAGGGTCCATGCATTGTGATTGCAAATTTGTAATTTCTAATTGAAGACTGGCATTGAGTGTGGTTTGTAAAGCTTGTAAATCACTTCTTAATTTCTTGACTCTGACATCAAGCATCAGAATCTCATCACTGTGATCTTCATGCCTTGTATGGCCAAATATATCATTAGGCATTTTTGTTTTAGTGGTTATTTATTATAGAGTATCTGATTCTTAATTCTATAAAAAAAGGTATAAGCTTGTCATATGATCCAGGGACCTCAATATATAAGCAGTCACCAGCAGAAACAGTATAAACAGTGCCAGAAATCATGTTTGAGTGCTTAATTCTATAAATATTTCTCCCTATTGAAATCTTGACATCACCCTCAGGGGTTGTAATAAATTGCAATTGCCCACCTACAGGTAATTGGTAATGATTTAAATTATTGTTAAATATGTACAATATTTTGCCCGTTTCATCATCAACATCTGTAAGTATGCTGTTCAGATGAATAATTAACAAGCCACTCAGTTTAGATATCATATCAGAAGAGGGTTGTGGTGTTGGCAGCTCCATAATAGCCTGTTTTTTGAACCCAAATAAGTTCATAGGCATGTTTATTTATTTCAAATCATGCTCTGTAATTGGGCATTGATTTCCATTTTTCAAATCACAATGACCCCATGGTAGAGTATGTATGCCACATGATAAAATGCATCTCTTATCATCATGTGGGTCCAGGGCCACTTTTCTTACAATATTGCTAGTCAATAAGTGATCCACACTCTGAATTCTGGATTCTGATGTTTTGATTAAATTCTGGGATTTGAGGCAATTTTTATAATCTTCAAATACAAGCTCTTTTTCAACAGTTACTCTGCCAATACCCTTGGCCTTTTTGGCAACAGCGCCACTACATGTTTCAAAAGTATACATCTTGGCACTTAACCCAGCAAATTTCACAATAACATTACCAAGTGTCTCATCTTTTAACTTGCCAGGCACCTTTTTGTTGTGGTGTTTAATTATTGTATGTTCACTGGTATCAAAGTATTGAAACAATTCAGGCTGTGACCTATCTTGATAAACATCTTCTGTTTTAATATCAAGAATAAAACTATCCGTGTCCATGTACATCAATTTTATATTATCACCATAAAAAGGTTTCAACACATCATAATACAATGTTAACATATGTAATTTGGCCAATTCCAATATCACAGCCCCTACATAAATAGGTTTATCAAACTTAATCTTTGTTTTCTTCATGTTGAAAAGTGCCATGTGCTCATCATAAATTCTTCTATAATTGAAATTAGGCTTTGCAACCAATTTTTTGCTCAGGCTGGGGTCAGTAATTATTTTAACATCGGTATGTTTTCTGACATTTTCAATAGTTTTGCCATACACTGAATTCACCATCAATTTAAACAAGCCCTTATCAAATTGGCTCTTTGCAGATGTTCGAAGCTCTGTATTTGTATCAATGTATGGTTTCAACCATTCTGAGTGCCTGAACCTCAAAACTTTTCCAACTTTGGTCACTTGAACACCATGTTTCATCAGGAACTGGAGGTTTTTGTAATATATGACATAGCCTTGTTTCGGCTCTAGAGTCATCATGAGCTTCTTCTGTTTAGAGCCAGGTGAGCACTGAACCTCGGGAATTGGGGGCAGATCAGAAAATTTATTGTGCAAATCATCTGGAATTGTCAGATCAGCCTCCAAGAAGAGGCCATAGTCACTGTCATCAAAATCTTTAAGATCTTCAATATTGAAATTTTCAACCCACTCAAGCCCTGCATATGGCAGTTTATCCATCATGGCATAACCATAGAGGCTGTTGGCATCTACATACGCTATATAATTTGATGGCCGTGCTGGATCATAATCAGGCATATATTTGTTATTTGCTCTGGCATATCTCTGGGAACATTGCACCATGCCTCCTCTTATACATTTCTCCATAAACAAATACTTATCTTGATCGTGGATCAGATCCAAATGCATGTTAGTGTTCAAAAACGTTGCAGACCATGCTAGGCTCGGGGCACTGAAAAATATATTGGATCCAGTCTATAATTTTGCATGGAAGATTTTCTGAATGCTTGAAGTATATCAGCTAAGAGAGTGACATCAAGTTTCAAATATGCCATGTGATAATCACCAAATGTCTGGCATTTTAAATTGTTCCACATCAATTGGGGATGGTGATAATCTTCATCAGTGATTCCAGATCCTCTGATTTTGCTGTAAAACTCTTCTTGTGGTGGCAGAGAACACTCATCAAATTTAGAAAAATCTGTAACATAGTCATATGGATATACACCCTTCCGCCTAATTAATTTCAGGTCCTGATTTGGAAACAAGGCACTTGTGATTTTGAATTGATCATCAGATAATTGATTTGCCAGTGTAGCCAGGCTAGCAGATAAAATTCTGTAAGAATCAAGAAATCTTATGTGAATAGGAACACCATTAACTTTAATTATCTTGCTAATAGATATATATTTTTCATCATTTTCAGCTAAAATGTTTAAATTCTGCTTGTCAAACCCCTCGTATCTGATCAGATGATGGAAATCATAATTGGATGCTCCATGGCAAAATATGGGGACAAATTTTGGTCTCTTGATCTGAATATTGCAGCTATTACACAGGGCCATTAAGAATTTACCATCTGTATGAGAATGGTGTTTCACCTTGATATTTATATCTGAAAATTCAGAATCACATACCGGGCATTTTTCTGCATTGTTGAAATCTTCAATCTGTTTCTCTGTTAAAGGCAACATAGGCTTTGATTTTAATAAGATGTTAGATGCTATGTCATGGCACTCATTTTCTATTCTATGTGCAAATATTTTGATGGCATCTGGTCCCATGTATAAGTGTGGCTCACTAGCTACACCATCCCGTATAACTATATAACAAAAGCTGGAAGGTTCATGTAGCTGGTATGGTGTAATTGAAGATTCTTCAGGATCTGGATTGCAGAATGCAAGAGGTTTGAGGTTTGATTCAAAATCACAGACAATATATGCTGGGTGTTCCGACAGGGCTTCAAACTTTTTGAATTTGCAATTTTCACTTGGATTGGGCATCACCATATGAACAGGTTTATGGTTGCCACAGTATTTCAGATGCTCAATTAACTTGTTTTTAGCAATTTCTGCATTCTTTTCACAAACACCATTCACCATTTTTCTACCATCAAAAGCAGTTAAACATCTTCTGCACAACTTGAATATTGTCTTAGATTTGTCTAGTTGTTTTCTGACTAAAGCTTCAAGATTATGTATCAGAGTGTAATGATATGTGCCATCCTTTTCAATTAAGAGCAGATCAATCGGAACAGCAGAATCATCATCAAATGTACTGATTCTGAGAGGATCTATCAAGCAATTGCCACGGCCAGTAGAACAAGTAAATACATTAATAGATAATTGTTTACCATTAATATCCCGGGCCTTTTTTTCAAATTTATCAATATTCTGAACAGACATTGGATATTCTAAACCCTCCATTGCATCATCAAAATCATTTTCATGTTGTTTGTAATAATTTATTCTCTGAGGATTTCTTGAAGCTGGAAACAAAGCAGCTAATATACACCACAAAAAGCATTTCTGGTCGGTATTTTTTATATTAACTACGGCTTGTTTGTTTTTAATATTGGCAGGTAATGGCACATAAGTGGAACCTTGTAATGGGCTGAATTCAGAAATATTAACATATAACTTGTGTGGAGAGCCGCATAGGCTCCATCCAGACTCTTTTGCTGCAAATTCAGAGTGTTTAATATTCAATTGATTTATCAAGCTGCTTATTATTGTGTCTGAATTTGCGTTTGAATATACCGGTACAGTTTCTGTTATGTGGGGCTGTGTAAATTTTGTGCCATTTGGTTTCTTATATTGTGCAAACAATTTAAGAGACAGTTTATAAGAGCCATTTTGTGCATTAAGAATTGCCTGCAGATCAGAATTTATACTGTTCAAAAAATTCTTAATGTCACATATTGGCTCTGATACAAACCGGTAATCCCTAAGTTGGGCATTAAAACTGCTATGGATGGGTGCATGGCGTGGCTGCTTTGCAGGTCCAGCATTAACAGGTGCTTCGTGCTTTCTTTTCAGACCAGATGTAGATGGTTGTGAGGGCAATATTGACGACTGTGGAGAGCAAGTATCTTTATGTGTATATGTGAAGTATTGCATGCTATATTTTTTATGGCATTTGGGGCATATTTTTGTGGGAGTTCTGTATTTGTCTGGGTTACAAATCTTTTGGTGCTTAGCCCAATTGGGGCTGGATATATTCTTATTGCATTGATTACAATATTTTTGACTTGGCATTTTTGTTGTTGTTTATTATATACAATTTCTTGGGGTTCAAATCAAAACTCTATGCTGGATAAAAAATATCAGCTGGGTTCAGCACTGTGCTTTGTGTGTGTGTGTATGTGTGTATGTGTGTATACACTTAATATTTTTGGCTTTGGTATTTATATACAATTTCTTGGGGTTCAAATCAAAACTCTATGCTGGATAAAAATATCAGCTGGGTTCAGCACTGTACTTTGTGTGTGTGTGTGTATGTGTGTATGTGTGTATGTGTATGTGTGTGTATGTGTATGTGTGTGTGTGTGTGTATGTGTATGTGTGTGTGTGTGTGTGTGTTGATATTTTTGGCATTGGTATTTATATACAATTTCTTGGGATTCAAATCAAAACTCTATGCTGGATAAAAAATATCAGCTGGGTTCAGCACTGTGCTTTGTGTGTGTATATGTGTGTATGTGTGTATGTGTATGTGTGTGTATGTGTATGTGTGTGTGTGTGTATGTGTATGTGTGTGTGTGTGTGTTGATATTTTTGGCATTGGTATTTATATACAATTTCTTGGGGTTCAAATCAAAACTCTATGCTGGATAAAAAAAGCAGAAATAGGCCACAACTTGGCCACAAGTGAACCGGAAGTAGGCAAACCGGAAGTGGACCGGAAGTAAACCGGAAGTGGACCGGAAGTGGACCGGAAGTGAATATGTGTGGGTGTGGGTGTATGTGGGTGGTGTAGGTGGGTGTGGGTGTGTGTGGGTGTGTGTGGGTGTGGGTTTTATAAGCATCTTGGCTTAATTTTAAGTGTGGCCAAAAAAAATATCAAGAGGGGCATATTTTTGACAGGTTTATGGACAACAATCTCACAGAAGTGCCTTTTGTAAGTGTAAACAAATCAATCTGAGGGGGTTCATACTTTCCGAGAAATTCCCGAGGGCATTTTTACAAAAATCTTTGATTAGGCAGGGTTCCACACTTGAGCAAAAAGCTCATATGGGCATGTTGAGCTTGTTTTAAGTGTAGCCAAATCTGCCAGAGGGGGGTTCATACTTTCCGAGAAATTCCCGAGAGCATTTTTACAAAAATCTTGGATTAGACAGGGTTCCACACTTGAGCAAAAAGCTCATATGCTCATGTTGAGCTTGTTTTAAGTGTAGCCAAATCTGCTTGAGGGGGGTTCATACTTTCTACACTTGTAAGTGGTGCTGGTAATAGGTCAAATACAACTACTCGCTACGCTCTTCTCTCTCCTCAATCCAAATCAAAAGTCAGTCCCTTCTCAGTCTGCCTCACCTCTATATCACCCAGGCCATGGAGACCTTCCTCCATGCCGAATCGTGATTTTTACTGCCTCTATTGCAAACAGATGACTCCATAGGCTGATGAAACTTCCTATATCCTGAACACATCAGGAAGTTTTCAAAGCACAACACTGTGCATTATTTACATACCACAGAGGTTGAGACAACTGAGATAAACAAGTGAATGCCCTGGTCAACATGAAGCATCAGAGAGGCTTTAAATAAAATATAATCTTATGGATTGATACGTTCTTACGCTGCGGAAAAAAAATAAAATTCAAATCTCAAAGATTGACATGACCCAGGTGTGCCAGTTTCATACATTTTCTTAAAAAGACAAAAAAAAATTATTAAAACAACAGGATAAAAATGAATTGAATAACAACATATAGCTTTCTCTTTGTTTCCCTGACCCAAAAAAATATTATATTACAAGAAACCTTACAATCCATAATATTGAGTACATAATTGATAAGATTGTGCGCACGAATTTCAATGATGGGTAAATAAAAAAAACATGTACATTATTACATGACTCGTATTTACAAAAGTTCATATCATTATGTCTTGAAAATGCTGAACATAACTTTCGACATGGGGTGTAAGGGGTGACCTTCCACGTAGTACACCCAAATGTCAACCTCACTTCCACGTTAGTAAACCCTGGACTGAAGACTAACGAGGCTCTGGCGACTGGCCCCATGGCCAGTATAATTTTGTTTGTATTGTCCTGTTGTCCTTATGTGTGCTGAGTGCCCGTTTAAAGCCTCAGCTTTTAATAGAAGTCAGAACATTTTAAGATTTTTAGTAATGCAACGTTAGAGTTGTTATTTGTAATGGTAAGTGGCTGGTCCCCGTATAATTTGACGGGATAAAAATAGCCTAAGAGCTGACGCTCCCAAAATTTCAAATTCAAATCAAAATCAAATCATAACTTTCAACATAACAAAATTGCGTACGTATGCATTTCATGTAGTATTGCTCATTCCTACTGAGCCGCGAGCGATCGCCGTTCGTCTTCTGTCTATCGTGAGAGCGATTCGAGGCTTGACTCCAGCCCGGAAGTAAACAAAAGTACTTCATGCAAATGGCCGACATGAGTTCGCAAAGAAATCAACAGTTAAGCAATTTTTCTATAGTATTGAGCCCGAGTTGGACCTTTAAAGTAAATATCGTGAACAAAAATGTTTATATTCACGATAGCGTGGATTCCCAAATGTGTAAGTAATATATAAATAAGAGTATGTGTCGTGAATGAAAAATAGACGTAGTTTGTTGCACTGAGCCTATGATAATCGTAACCAGTTTTCGTTGTAAAAATCACAAATACACATACGCAAAAGTGAAATTTTAATCATCTAGAGAATTGTATCACTAGGGCTAAAACTTGCTGGGGTGGGGTGGTTGCGGGGCGCATGAACAATTCTCGTTGTGTCGTTTCAGGTAGCGATTGGGAAAATTTCACTTTTGCGCTCAACGCGCGGTCTCGTCCAAACGTCATGGAGGGGTTGCAACGTCGGCAGCAGACTCGAAAGTTTAGTTTGTGGCATTGTTACGCAGACGAGACGTTTGACATCGAGTGCGAAGTTTGCTGGGGGCTAGATGGTAACGAAATTGCGGAGGTTTTCCGTCGCACGATGGGCAGGGAATACCAGGAGAAGCACGACGTGTGCGTGGAAACTTTCAAGGCGAGGTACGACGCAGAGTGTCGGTTGGTGTTTGCGTACGCGACGTTCTTGTTTAGAGCCGACAGCTTCAAGCGGTACGTCGTGTGCCCGGTGCTGAAGCTCCAGTTTGGGTTTTGGTATTGGGCACGCGTGCATCACCTCAACCGAGAACACTTTTACGCCAACTTGGAACGATTGCAGAAAATGATGAGACTGTTTAAGCAACGCTACGAAAAAGTGTGGTTCGGCACACCCTATCAAATTCACTGTACGGCGCAAGTGTATTGGATCCAATGGTCCAGCTGCGGTTGCGGTAGAAGTTGCACCTTTTTTTCGTCCACATCTTGCCTCGCGTGCCCGTACGATCATCAAAAATTTTTCCGGAAGCAGTTGGAACGCCCACCAGAAACGCCAACAACCGGTTCGAAGATTTCTTCATGCAAAATTTGCACGCGGTGGATTCGATTCACCTGAGTCCCACGTGCGCGCCATGTTTTCTGCCCAACCCCCCACTGTGGGAAATCTTCGACGATCGCTACCGACAGAGAAGCAACTTTGATCATCTAGAGGGTTCTTGATTTTACTGTTTAGGAGAACAACGTGGTACCATTTCAGATTCTACAAACCATCTACCAACACGTACACACTTTTGCACGTAAACTAACTTTAACTGATTATTTGTTACTAAACTAAATTTAACCAACTAAAAAAAATTGTTGCCGAGCGAACCAAGTACGTGACACACTGTTGTTTTGTTGTTTGCAGATGGCGGTAGTTGGGAAAATTTTACGCAGACCGTAAACTGCAAAAGAAGAAAATTACTCTTGGACGAGCAAAGGAGGCGAAAATTTAGCTTGTGGCACTGTCATGCGAAAATCACGGACGACCAACTGTCGGTTGTTCTGGAGGGCGAGACGCTGCCGACCGTGGTCGATGGCAGGACGCTATCCATTTTCACCACCCACTATAATCATTGCCGTTGCGAAGAGTGTGACGTTCGAAGAAAAATTTGCAAGCCGTGGCCAAAAAGCGAAGCGCACGACGTGTGCGTCGAAAAATTCAAAGCGAGGTACGACGCAGAGTCTAGGTCTGAGTTTGCACTCTCTGCGTTTTTGGTGCGGGCCCGCCGGTTTGAACTTTGCCTCTTCTGCCCGGTGCTGAGATTGCAATTTTTTTTTTTGTTTTGGTTCCACGCCCACTATCCCGCCCAAGACTACCATTACGACCTGAAGGGTGTGCAAGAGATCATGCGTGCTTTCAAAACAAAAAAATCGTCTACTTGGTTCGAGGCAGATTGCCAGAGCAGGGCCGACATGCAGGTGTACTGGGCCAGGTGGAGCAGTTGCTGGTCGGGCTGTTGCAAGTTTAGTTTTCCCGTCGCCTGCCTGGCGTGTCCCGAAACGCACAGAGAGTTTTTCGAAACTCTCCTTGCGCGCAAGGTGGATCGACCAGAAGAGCGCGACGGCGACAATTTAAAGTTCAGTTTAGATTCCCCCACCCGAAACTTGAACGATGAGTTTAGGGATTTTTTTTCGCAAAATTTGCACGCCGTGGATTCGATCTACTTGACCGGTGAAGAATGCTCGAAGCCGGAAAAGAGAACCCACCTCTGGCAAGTGTTTAGCAAGAAAATTTTTTGTTGTTAGCTGGCGCGCGGGTGGCGTATGTCTGTGTGCTGTTTCACGAATGGCAAAAACGACGTTGGGGGGGGGGGGCTAACGCGGGCCATGCGCTCTCGATCGTCTCGGAACAAATTATGCGGGATGTCTGCAGGCAACGTTCACGTTGCACGCACGGTGCGTGACAATTTTCGAGGCGCGCTACGACGAGCATGCCCGTTCCCCGTTTGCCTACGATGTGTTTTTGCTGCGGGCGCTTGGCACCTCGTGGGCAAAAGTCTGGCGAAGAAGTGTAAGTGGGATGGGATTTTTTTGGTGGCGACTTTCATCCAGCAGCGAGACGACTTTCGAGGTAGGGGCGCAAATTGTGGCGCACCAAAACGGGTGCGGGAACCCACAGCGCGAGCTGCACAGCGGGGCACGCAAAACTCTTACGTACTGCACGTAAAGATTTATGCAACATGAATACCTGGTGGTGTTGGCGCATCGCAGGTTGTCGCAAGCGAAAGCAACGCAGCGCCAAGTTTGTGTTGGCCGGGGTGCACAAAGTTTGTTGCAAAAATTTTTTACCAAATGCCCTCAAACAGTCGATTCGGCGCCGTGGACTGAACGAGATGAATATTTTGAAAGAAAAACCATTCGAAATCAGAGAGGAAGCAACTTCTGGGAAAACTCTGTGAAAATTTAAGATTGTCCGTGGGGCCGCCGACAACTTGACATCGTGACGACAGTGGTGGAGCGGGGCATTTTTTTGCGCGTTGGTGAAACTCGTCGAACGAAGGTTCGCACACCAGGCAGGATATCGGTTTTTTTCGCTCCTCGCCAGCCTCCGTGTTGAGTACCTTGCACAGTTGGTAAAAAATTTTGTTTCCTCGCTGCTGCATGATTTGGCCGAACCAAATGTTACTCATCACCAAATTGAACCGGTCGAGGTTTCGGCGTAGCTGCTCCGCACCGTTGTGGAACAAGTCGTCTCCTCTGCTAATTTCGCATAGGTAAGAGATCACACACAACTGTAGTTTGAGCACGGGACAACACAGGTACAATTCCCAGATGGGGGCCCTGATCAAAAAAATCGTGTAGATGAAGATGGAGTTTTGTTGGCGGTCGTAATTGGCGTGGAAGCGTGCAACGCACTCCGCGTGCACGCCCATCAATTTCTGATGTAAAAGTCTCTGGGCCGTCGACAGAGAAGCGTCCGGGTTGTTCTCCATAACGTCGCAAAATTCCATAGACCAGCTGGTGTGAGCTTGGTGCGCATAACAGTGCCACAAACTAAATTCCTCTTTCTCGTCGTCGACTCGTTCGGGTCCGGGGGTCTCGAGCTGCAAATTCCAAGTCAACATGTCCCACGTGGAGCCTACAACAAACAACCACAAACATTTATCGATAACCGCGACGGCAGCCAAAATTTTTGCACTAATAACCCTCGCCACCCAACTCAACATGGCAAGCTGCAACTTTTTAGCACGTGGGGCAGGCGTTGTGGCCGCGATAAACAAATCCCAACTACTTTGTGGCGACGCTCTCTTCACCTACAGAAAATTTCGTTTAAGCAAATTCCACGTCCGTGAAAGCACAGTCTACGGTGTAATGTGCAAGTTTGGAAACAACTTGGTCCCCTCCGAGGACGCCCTTGACCAGATGAGCGTTCTGTACGAAAAAAGTCTCAAAGTTGCTGTTTACGTTTTGGTAGCCAAACTGTTGCACGTGGAACGCATCGTCCCCACCGCCATCATGCTCGGCAGCGCAATTCCCAAACCTCAACTTTACCAATTTTTCCAAATGCTCGGGATAGACGAGCAGAGAGAAGCGCATGCGCTCGTCAAAGATGATGTGGTTGTACGTCAATCGCAGGTTGGAGCGGACGAAAAAGTTTTTGCAGGCCTGGTAGGCCATCTGCTGCATGATGCCTCCGAACCAGTGTCGACTCAAGCACCTCTTGTATAACGAGAGCGCGTGCTGAAGATGACGAACGTCCTCAAAATAGTTGGGGCACTCGTCCCCCTCGACCAACAAATGACCGAGGAAAAACATTTGCAACCTGAGAACTGGACACGCGATGAACGATTCCAAGCAAGCCCCCCTCAACAAGAAGATGGCGTGCACGAATTTTGAATTGGTTACATCGTCGTAAGTTTGTTTGAAAATTTTCACGCACTGCGAGTGCGTCCTCACGGCCGACTCTGAAAATAGGTGTTGCAGGTTGAACCGGTCGGTCTCGCGCCCGTCGTACTGTTTCCCAACGGCGAATGCCAAATCCGCCACCACCTGATGCGTCGAGGACGCACGACAACTCCACAAACTAAACTGCCTCACTTGACGAGTGCCCCCATCCAAAAAATGCCCGACAACCTCATGCTGGTGCAGAAACTCTCCCAACAACTTGCGCGGCTGCGCCACCCTATCAACAGACAAAAAGTTGCGTAAGAGACAGCAAATGTTCCCAAACCAACTACTCACTCTGCGTCGTCGTCGGACACGGACACAGTCTCAACCCAGTTCATGGCCAACAAACCGTAGGCGTTCTCCTTCGGCCCTTCGCACACCCCCAACTGGGTCGACCCGAAGCAGTTTAAATTTTGGATGAAGAAATGCATGAAATCGTCGTACAAACGAATGGGAAAATGTTTGTCGTAGGCGAGACGGACAAGTTGCTGCTCCCCATGCGACGGCGGCCTCCCCCTCAGGCAGGTGGTGAAAAATTGATGGTGGGTGACGGCAGAAACAAGGCAGGCAACTGGCACCTTGTACTGGCAACTGCGCATGCAACAACTCAGAGTCTCGAGCAGGTACACGCACTCTGTGCACTTTTTACGGGTGGGCAGCGTGAACCATTTTTTATGATGTTTCGTTTTGAACGTTGCGAGGAGTGCCTGCACGAACCTCATTTTTTTTATGTACTTGGGGGGGGTGCAGGCGCAGATCCAACCCAGCACCCAAGTCTGCAGCATCAAAACTGGACAAGACAGGTAGAGAGAGTAACGGCGCGATTTGTAAGAGTCGTTCGCGCAACCCACCCACCCAGGGTGTTTGGTCAACCGACAGACATTCGTGGCTGGCCACCTGGAGCAAAAACAACAACAACAACTTTGCGTGATTGGTGAGAATAAACTGCAACCCAATCTACTCCACCCGTTCGTGTGCGGGATTTGTTCAATTGTTTGGGGTGTACACGAGGCGATGGAACCGTAAAAATTTGTGCAACCTTCCATCAGTGCAACCTCCCAGCATAGCATGCCGAGTTGCGTTCCGCAAACGTGCGCTTGAATTGTACAGCATTATGATGGACCCGGTTTGTCGATCGACACCTCTCTTGTCGCTACCGTCGCGCAACCAACAAATAATTGTCCGACATCGCCATCAACACCACCACCACCACGCTCAATCAAACGTCTCGTCCCGCACGAAATTCAAAAGGGGGGTTGTGTGTGTGTGCACAAGTGGCAGTAGCGTACGTACGTACCCAATCATGTTGTGTACTGTTGTATCTGTATCATGTGAGTGTATTTTGTTACCGCCGCCGCCGCTCAATTTGTAGGGGACGACTTGCTGGCACGCTTAAAGGTTCGTGGAGAGCCCCGACTTGTGCAAATTTTTACCACTGCTGACGGCGCAATTTAGCGTGATTCAAACCAATCCCCAACTACAAGTTGCCAGCATGTTGTCCGCCGTGTAACGCCGACGGGCGACAAAATACGCTCGCATGTGGTGTGTGCTACGCACACGTGTATTTTGATGTACGTAGGTGTGTCGTCTGTTGTTGTAGATAACCAACTGTTAAAAAAATTCTCGCCTCGACGAGAGGAATCATGTATCGCAATTGGCGAGTTGCACTTGCAATGTTATTAAAATTTTTTGTGAATTTTTCAGGTGCAGCCGGCCGACCATTTTTGATATTTTGCGAGTCTGCGGCGACGTGACCACAGAACAGCTGCTCGCAGGTTTGTGAGCTGCGGCCCTCGCAACATCGTCTAACCCTTTATTGGGCGACGGCGAGCACACCGAGTTGTCGAGCGAGCAATTTGGGCACGTGATGAACAGAGAGCGTCCTCGCCGGCAATCGCACACACACAATTATTTCTATGGATTGAATTTATATGTCTGCAAATTTTTGTCTCTCTAGAAGAGTACGTTCCTACGTACGTGGGGGAGACCAGGAAGCGGGCATCGTCAGCGACGCCAGTGTACGTCCCCACCAAAATCACCCGTGGCTACACGTCGTGTTGCTCTCCTCTTTCGGGCGTGCACTTTATCAATTTGACGCCGCACAGCAGCCAGATGAAAACGCACAAACTTAGATCCATGTGGGCGTGCTACGTGAAAGATACGTCGGGCTGCGTTTGCGCTCTCGACGCAGCCGAGCGGCGGTGCCCCTGCAGGTTGTGTCACGGCCGCAGCAACAACAACAACAACTCCAAGGCCTGTTGTTTTTCTGGCGCCTACGTTCAGCACGTTCGCTGCTTGGACGTGTTCAAGTATCGATTGCTTCGTCAAGGGGTTCACTTGTACGATCGATACTGTCTGTTTGTCGTGTACAACCATGCTCAGTATCTGTTGTGTCCCGTGCTAAAGTTGCAAGCTCACATACTCTACGCATTTTTCACCCACAAGACGTTGTGCAGGTGGGTGGACGTGCCGGCCATGTTCTGTCACGAGCTGGGGAAATTGGTGGACTGTTTAATCTCCAAGCACGTTTTCGCAAACCGAAAACGTGAAGTGGGCACTCTGGGGGGTTGCACGAACGACTCTTACAAATTTTGGCACCTCGTGGGCAAAAGTCTGACGAAGAAGTGTAAGTGGGATGGGATTTTTTTGGTGCCGGCTTTCATCCTGCAGCGAGACGACTGGAGGCATTTTCGAGGTAGGTTCGCGCACCAGGGGCGCAAATTGTGGTACACCACGTTAGATCAGGACAAGTATGCAATTTTCGTCGACCACATCGAGGGGGAGGTGGATTTTTTTATCATCTGGAGAGGTACGACGCTGACCATTTTTGACCCAGCTCGTGGAGGTTTTGCTCCGACGTCGTCACACACACAAACAATTTATCGAAAATTGGTTGCGCCAAAGGCTCGCAATTTGAGATGGGACCCCCACTCGCTTGTCGTACGTAAAACATAACAAGCATCCGCATGCATAGTTATTGCTTGTTGGTGGTGTTGTATTCTCTGCCTGTTTATCATACGCTACTGCCATGTTATCGCACACTTGTTTGATCACACATAAACCGTGTAGCGTAGGGCCAAGTCATATGCCACAACCGCCGCCACAACCGCAAAGCCGCCGCCACCGACGATGGATGGACCAGCCGACCAGTTGACGACACAAAATGTTTGTTTACTAGAGACAGTTTGCCATGTGTAACGGACTATGAGTGATGAAAATTACTTATGTATACTAGATGTAAAAGTTTTAGGTTAAGTTTGTGTATTTGTGTACTTGTGGTAATGCTGTTTGCTGGTGAGAGAGTTTATACTGGTTGTTGAATGTCATGTTGTTTAATCGCCCGCTGGCGAGAGAGAGTTATAGTTTTGTGGTTTGCTGGTGAGTACTGGTTGTTGAATGTCATGTTGTTTAATCGCCCGCTGGCGAGAGAGTTATAGTTTTGTGGTTTGCTGGTGAGTACTGGTTGTTGAATGTCATGTTGTTTAATCGCCCGCTGGCGAGAGAGACTTATAGTTTTGTGGTTTGCTGGTGAGAGAGAGTTTATACTGGTTTGCTGAATGTGTGTGCAATGTTGTTTAATCGCCCGCTGGCGAGAGAAAAGAGTTAGTTTTGTGGTTTGCTGAATAATGTCGCCTCTGTTGGCGCTGTATTATAACAAGATTTTTTTTACTCGCCTTATGTTGGCGCTGTGTGATTGTTCAAGGTCGAGGAAAGTAGATTACACACGTTGTAACTGTTTACATGTATTTATTACTAAAGGTTTTTATTCGCCTCACTGTTGGCGCTGTGATTGTTCAAGGTGGAGGATAGTAGATTACACACGTCTCTTGGCGTTGTAACGCGCATAATATATTAAAAGGTAGACGTAACGCACACTAAAACTTTTATACACACTCGCTTTATTGGCGCTGTGACTGACTGTGTGTACAAGAGCAAACCATTAAGGCGAGCCTCACCGAGCCTCACTTTCGGTAACACAGTAACCTCTACCCTTCTTCTTCTTCCTACCTTCTTCCTCTATCCTTCATTTCCCCTTCTTTTCATCTACACGCTTGCTTCCTCAAAGATAACCTCCCCGTAAGTACTTTTTTATTTATTTATTTTACTAACAACATATAAGTGTTATTATTTATTGTACTCACCATCTTGTATTACTCGTTCAACAATTCTGATGCTAGCAGTGGGGCGTCCTCTCCTTCTACTTCCGATATCACTTTCAACTCATCCTTCCTTCGTCTTCTTCTTCGTCTACTGTAGCTCTCGCCGTCGTCGCTGCACTCGTTCTCAGCTCGATCCCCCAAAGAGCAAAAAATTCGATCTGGTCAGATGCCAACGCTCGCCACAGAGGTATATTTGAACTCGTCACATGCGAAAGCTACCCCACAGAGAGGCATTCGAACCGAACTTCCGCCAGATGTCAACGCTCCGCCCACAGAGAATTATATTTCATCAGACCCAGATGACAAGCAGAGCAAAAAATTCGATCAGGACACCTGCACTCCCCCAAAGAGCATGCGCACTCATTCACCCCCACAAACACACCGCTACTATATAAACCACAAACACCCACACAGCAAGCACAGATCAGGAACGACAACACAACCAGAGACATCATCTAACATGCACCCATTACAATCGATGACGTCACAAATCACCTATAGAATTGGAATTGGATTTTAAAATTGTGGGAGCGTCAGCACTAAGGCTATTTTGCTCCCGTCACATTATACGGGGGCCAGCCCCTTATCATTACAAAGAACAACTCTAACGTTGCATATTTAAAAATCTTAAAATGTACTGACTTCCGTTAAAAGCTGAGGCTGTAAACGGGCATTCAGCACACATAAGGACAACAGGACAATACAAACAAAATTAAACTGGCCATGGGGCCAGTCGCCAGAGCCTCGTTTAAAACTAAACCCCTAACAAGCAAAACTAACAACTAGAAAATACAATGGTCACTCGTTGGGTTTTATGAACCCTTGAATCTGAATCATGGCTGGCTTAGGATAATTACCTGTCTATCTGAAGAATGAAGATAATTTCGAAGAATAAAAATAAACTAAGTCCTCTGTAGGCTTCCTTGCAGTTTGACCAGCGCCTCGCCTCACTTTCCCTCAACTCCTTTCACTCCTTTCGCTACGCTCTTCTCTCTCCTCAATCCAAATCAAAAGTCAGTCCTTTCTCAGTCTGCCTCACCTCTATATCACCCAGGCCATGGAGACCTTCCTCCATGCCGAATCGTGATTTTTACTGCCTCTATTGCAAACAGATGACTCCATAGGCTGATGAAACTTCCTATATCCTGAACACATCAGGAAGTTTTCAAAGCACAACACTGTGCATTATTTACATACCACAGAGGTTGAGATAACTGAGATAAACAAGTGAATGCCCTGGTCAACATGAAGCATCAGAGAGGCTTTAAATAAAATATAATCTTATGGATTGATACGTTCTTACGCTGCGGAAAAAAATTAAAATTCAAATCTCAAAGATTGACATGACCCAGGTGTGCCAGTTTCATACATTTTCTTAAAAAGACAAAAAAAAAATTATTAAAACAACAGGATAAAAATGAATTGAATAACAACATATAGCTTTCTCTTTGTTTCCCTGACCCAAAAAATATTATATTACAAGAAACCTTACAATCCATAATATTGAGTACATAATTGATAAGATTGTGCGCACGAATTTCAATGATGGGTAAATAAAAAAAACATGTACATTATTACATGACTCGTATTTACAAAAGTTCATATCATTATGTCTTGAAAATGCTGAACATAACTTTCGACATGGGGTGTAAGGGGTGACCTTCCACGTAGTACACCCAAATGTCAACTTCACTTCCACGTTAGTAAACCCTGGACTGAAGACTAACGAGGCTCTGGCGACTGGCCCCATGGCCAGTATAATTTTGTTTGTATTGTCCTGTTGTCCGATGGCGCAGTGGTAACGTCTTCGCCTTGTAATCAAGGGGTCCCGGGTTCGATACCCGGTGGAGGCACAAGTGGTTCGGATCCCACTTTAAACTGTAGGTCCAGTCCCGATTAGCCTTACTGTGCATAAAGTGGACTTAAAATAACAAATCAAATCAAATCAAATCAATCCTGTTGTCCTTATGTGTGCTGAGTGCCCGTTTAAAGCCTCAGCTTTTAATAGAAGTCAGAACATTTTAAGATTTTTAGTAATGCAACGTTAGAGTTGTTATTTGTAATGGTAAGTGGCTGGTCCCCGTATAATTTGACGGGATAAAAATAGCCTAAGTGCTGACGCTCCCAAAATTTCAAATTCAAATCAAAATCAAATCATAACTTTCAACATAACAAAATTGCGTACGTATGCATTTCATGTAGTATTGCTCATTCCTACTGAGCCGCGAGCGATCGCCGTTCGTCTTCTGTCTATCGTGAGAGCGATTCGAGGCTTGACTCCAGCCCGGAAGTAAACAAAAGTACTTCATGCAAATGGCCGACATGTGTTCGCAAAGAAATCAACAGTTAAGCAATTTTTCTATAGTATTGAGCCCGAGTTGGACCTTTAAAGTAAATATCGTGAACAAAAATGTTTATATTCACGATAGCGTGGATTCCCAAATGTGTAAGTAATATATAAATAAGAGTATGTGTCGTGAATGAAAAATAGACGTAGTTTGTTGCACTGAGCCTATGATAATCGTAACCAGTTTTCGTTGTAAAAATCACAAATACACATACGCAAAAGTGAAATTTTAATCATCTAGAGAATTGTATCACTAGGGCTAAAACTTGCTGGGGTGGGGTGGTTGCGGGGCGCATGAACAATTCTCGTTGTGTCGTTTCAGGTAGCGATTGGGAAAATTTCACTTTTGCGCTCAACGCGCGGTCTCGTCCAAACGTCATGGAGGGGTTGCAACATCGGCAGCAGACTCGAAAGTTTAGTTTGTGGCATTGTTACGCAGACGAGACGTTTGACATCGAGTGCGAAGTTTGCTGGGGGCTAGATGGTAACGAAATTGCGGAGGTTTTCCGTCGCACGATGGGCAGGGAATACCAGGAGAAGCACGACGTGTGCGTGGAAACTTTCAAGGCGAGGTACGACGCAGAGTGTCGGTCGGTGTTTGCCTACGCGACGTTCTTGTTTAGAGCCGACAGCTTCAAGCGGTACGTCGTGTGCCCGGTGCTGAAGCTCCAGTTTGGGTTTTGGTATTGGGCACGCGTGCATCACCTCAACCGAGAACACTTTTACGCCAACTTGGAGCGATTGCAGAAAATGATGAGACTGTTTAAGCAACGCTACGAAAAAGTGTGGTTCGGCACACCCTATCAAATTCACTGTACGGCGCAAGTGTATTGGATCCAATGGTCCAGCTGCGGTTGCGGTAGAAGTTGCACCTTTTTTTCGTCCACATCTTGCCTCGCGTGCCCGTACGATCATCAATTTTTTTTCCGGAAGCAGTTGGAACGCCAGAGACAACAAGTTTGGCTGGGGGGACGCGACGATCTGAGGTACGATCCGCATTTTCCCACCAGAAACGCCAACAACCGGTTCGAAGATTTCTTCATGCAAAATTTGCACGCGGTGGATTCGATTCACCTGAGTCCCACGTGCGCGCCATGTTTTCTGCCCAACCCCCCACTGTGGGAAATCTTCGACGATCGCTACCGACATACGTAAGAGTTTTGCGTGCCCCGCTGTGCAGCTCGCGCTGTGGGTTCCCGCACCCGTTTTGGTGCGCCACAATTTGCGCCCCTGGTGCGTGGACCTACCTCGAAAGTCGTCTCGCTGCTGGATGAAAGTCGCCACCAAAAAAATCCCATCCCACTTACACTTCTTCGCCAGACTTTTGCCCACGAGGTGCCAAAAATTTGTAAGAGTCGTTCGCGCAACCCCCCACCCAGGGTGTTTGGTCAACCGACAGACATTCGTGGCTGGCCACCTGGAGCAAAAACAACACTGGTTTGCTGAATGTGTGTGCAATGTTGTTTAATCGCCCGCTGGCGAGAGAAAAGAGTTAGTTTTGTGGTTTGCTGAATAATGTCGCCTCTGTTGGCGCTGTATTATAACAAGATTTTTTTACTCGCCTTATGTTGGCGCTGTGTGATTGTTCAAGGTGGAGGAAAGTAGATTACACACGTTGTAACTGTTTACATGTATTTATTACTAAAGGTTTTTACTCGTTTTTTTGTTGTTGGCAGCGAGTTGTCGTAGCCTGCGTGCGTCTCAAATATATACGTGCATCTATACAACCGGCGCTATTTTTTTTTTTGGTCATGTTGACGGCAAATTGCATCAGCGGCGGCAAGTATAGCCTGCGCAACGATTCGTTGGAAAATTTCGTCCAGGATGTTTTGGCTGCGCCGCGTAAAGATCTCGCGCTTGTTATCAAGCACATGAACAAGGTCTGCCTTTTTTGGATTTTGATTGCGCGGACAAGCAAGATGTCGGCGATGGCGAGGGTGGGCGAGACGAGCGCACGTGGTGTAAAATCTTCCAAACGTTTTGCCATCGGCACGTGGACGCGAAACACGCCGTGCACGTTTACCGTTCGGATTCGCCCACGTCTGGGTTTCACGTGTTTCTGCCTACGATGGTGCTCACCGTGGATGCCGCATTCACGCTGCAGAAAAAATTGAAAAAATTGTGGTGCCAGTACGTGACGGACGAGTTGCTGGAGATGCGGTACCAGTTGGACGTGCCCATGTGCTGGTGCCTGCCGGGATGCAGCAAGAACGCTCACGTGTACCGCCACTCGCTCGAATGCTGTGCGGTCCCCAGAGCCTTTCTCGAACCGCTCGTGATTCGAGATTTCGAGGTGAGCGAGCACAACTACCCTCTGCTCAACGTGTCCAAATTTTTCAATTTTGAAGCGTACACGCAGCTCACGCGACTCGATGCTAGCATGCTGCACGCAAATCCACCCGCCGCCGCCTCCTCCACCACCAAAGATTCGTTCGCGGCGGATTTTTTCATCACGGACAAGATCATCTCGTTGTACCACGAGAAACACGTTTAAAATTTCGAACTTTTGAGCTTCCAACTTAACGCGCTCGTGCTCGCCGCCCTCATCCTCTACACCGAAAACGAAATCCAGTCCAAGCAGGTGGAAAATTACGTGTCAAAATTTTTTTTACAAATTTTGCCTCTCCACAGAGAGCCCAAACTGTTTGGCTACGTTGCGAATCGAATCCTTTCGCTGTACGGCGGGATCAAAAAATGGCGCTACTTTGAGGCGATCAAAGTGAGCGTGGTGGTGCATGTGGTGTGCGAGGATGCGGACGGTTGCATCTACAACATACTGCACGACACCACCAAACGCCGCCGAACGGTCAATTTGTTTTTCAACTATTTTTTCGAACGCGAGAGCGAGTTTGCGACCGAGGAAGACGAGGACGAACGTTCGCAGATGATCATCACGTGCATGACGGACGTCCTGCCCTTCTACGCACCCATCTTCAAATCGACGGGCGGCAAGATGCAAGCTTGGGATCACATCTTCCGAAGTTGGGTGGACGTGAGTAACCAAACTTGGCCCATCATACAATCGTACACGATGAGTTTCATCCAGAACACGCGCAAGGCCATGGTTTTCGTTGAGCAGCTGCAGATGGCCTCGTCGTACCACAGCTACATTTCGCAGATCAAGTTTGACACGACCAAGCTGCTGGAGCACACGCTCCTCTCGCAGGATCCCAATATTGGCAACTTCACCTGGATCAACATTGCCGACTCGTCGACCAAGTTCAAGCTGACGCACGCCGGCAAACTCATCTTGACGGCCAACGTGTGCGGGGAGTACCAAACCGAGAGCAAGGTGCAATCAATCAAAAAAACCAAAATTAAGTTGACTTGGTTGATGCGTCTACAACATTACATCAAGCACCAGGATCAGGAGCAATTCGTGCCGTTGGACGAGGCGGAGATTCAAAGGCGGTTGGAGCGGTTTCACGACGACACGTCGAGGCGGTGTCACAAGCGAGATTTTTTCAACGTGGCCGGTCTCGAGAGCTGGCAGTACGAGACGCTGATGGGTCTGTTCATGTTTAGACTGTGCATCCTATGCTGCGCCGACTACAGCTTGCTCCTCTGGCTGCTTAGGTTGCTCGCGCTCACCTTCACCGAACCCATCATGGGCAAGACCATCCTCATCTGCCTGGGAAAATCGTCCAACGGCAAAACCCAGTTTGCGGATTTTTTGAAAACGTTCTGGCACGACGAGTGTTGGACGTTGCCGGTGGGCAGCATGAGCCGCAGTTCGGCCACCAACGCTTGCAACACCGACATTGTCAACGCGAACCTGTCCAAGCTCGTCATCTACGACGAGGCGACCGAGCAGCCCATGAATCGGACGTTGGTGAAGCACATCATCGGGCATGGGCGGATCGCCCACCGAAAAATGTACGAGGGGTCGAACCAGAAAAAAATCAAAACCATCAGCGTGTTTTTTTTCGGCAACGAACCACCCAAAAATCTGGTGTGCGACGAGGCGACGCGGCGGCGCCTCGAATTCGTTCCGTTCGATATGAGTTTCAGTCAGGCGGACGTGTCGTACGTGCACGATTTTGGTGACCTTACCGACGTGCATAAAAATTTTGCGACCCGCGAGGAAATTTGGCGGGAGCACCGTGTCGCCAAGTCGCAGGTGCTCGACAAGGAGATGCACTCGTTGATGGAGGAGGGTTACCTCGCCACCATGCGCCACCTCATCCAGCAGCACGGATCCAACATCCGAAGGGTGACCACGGCGACCATCCCGCGCTCGGTGGTACGAACGTCGTACGAATACTACTGGTACTCCTCGCACGGCTCCTACGTCCTCCGGGAATTTCTTCAACTCAGCTTCCTGCCCGTCAACCACGACTATTTTCAAAACTGGCAAGAGGACGAATGCGAGTGCCCCGAGGTGGAGTACCGAGTCAAGAACCTCATCAAGTTTGCCGACTGCATCGTGCACCATTCGGCCAAGCAAATCCGGTACATGCTGGGTAAGGTGAGACGCGGCGACGTGGGTGCCGGTAGCGGTGGCGGCTCTTCGGGGCAAGCGAGTTTTGTGCGCACGAAAAACACCGCATTCGATATTGACGAAGTGATGTGGACCATGAATCAGTACGGTTTCCCGCACTTGTGTCGCAACGACGACAAACTCGACGTAACCGACGACGCCGATGACGACGACGACGACGACACCCGGTTCGATCGCGAACCCACCACGCAACTTTACGTTTTCATCAAGATGGGCGAAGAGGTGAGCAGCAGCACCACCACCACCGTGGTCAACAACAACTCGACCGCAAATTCCAACAGTGTTGTTGGTAAAAAGCGAAAAAATTTGAGGCGGTGCAGAGACGAGAGCAGCGGCGACGACGAGCATCGAAGCAAACGAAGTCGACGGCCCGTCACCAATGGTGGCTCGCGACGAAGAGTTTCACCTCAAGATGTACGTTCACTTGTTGAAGGATAAAACTTTTGAAGGGGTTGAGAAAATGATGAGCGTCGCAGAGGAAATGCTCGAGATGGACACTGGTTTGCTGCAGGACGCGTTAAAACCCGAAGAGATAATCCACCTCAAGAAACAAATTTGCTCCCACTGGCACCAGAAGATTTTGGTGCCGCTCAAGCTAACTCCGCCGGCCTTCATGCAATCGCTGCTCGACACCGTCGACGACAAGTTTCATCTAGAGGCAAATTTTTTCGACGCTATCCAACCGTACGACAATTACAAGCACGAGAAGGAGAGTGAGACTAGCGAGAAAAAATGATTGCTGATGATGCTGCTGCGTGGCGATTGCGGTGGTGTCATGTTGTGATTATGCACTGTGATGCACGTGTGTATGCCGAATTAAATAAATAAATTGTTGATTCCCAACCTAGTGTGTGTATGTGTGTGTTTTTCATTGTTTTGTTTGTTTGGCGGAAACGAACCTTTAAAGCTTATTGTAAATTCGCATTAAATAAATTGCCGAGAGATGAGCGTGGACAAAACGTTGCTCCACTTTGACAATTTTAAACTTTTCAAAACGTTTCTTTTGCAGAAAAAGGCCATAGAGGATGATCAGTACGTGATCTACGATGAAATCAACAAAACGTGCTACGTGCATCCCACCTACTTGCTCGAAACGTTTGTTCCGCGCAACAGCGACGACGACGACGACCGTGTGATGGAGCAGCGGATTTTCGAAGCTGGTATATGGCTCAAACTGTACGAACTCTACACGCTGCTGCACAGAGAGGATTGGCCGGGTGCCGTCTTCATCTCGTGGCTTTATGGTCTCGTCGAGCTAGAGTACGACATCACGTACGATCCCAAAATTGGAGCGAACCTCGTACGCGTTTTGGTTTTTTCGCGCAACGCGCATCGGATACCCGAGCGGGACGGAGAGCACGTCTACCTCGACTACCGAGATTTCTGCTCGGTCAATATTGAGAATTTTAAGGATTTCGTGCCTGACGCCGCGTGGTTCAAGCGGTTAACGTATCACGGCGACATAACGCGGAGCATCAAGTTGGGTCAGTTCGATTTGGGTCTGCTCGATGTGAGGTACGAGGAGGAGGTGAAAATACCGTACAACGGCATGATCGACCTGTCCATGCTGTTCCTCGACGACGAGTACATAGATGGACGAAAAAAGTGCCTGCTTAGAATTTTCTACCCGCCGACGCACTACATGTTCACCTACGCAAAATGTTCCATGTGGCCGATTGTAGCGGTATTTGAAATCGAGTGTGCTGCGTGAAGAGGGGAAAATCTCTTCATGTTCACTGAACAATAGTACTTCCGGGCTTTTCATCGAAAGCCCGGAAGAACTCTTCCGCCCTTTATGTTTATAGAACAATAGTACTTCCTGGCTTTTCATCGAAAAAACGTGGGGTTGATGACGTTCAGTTCAGACAATGCGAATTGAGGGACTATTGCTCAACATATCACTCCTCGCATCCCCTTATAATCCGAAGCTCTGCCATGGAAACTTCCATATCATCTAGAGCGACTGTTCAGCGAGTTGATTCTTGAAACTAACCAAAACAGACGTTAAGGGATTGTGGATGCGACTCGCATGAAACAAGCCAACCAGCCCTTAACGTATTGTTGAAGGAAATACACTTGCAGAACACAAAGTATAGAAAGTTTTTTTTGTTCCTGTTGAGTGTGTGTTCCAGAGAAAAGTAAGTACCTTGCATGATATGTTTTCTTATTGGTGTTTTATTCTGTGAGTTGATTTTTGAAACGAGCCCAACAGACGTGAAAGGGGGGATTGTGGATGCGACTCGCATGAAACAAACCAAACAGCCCCTTAACGTATTGTAGAAGAAAATATACTCGCAGAACTACACATACATTTTAGCATGCATTTTTTGTTTGTGTATTGTTTGTTGATAGGAAAAAATGTGTGTGCGGGACACATTATTAGGCTATTTTTTTATTGCGCTTGATATCAAGTGGAAAGTGTGGTTCGGATCTTAACTGTTTTAACTTTTTATACTCAGAAAAAAAAACAACTGTAGGCCCATTTATGTTCAGAAGAAAAAAAAAGTGTAGACCCAAAATTTTATGAATGTGAATTTTCAGCTCAAAGGCTGTGACTATGATTGCAGGGGGGGCTGTCTGCTGTTTTAAATCCACTTTATGCGCAGTGAGGCTAATCGGGACTGGACCTACAGTTTAAAGTGGGATCCGAACCAATGTGTGCCTCCACCGGGTATCGAAACCCGGGAGCCGCCGATTACAAGGCAAATGACGCTACCACTGCACCATGGGGGGAGGCCCTGTCTGCTGTGTGGTTGTGTGGTGCTGACCACATCACATATGCGAGTTGTTCTGAATCCAAAAGGCGAGAGAGTTAGGGGAGATCCGTGAAGGCACTAGACCAAAAAGTTACATTGTTGTAGGTTCCATAGGAGCCGAGAAAATCAATGTCTTGGAAAACGTCTTAAGACAATTATCTTAATCTTTAAGAAAGTCGACTTCCGGTCTGTCAAGATGTTACTTCCGGTCTATCAAGAAAATTTTCTTAAGACAAATATCTTAAGACGTTTTCCAAGATATTGATTTTCTCGGCTCCTAATTGAGCTAGGATGATGATTGTGGGTTTGTTGGATAGGTTTTGATGATAACTACTCGACTACAAGCAAGCGCCCCCTCAATTTGTTTAAGAATTTCGATTTGATCCTAAAACTCTGCAAAACCTATTGGAGTGCTTTGGGCGTTTTAGATTAAAAATTTTTGTAATGGGTGGTTGTAGAAAAGTTATTCTTGTTCGAAGAAAGCGATATATTTTAAAACTGCTCTGTGACCCTCTCGTTCTTCACGTCGTGGACGAAGGACTTCTCTGCGACCAGGATGACGCTGCATAGGGTATCCTCGGGCAACGGACTGTTGAACTCGCAGACGACCTTGATGTTGGTGCGATCGTTGACCACCACCTGCTTTCTTTTCGTGGTGTTGATGACGAACATCGGCCTGCGTGCTTTGAATTCGCTGGGCGTGTAGTACATGTCCACGCTTCCCTCGGTCAAGCGTTTGTAAGCCGAGAACGCTTCGTAAAGTTTGAGGTAATCGTCTTTTGTTATGTCGAGGTTGTAATTCTCGCGCGGAAACACTTCGTTGCGTCCATTCTTGAGATAAACGTTCTTGATTTTGCAGTCGTCGAATTTGCTGGAATCTTTCTCCTGGTTGTTATCGCGCCCGGTCTGAAAGAGCACTACGACGAAATCTGGCATGTCGAACTGTATGTTGTTGAACTGCGTCGTCACGTCGAATTCCATGTGACTTCCCGATGCCACCTTCTGTACGCACTGGTAACTGTGAAAGTGAATCGCCACCTGCGGACTTTTCAAGATCTCCGCTTTGTACTTGAGGGCGTAGTTCGTCTCGTATTCCACGATCGACATTCTCAATTCCATGCTTCGGATGACGCATTTCGCTGCTTCGGGTAATGTGTTGGCTATCGGCGTGCCGTCGACGTTCAAGTTGGTGTATCGCATCAGTGCGTCGTTGTCGTTGGCCGCTCTTCGAAAGGTGACGCGCAGTCCTCCCTTCCACATGATCTCCTTGTAGTCGGAGAAGAATCCCGGCAGCAGACGCATGGGAAAGAGCACCGTGTGACTTGTCGTCGATATTTTGGTTCCCGCTTCGAACCCCCCGGCCTGATAGTATGCCGCGTCTGTTTTGGATAATTTCAATGTTCCCACTGCCGTCGACGTGATGCCAGGATAATCGATTCTGTCGATGACGGTACCGTGTTTCCTCACCTCCACCTGCGAGAAGAGGTGAGGCACGAAGTTGTCCACGAGTTTCAAATTGGCATTGGGCGGAAAGGCTTCTCCGCTTTCTTTCTTCACCACGTCGAATTGAAGGTAGAGGTCCGCTCTGTGAGGATGAACGAACCCGTCCCCTACGTCCACGTCGTATTCGATCTCCCTGTTCGCTTCGTTGAGATTGGCGAACGTGCGACGGTTGGGAGGGAAAGATTGCAATTCGTAACTTTCGATTTGCTCCATTTTCACTATGCGTGTTATTTATTATACGCTGATCTCCACGATGGCAGTGGTCGTTGCACCTGCGAAATCCACCACCTCTCCTTTCTCATTCGTCACCACCAACTCTATGTCGTCTATGCGGTTGCGACATACTGGAAAATAGATCGGCGAAGAGGGCGTGTAGATGATCGGTTCCATGAACCCGGAACTTGGTTTGAACGTGGCTATGATTCCCGTCTGCTTGTGACTTCCTAACAATCCGTCCGAAGATTTCGTGATCATTCCTTCCGCCACGTTACAGTGTACGTTCAGAGTCTCTATGGCCAAGAATTTAGGAATGTTGGTTGCCACGTGCTTGATGCCAGCTTCGAGTTTGGTGTCGTTCTCGAAACCTAAAAGTTCTCCCATGGTGCCCAGGTCCACGGTCTCCGTCGCGGATAGGATTTCCACTCTGTGGGTGACCGAATTTTGAGAAAGGTACGTGCCTTTGGGTAACTGAGCTTGCAAAGTGGAAAGATTGTATTGGCCTGGCGTGACGACGATGTGTACGCTTCCGACGTTTGTTGTTGTGATGCGTGACGTTAGGTATGAGGTACATGCTGTAGAATGCACGCAGAGCCACGGATTTAGGATAGACGATGTCGTCGTGCAGCGTGAGTTTCAAGATCGAAGATTCGCTCGTGAGATGGAACACCCCCATTGTCGTGATGCTGTTTCAGGTTCCACAGTGCTTTCTGGAAATCTTCGATCGTGGGGTTATTTATTTTAGAGAGAAACGCGAGCACGGAGAGGCAGAGATGACCGCAGTTCACGTCTCCGAAATCTTGAATGCGTTCGTCGTTGTAGTATATAGAGGTTTTGTTCGTTTCACCCTTGTCCCCTCTCTCCAATCTTTTCTCGAGTTTGGTACCCGGTCCGCAGTACTGGTAGCCAGGTAAATGCATCTCGAAAGGTAACTTGTTGATGATGTCGTTCACGAGTCCCTTTCCTTCGGCCACGTTCCAGAATCTCGGAGGCAGCGTGTTGATGATTTTGATCAGGTAACCTATGTCCTTGTCGTCGTTCACGATGAAGTTGGAAAGTTTCGTGCTGATCATGTCCACGATGCCAACCTTCTCGTTGTAGAAATTACGATTGCCTGCATTCTCTTCGCCGGCTCACCAACAATCGGTCCACGAGTTTTCTAACGTCGTCCACCCAAACGAATTCTTTGGGTAACGTGTTGTAGCGTTTGACGCCGCTGCCTGTTTTGACCTGGTTCCAAATCGGTTTGATGAGATTCCTGTACTTCTCGCCACTGCTCGATTTCACCCTATTCTGCGAGGCGTCGTTGTTCTGGTACAAGGCGTCCGTCATGATCAGAATTTCCTTGTAACTTTGGTAATCTTCGTCGGTGTAATCTTTCGGCTGCTTTTTGGCGACGAGTTCCCACAGTCCCACCGTACCCGGATACCTGTTCCAACTCTCCTTGTCGCCTAAATTGACTTTAATGTCGTTGCCTTCGAAGGTCACCTTCGATTTCCCAATCTTCCACACCACACCGCCGCCTTCGTTGCTTTCCATGCTCGGATACAATCCGAACACTTCATCCTTGTCGAACTTCCCCGTGCTCAGGTAGTCTCGTGCCAAAGGCCCCAACTCGATCTTATCCGAAGACGACGTGCTGCCTATGGCTCGACGTCGTGCCGGTACGTCCTTCAGTTCGAACGGTGTCGAAGGAATGCTCGAAATGGGCGTGGGTACGGTGTAACTTTTAGCTGCGAGTGGTACGAGTTCGTTGATCAAATTTTTATTTTGTTCCGTGACACTTTTAATTTCTTTACCTAGACCGCTGATGGCATCGATCACGGGTTGATCCTGACGTTTCTTCTCTTCGTAGAATCCGCGATTCTCGGATTTCCAACCTTTGAAGCGTTTCGCGAGGTAATCGCGAAGCTTGAGATTTTCGTCTTCGATTTTTCGTTTCGTCATGACGTTATTTATACACGTCGTTTCTCACAACGTTGCAACGTTTAGAAAGTCGTTGATTTTGTTTCTGTATTTTCCGTCGATGGGTTTCCTCGTCATGTCGATCGTAGCGAATCCGAAATCGTCACTGTTCCAGCAAGAAGAGCAGCAGCCTTTCGAAAATTGATTGTAGTTCATGTCTCCGCCTACGTAGTCATCGTACGCGTGCTTGAGGTTGGTGTGATCTTGACGAAACAAACATATGAAATTAGCGTTGTCGCGTAGTAACTGTTTTGGAATTTTGGAAAACGTTTGAGCTAGGTAAAAGCAATCCATTTCTTTGTGACGACCTTGCGTGAAAAAGTTGCAAATTTCATTTTGATTTTCCAGGATGACGTCGTCGAACACAACAACTGAATTTTCACGACAATCGTCGATTGGTTTTATTTCCGAAGCGAACGTTGCAATGTCCAGACCATCGTACACTTTCATCAGTTGCTGGTATTTGGATTGCTTCTAACTTTTCGAGAACACGTACAGGTGCCTGTTCTTCCAATCTAACCAATTCGGTGCGAGGAGAAAATTGTCCACGAGCAGTGTCGTTTTCCCACACCCCGACGGACCTACGATCAGACAGCGGATGCTGTCGGGAAGCAACTCGCCGTTCTTTTTTTTTTTTCTCGTTTGACTTTCCGGATCCGGTAGACGCTTCACCACGTTCCACGTACTCACAAGATCACTTCGTTCGCGTCGATCCAACTCTTTTCCGGAAGTCCCAGCCATTTGACAAACAGTTTGTCACCTTTCCTACGCAATACTTTCTCGATGAGGTACGTGTCGGGGTGTTTCGTTTTAGAGAGTTCCTCTTCGTAAAATCTTCCTTTCAAAATCTCGCCGCTACTATCTTTTATTATATACGTGTGTCGGTTTCCGGGTAGAACTCGAACCACGGTAAAAAGTTCCGTGCTCCAATTTTTTGTGAATCCCTTCTCGAAGGTGCGTTTGAATTTGCTGATCCTCACCCGGTCTCCAATTTTGTATTTAGCTTTCTTTGTCGTGGGTGTGTACTTTGGACAGTAAACTGTAGAAATTAAACGCTGCTCGTCGGACTTGGTAACGTCAGCTGGCTTCATGCCTATCGTTCTGTGTACCGTATCATTATAGGTGTCGACGAGTTCCGGCAGGATGTCGACCCATTTGTAATTTCCCCTAAGCGTGAATCGTTTCCACATGTGAGTTTTCAAGGTTCGATTGAATCTTTCCACGATGGTGGCTTTGATGTGACTGAAGGTCGAATAATGTCGAATGTCATGTTTTTGAATAAACTTTTGGAATACAGCGTTGAATAAACTTTTGGAATACAGCGTTGTAAAATTCCTTCCCCTTGTCCGTTTGCAGAAACCGTGGTCGTCTGCCGCCGCTTTCGCGAAAAATTGTCTTGAATGCTTCCGTGACGCATGTTCCCGTTTTGGCTTTCAAAGGTAGAGCCCATGCGAATTTCGAAAACGTGTCTATGACGGTGAGGAGGTACTTGTTGCCCTTGTTCAATTTATGTACATTTTTCAAATTGCCGCTGCTCATCTCCACGAGGTCACTTTGCCAGAGGTCGTCGATGCCCTTGGTTACCACAGCCAAACGTTCGTAGTTACGGCGTGCAGGTTTATGCAATTCTTCGACGATGGCTTGCCTAGACATTTTTTTTTAGAGATTACGTTTCAAAAGAAGCACCAGCGTGATGGGATTCAAAGAGGGTGGCACCTCGCTCGTGTTTTGAATGATCAGCTTATCGCAGGCACTCACGTCGAAAACGGTAAGATCTTCGTCTTCGTGCGTGGCGTCGCTACCCAGCACCAGGTTCCACAGATCGCGGGATAGATGCTTGGGCAGAATTTCCACGGGCCCCTCGTGGTGCATCATGTAGCGTGGAAAAAGAGGGAACGGGATCATGCCACGCTCCTCACCCAGCAACTTGTGCACCGTCTCGTGCACCTGCTCCGGAAGTTTGATGTTGGCGTTCGCGCCTTCCATGTTGACGAGAGGCGCGAGCAGATCGTCGAAAATATCGCCCCAGTTGGCCGAATTGCATCCGTGATGTATGCCTATCCAATGACCCGGCGTGCCGAAATCGGCCACATGGAACATTTTGCGTAGGTGAACATGTAGTGCGTCGGCGGGTAGAAAATTCTAAGCAGGCACTTTTTTCGTCCATCTATGTACTCGTCGTCGAGGAACAGCATGGACAGGTCGATCATGCCGTTGTACGGTATTTTCACCTCCTCCTCGTACCTCACATCGAGCAGACCCAAATCGAACTGACCCAACTTGATGCTCCGCGTTATGTCGCCGTGATACGTTAACCGCTTGAACCACGCGGCGTCAGGCACGAAATCCTTAAAATTCTCAATATTGACCGAGCAGAAATCTCGGTAGTCGAGGTAGACGTGCTCTCCGTCCCGCTCGGGTATCCGATGCGCGTTGCGCGAAAAAACCAAAACGCGTACGAGGTTCGCTCCAATTTTGGGATCGTACGTGATGTCGTACTCTAGCTCGACGAGACCATAAAGCCACGAGATGAAGACGGCACCCGGCCAATCCTCTCTGTGCAGCAGCGTGTAGAGTTCGTACAGTTTGAGCCATATACCAGCTTCGAAAATCCGCTGCTCCATCACACGGTCGTCGTCGTCGTCGCTGTTGCGCGGAACAAACGTTTCGAGCAAGTAGGTGGGATGCACGTAGCACGTTTTGTTGATTTCATCGTAGATCACGTACTGATCATCCTCTATGGCCTTTTTCTGCAAAAGAAACGTTTTGAAAAGTTTAAAATTGTCAAAGTGGAGCAACGTTTTGTCCACGCTCATCTCTCGGCAATTTATTTAATGCGAATTTACAATAAGCTTTAAAGGTTCGTTTCCGCCAAACAAACAAAACAATGAAAAACACACACATACACACACTAGGTTGGGAATCAACAATTTATTTATTTAATTCGGCATACACACGTGCATCACAGTGCATAATCACAACATGACACCACCGCAATCGCCACGCAGCAGCATCATCAGCAATCATTTTTTCTCGCTAGTCTCACTCTCCTTCTCGTGCTTGTAATTGTCGTACGGTTGGATAGCGTCGAAAAAATTTGCCTCTAGATGAAACTTGTCGTCGACGGTGTCGAGCAGCGATTGCATGAAGGCCGGCGGAGTTAGCTTGAGCGGCACCAAAATCTTCTGGTGCCAGTGGGAGCAAATTTGTTTCTTGAGGTGGATTATTATCTCTTCGGGTTTTAACGCGTCCTGCAGCAAACCAGTGTCCATCTCGAGCATTTCCTCTGCGACGCTCATCATTTTCTCAACCACTTCAAAAGTTTTATCCTTCAACAAGTGAACGTACATCTTGAGGTGAAACTCTTCGTCGCGAGCCACCAGCATGGTCAACTTTTGAAGCATGCTGGAACTCTTCTCGAAACCCTTGATGGTGTGGATGGCCACAAAAAGCGGATAGAGCATGATACCCTCAATGAACACCATCCCCTCTATTGGAGTCACACTGTCGACAAAATCAACCGCCATGTCGATGCGTTTCGCCAACATATCGTCGCTCTCCCGAATCTCCTCCACGGTGCTCATGTTGAAGATGCATCGAGCCAACCGTTGGTACGAAATGTTGTGCACGTTCTCGATCGCCATTTGCATCACGGGGAAATCGTCAAAGGCGAAAAACTTGCGTTCGATGCGCTCCAAAACGTACTTTTCGCTGATGGCAAAAAATCCCACGGCGTATTTTAAAAAACGCAGTAGCGCAGGCTCCAAATTTTTCTCCGTGCTGAACACCAACTCTTCGGGATTCCAGAAAGCCTCGCGTTGACATTGCGCCAGTTTTTCCTCCACCGTTTCGAACGTTGCGGTCCTCAACTCCATGATGAAAGTTTACGATTTCACGTGTGCAACCAAAAGCGAAACGTTCAATTGCAACGAATGCGACGAGAATGTGTTAGTTGTGCTAGAAAATGGACGTCCCCTTTATTTTTAAAAAATTGCTTAAATTCACTGGGAATTTCGAAACGCGTCCTCGTAGTCACGTTTGATCCGGAGCCGATCCGGGTGCGACTGTACCAACCCAATCAACCCATCAAAAAAATTCCGTCGTTGTGCGTACAGGCGGCGGCAACGTAATGCAAGTACGAGTGCACACGATCCTCTCCAACTATCGGACACCACCGATGCCACCGTCTCAACCCACGACGACGACGACGACGACGTTATGTTGGCGTGACGTGGACACAACGTGCCGAAAAATTTTCAACCTGCTCACTAGCGACTATTGGTGACGGGCCGTCGACTTCGTTTGCTTCGATGCTCGTCGTCGCCGCTGCTCTCGTCTCTGCACCGCCTCAAATTTTTTCGCTTTTTACCAACAACACTGTTGGAATTTGCGGTCGAGTTGTTGTTGACCACGGTGGTGGTGGTGCTGCTGCTCACCTCTTCGCCCATCTTGATGAAAACGTAAAGTTGCGTGGTGGGTTCGCGATCGAACCGGGTGTCGTCGTCGTCGTCGTCATCGGCGTCGTCGGTTACGTCGAGTTTGTCGTCGTTGCGACACAAGTGCGGGAAACCGTACTGATTCATGGTCCACATCACTTCGTCAATATCGAATGCGGTGTTTTTCGTGCGCACAAAACTCGCTTGCCCCGAAGAGCCGCCACCGCTACCGGCACCCACGTCGCCGCGTCTCACCTTACCCAGCATGTACCGGATTTGCTTGGCCGAATGGTGCACGATGCAGTCGGCAAACTTGATGAGGTTCTTGACTCGGTACTCCACCTCGGGGCACTCGCATTCGTCCTCTTGCCAGTTTTGAAAATAGTCGTGGTTGACGGGCAGGAAGCTGAGTTGAAGAAATTCCCGGAGGACGTAGGAGCCGTGCGAGGAGTACCAGTAGTATTCGTACGACGTTCGTACCACCGAGCGCGGGATGGTCGCCGTGGTCACCCTTCGGATGTTGGATCCGTGCTGCTGGATGAGGTGGCGCATGGTGGCGAGGTAACCCTCCTCCATCAACGAGTGCATCTCCTTGTCGAGCACCTGCGACTTGGCGACACGGTGCTCCCGCCAAATTTCCTCGCGGGTCGCAAAATTTTTATGCACGTCGGTAAGGTCACCAAAATCGTGCACGTACGACACGTCCGCCTGACTGAAACTCATATCGAACGGAACGAATTCGAGGCGCCGCCGCGTCGCCTCGTCGCACACCAGATTTTTGGTTGGCTCGTTGCCGAAAAAACACGCTGATGGTTTTGATTTTTTTCTGGTTCGACCCCTCGTACATTTTTCGGTGGGCGATCCGCCCATGCCCGATGATGTGCTTCACCAACGTCCGATTCATGGGCTGCTCGGTCGCCTCGTCGTAGATGACGAGCTTGGACAGGTTCGCGTTGACAATGTCGGTGTTGCAAGCGTTGGTGGCCGAACTGCGGCTCATGCTGCCCACCGGCAACGTCCAACACTCGTCGTGCCAGAACGTTTTCAAAAAATCCGCAAACTGGGTTTTGCCGTTGGACGATTTTCCCAGGCAGATGAGGATGGTCTTGCCCATGATGGGTTCGGTGAAGTTGAGCGCGAGCAACCTAAGCAGCCAGAGGAGCAAGCTGTAGTCGGCGCAGCATAGGATGCACAGTCTAAACATGAACAGATCCATCAGCGTCTCGTACTGCCAGCTCTCGAGACCGGCCACGTTGAAAAAATCTCGCTTGTGACACCGCCTCGACGTGTCGTCGTGAAACCGCTCCAACCGCCTGCGAATCTCCGCCTCGTCCAACGGCACGAATTGCTCCTGATCCTGGTGCTTGATGTAATGTTGTAGACGCATCAACCAAGTCAACTTAATTTTGGTTTTTTTTTATTGATTGCACCTTGCTCTCGGTTTGGTACTCCCCGCACACGTTGGCCGTCAAGATGAGTTTGCCGGCGTGCGTCAGCTTGAACTTGGTCGACGAGTCGGCAATGTTGATCCAGGTGAAGTTGCCAATATTGGGATCCTGCGAGAGGAGCGTGTGCTCCAGCAGCTTGGTCGTGTCAAACTTGATCTGCGAAATGTAGCTGTGGTACGACGAGGCCATCTGCAGCTGCTCAACGAAAACCATGGCCTTGCGCGCGTTCTGGATGAAACTCATCGTGTACGATTGTATGATGGGCCAAGTTTGGTTACTCACGTCCACCCAACTTCGGAAGATGTGATCCCAAGCTTGCATCTTGCCGCCCGTCGATTTGAAGATGGGTGCGTAGAAGGGCAGCACGTCCGTCATGCACGTGATGATCATCTGCGAACGTTCGTCCTCGTCCTCCTCGGTCGCAAACTCGCTCTCGCGTTCGAAAAAATAGTTGAAAAACAAATTGACCGTTCGGCGGCGTTTGGTGGTGTCGTGCAGTATGTTGTAGATGCAACCGTCCGCATCCTCGCACACCACATGCACCACCACGCTCACTTTGATCGCCTCAAAGTAGCGCCATTTTTTGATCCCGCCGTACAGCGAGAGGATTCGATTCGCAACGTAGCCAAACAGTTTGGGCTCTCTGTGGAGAGGCAAAATTTGTAAAAAAAATTTTGACACGTAATTTTCCACCTGCTTGGACTGGATTTCGTTTTCGGTGTAGAGGATGAGGGCGGCGAGCACGAGCGCGTTAAGTTGGAAGCTCAAAAGTTCGAAATTTTAAACGTGTTTCTCGTGGTACAACGAGATGATCTTGTCCGTGATGAAAAAATCCGCCGCGAACGAATCTTTGGTGGTGGAGGAGGCGGCGGCGGGTGGATTTGCGTGCAGCATGCTAGCATCGAGTCGCGTGAGCTGCGTGTACGCTTCAAAAGTGAAAAATTTGGACACGTTGAGCAGAGGGTAGTTGTGCTCGCTCACCTCGAAATCTCGAATCACGAGCGGTTCGAGAAAGGCTCTGGGGACCGCACAGCATTCGAGCGAGTGGCGGTACACGTGAGCGTTCTTGCTGCATCCCGGCAGGCACCAGCACATGGGCACGTCCAACTGGTACCGCATCTCCAGCAACTCGTCCGTCACGTACTGGCACCACAATTTTTTCAATTTTTTCTGCAGCGTGAATGCGGCATCCACGGTGAGCACCATCGTAGGCAGAAACACGTGAAACCCAGACGTGGGCGAATCCGAACGGTAAACGTGCACGGCGTGTTTCGCGTCCACGTGCCGATGGCAAAACGTTTGGAAGATTTTACACCACGTGCGCTCGTCTCGCCCACCCTCGCCATCGCCGACATCTTGCTTGTCCGCGCAATCAAAATCTAAAAAAAGGCAGACCTTGTTCATGTGCTTGATAACAAGCGCGAGATCTTTACGCGGCGCAGCCAAAACATCCTGGACGAAATTTTCCAACGAATCGTTGCGCAGGCTATACTTGCCGCCGCTGATGCAATTTGCCGTCAACATGACCAAAAAAAATAGCGCCGGTTGTATAGATGCACGTATATATTTGAGACGCACGCAGGCTACGACAACTCGCTGCCAACAACAAATTTAACCATCCGTATGCCAAAACTAACCATCCGCCGCAACAAACTACATCCAATATAACATACAACTGACGCTTACTGATGGTGGTTATACATGTCACCACGCAGAGTTTGTTGTAGCTTGTCTGCAACGCTGAGGAAAATTTTTATTCCGCGTTGACAAAATGTTGGATGATGCATTCAGTATCAAAGCTAGTCGTCGTCTTCTGTATTACAACTCATCGCCATCCAAAACTAAAAACCATCCCAGTGCAACACACACAACAAACTCTACAGAGTGACATGTATAACCATCGTGAGTAAGCTCGTCGCTCGAAGAGAGAGAGTTTGTTTGTTGGTAGGGTTGCGAAAACTTTTCTTGAGATTTTTGGTGATCCCCAAATGAGTAAAATGAGTTTTTGATGTTTTGGTGCTCTTTTCTTCGCTGCAAAACATCGTTAGCGCAATAAATGAGGCGCGGAACGTGGAGAGGAAGTGAGTTTTTGAGGGTTTTTTTATCCCCAATTGATGACGTTGAATTCTCTATTTGGCACTACTTTCAAGGTGGAGGATAGTAGATTACACACGTCTCTTGGCGTTGTAACGCGCATAATATATTAAAAGGTAGACGTAACGCACACTAAAACTTTTATACACACTCGCTTTATTGGCGCTGTGACTGACTGTGTGTACAAGAGCAAACCATTAAGGCGAGCCTCACCGAGCCTCACTTTCGGTTTGTGAACTCTCCATTTGGGTCTACTTACTACCCCCAACAGTAACCTCTACCCTTCTTCTTCTTCTTCCTACCTTCTTCCTCTATCCTTCATTTCCCCTTCTTTTCATCTACACGCTTGCTTCCTCAAAGATAACCTCCCCGTAAGTACTTTTTTATTTATTTTACTAACAACATATAAGTGTTATTATTTATTGTACTCACCATCTTGTATTACTCGTTCAACAATTCTGATGCTAGCAGTGGGGCGTCCTCTCCTTCTACTTCCGATATCACTTTCAACTCATCCTTCCTTCGTCTTCTTCTTCGTCTACTGTAGCTCTCGCCGTCGTCGCTGCACTCGTTCTCAGCTCGATCCCCCAAAGAGCAAAAAATTCGATCTGGTCAGATGCCAACGCTCGCCACAGAGGTATATTTGAACTCGTCACATGCGAAAGCTACCCCACAGAGAGGCATTCGAACCGAACTTCCGCCAGATGTCAACGCTCCGCCCACAGAGAATTATATTTCATCAGACCCAGATGTCAAGCAGAGCAAAAAATTCGATCAGGACACCTGCACTCCCCCAAAGAGCATGCGCACTCATTCACCCCCACAAACACACCGCTACTATATAAACCACAAACACTCACACAGCAAGCACAGATCAGGAACGACAACACAACCAGAGACATCATCTAACATGCACCCATTACAATCGATGACGTCACAAATCACCTATAGAATTGGAATTGGATTTTAAAATTGTGGGAGCGTCAGCACTAAGGCTATTTTGCTCCCGTCACATTATACGGGGGCCAGCCCCTTATCATTACAAAGAACAACTCTAACGTTGCATATTTAAAAATCTTAAAATGTACTGACTTCTGTTAAAAGCTGAGGCTGTAAACGGGCATTCAGCACACATAAGGACAACAGGACAATACAAACAAAATTATACTGGCCATGGGGCCAGTCGCCAGAGCCTCGTTAGTTTTCAGTCCAGGGTGTACTAACGTGGAAGTGAGGTTGACATTTGGGTGTACTACGTGGAAGGTCACCCCTTACACCCCAAAATCACCTATAGAAACAATCGATCAATCAATCAATCTATATTATTATCAATAATAAGGTTTAACAATACAACAATCTACAAACATATCATTTACCCAGCAATCAATCACTATATTAGGACACCCACATACCCTAACATACAACTCCTTATTTGGAAAACTATAAATAAATTTGCCAGAGACATCATCTAACATGCACCCATTACAATCGATGACGTCACCAATCACCTATAGAAACAATCCATCAACCAATCAATCTATATGATTAACAATAATAAGGTTTAACAATACAACAATCTACAAACATATCATTTACCCAGCAATCAATCACTATATTAGGACAAACACATACCCTAACATACAACTCCTTATTTGGAAACAACCCACAGCAAATTAAAAAAATCTATTTTCACCCCAAAAAATGTATTGATCACTTATCGATTATTGGAAATCGATTAAGGTAATCGATAATTATTGATTATCGCGCTATGGCCCCCTCTTAACTTTTGTGGAATAGTTTGACCGAAGTAGGTGATCGCGAACGGTAATAGGAAGAATCGGTAATGCCCGTATACGTTCGTTGTTCCGAGTGACTCTTCAAAAAGGTAAGTACGAAATCAGCTTTGTCGATATTCCGAAACCCAGTGCAAAATCCTTTCGTGATTACAAGCTTAAAATACTCAGTAGTTTAAATGCTACCAGTGCACAGCAAAAATACGTAAAACTTATATGTATACAAGTCTGTTGGTGCAAGTGCACGAAGCAAGATAGCTCTTTATCTTCAGACGCCATTTCGTGAATAGCGATGTGCGTTGCGGAATTGTGCTTACACTTTCATCGCAAAATTGCATGAACGTAAATAAGTAAATGGTCATCACAAAGCAAAGAATATCTTAGATTGAACGTACTTGGAAATGCAAATCTAATACTTGTATGTTCACATGATTTCTTACCTGGTAACTGCGCATGCAACAACTCAGAGTCTCGAGCAGGTACACGCACTCTGTGCACTTTTTACGGGTGGGCAGCGTGAACCATTTTTTATGATGTTTCGTTTTGAACGTTGCGAGGAGTGCCTGCACGAACCTCATTTTTTTGATGTACTTGGGGGGGGGGGGTGCAGGCGCAGATCCAACCCAGCACCCAAGTCTGCAGCATCAAAACTGGACAAGACAGGTAGAGAGAGTAACGGCGCGATTTGTAAGAGTCGTTCGCGCAACCCCCCACCCAGGGTGTTTGGTCAACCGACAGACATTCGTGGCTGGCCACCTGGAGCAAAAACAACAACAACAACAACAACTTTGCGTGATTGGTTGATTGATTGATTGATTGATTTAAAATTTATGGGTGCGTCGGCACTTAAGGCCATTTCGCACCCTTCTGTATATACGGGGAAATGTCCCCTTATCTAAAATTCTGACTGAGATTTAAAAAAGGGGGTGTAGATAGCCCCTTGGGAAAGAACTAAAAGTGCAAGGTTGTAAAGAGACCTGCACGAGACAAACACGACACATTAAAAAGTCAGAACAAACTAAAAACCTCCTTACAGACGGTGGAAGAGTCCAGCTCTTCGCAAAAAACTAAAAACACGTGATAAAATACTGCTGTCATCACCCAAGAGGGATGACAAACAGCCGGAAAGGTTAAAAGTCTGCCGGAGGTAAGCAAGATCGACACATTCAACGAGAATGTGTCGAATGCTTAATAAAACATTACAAGCACGACACAACGGAGGGTCCAGCCCTTGAAGTAGGTGACCATGCGTGAGACGGCTGTGTCCTATACGCATGCGGGTAAGAATAACTTCTTCTCGCCGAGAGGGACGAGACGAGGAACGCCAAGCACCTATGGAGGGCCAAACAGCGTGAAGCTTGTTCCCCGTTTCCGTATCCCACTCGGCCTGCCAAGTGTCAAGAAGGCGACAACGGAACACATTCTGCAGGTCGCTAGCTGGCAAAAGGTGGACGAGAACGTCGCCATCTGCATCAGCAGACTTGGCGGCAGCATCAGCTGCTTCGTTCCCCTGGATGCCCACGTGGCTAGGGACCCAACAGAAGTGTACATCCGCACTGGCAGATAAGGACACAAGCCGTCTGAATATGCGTTGCGCTACCGGATGCCGGGAATACGGCGAATCCAGAGACTGCAACACGCTGGTCGAATCGCAGCACACAAGGACTTTCTTCAGACCATTGACGTCTGCAAAGTCCAGTGCCTTTAGAATGGCGTACAACTCTGCCGTAAAGATGGAACAGGCAGGATGTAGCGAGAAACTGGAACTTTGAGAGTCTAGGACGAAAGCGCAACCAACTGATTCGACTGTCTTGGACCCATCCGTGTAAAACACATTAAAATTGGGGTGCTTCGCACGAAGCTCTAAAAACCGTTGCTGGTATACAACCATTGGTGTTTCTGCCTTTGGAAGGGCAGTCAGGGAAAAATCGATAGAAGGTGCAGGAAACTCCCAGGTAGGAAGAGGCGGAATGAGTGGAGAGACGCCAGGAAGATCACTGTCAACACCAAGTGCTGACAGGATCTCGTCTGCACGAACACCAAATGGTCTAGTGACACTAGGATGGAGCCTATACCTTTCCAGCCTATTCATGTCTGAGATGGTGTGAAATGAGGGATGTGAAGGCATCGAGCGAAGATGGAGGAAGTAGTTAAGTACCAGCCGCTGTCTTCGCAGAGACAGCGACGGCTCAGATGCCTCTACATACAAACTGGCGACTGGACTGGTCCGAAAGGCACCAGTGCACACACGTATACCAGCATGGTGGACGGTGTCTAGGATGCGAAGTCTAGATGGGCGGGCAGAAGAATACACAACACATCCATAATCTAGCTTCGACCTGATGAGTGCACGGTATAGGCGAAGCAATACCGTCCTATCAGCACCCCAAGAAGTATGAGATAAAACGCGTAGAAGGTTGAGAACTCGAAGACAAGAGAACTTTAACTGGCGAAGGTGAGGGAGCCATGTTAATTTCTTATCGAAAATGAGGCCCAGGAAGCGGACCTCATTCACGAAGCACAGGGGAGATTTCCCCATGTACAGGTCAGGATCGAAATGACATGTACGCTGACGACAAAAGTGAACACACACGGATTTCTCGGATGAGAAGGTGAAACCTGTTTGGGAGGACCACTCAACCAAACGGTTTATCGTCAGTTGGAGTTGACGAGAAGCTGACGCGAGATTCCGTGAGCGACAAAAGATCGTGAGGTCGTCTACATACAGTAGACCATGTACAGGGGCAACAATGCTTGCCATAACGCTGTTCACTGCTATGGCAAACAGGGTCACACTTAATACGCTTCCCTGCGGAACACCGTTCTCTTGTTCGTGAAGATCCGAAAAGGAGTTCCCAACACGTACGCGGAAAAAACGATCAGATAAAAAGTTTTTAATAAAGTGCGCCATATGGCCACGCACGCCCCAAGAATGGAGCTGTTTTATGATGCCAAAGCGCCACGTTGTGTCATATGCTTTTTGGAGGTCAAAGAAAACTGCAACTAAATGTTCCTTGTTGAGAAATGCATCCTGAATGTGTGTTTCCAGCTGAACCAGATGGTCCAGTGTGGAACGGTTGGAGCGAAAACCACATTGAAAATTACTTATCAATGAGTTTTCCTCCAAAAACCAGGTGAGACGCTTGTTGATCATGCGTTCCATCAACTTGCACACACAGCTGGTTAAGGCAATAGGCCTGTAACTCGAGGCTGCGGTGCGTTGTTTACCTGGTTTCAGGATGGGAACAATAATAGCTTCTTTCCAGGAAGTGGGGAAAGAGTCCTCCAACCAAAGCCTGTTGAATACCGCCAGAAGGAAATTTCTTGCTCCAATGGGCAGATGACGAAGCATCTCATAGTGGATCTTGTCCACTCCAGGAGCTGTATTCTTTGAATCTCGAAGCGCCTGATCGAACTCCCGTTCAGTGAATCGAGAGTTGTAGGGCTCGTTGTTAAGACTTCGAAAAACTAGAGGGCGTCGTTCTTGACGGTCCTTCTCACGGCGGAAACGTGGTTCATAATTTTCAGAGCTAGACGCATCAGAAAACTGCGTGGCCAAGATATTAGCTATGTCTCCAGAATCGGTGTGCAACGTCCCGTCGTGCTCCAGAGCGCTCAGAGGAGTAGATGCACCCCCCTGGATGCGACGTACTTTGGTCCAAACGGCTTTCGACGAAGCCTGCTTCGTCAGGGAAGACACGTATTGGACCCAGCACGCCTTCTTACTGGCTCGAATGAGCCGACGGGCACGGGCACGCTTAATGCGGAACTGCTCTAGGTTTGCGGCAGTGTGGTTTCTATTAAATCGATCGAGAGCATGATTGCGGTCCTTGATGGCTGCACTGATCTCCGCAGTCCACCATGGGACTGGTCGTCGCCTCGCAGGTCCACAGGGATGTGGAATGGAGGCGCGTGCAGCATCATGCACTCGTGACACAAAGACATCTAAGGCGTCGATTGGTGGTAGAGTCGACGCAAGATCGATTTCAAGGTCCACTGCACGCTCGAAGGCATCCCAGTCGGCCCGACTGAGATGCCAGTGAGGGTGTTGTTCACGTAAGTGCTGAAGATGTTCGAAGGTAAGAATGAGAGGGAAGTGATCACTCCCACAGAGATCAGGGTGAATGCTCCAAGATGTGGTAGGAGCAAGGCTGGGACTGCAGAAGGACAAGTCCAACGCAGAGTGTGTGCCTGAGGAAGGACTGAAATATGTAAGAGTCCCATCATTCAGCAACGTTAAAGCTGATGCCTCACGGAATTGATCTACAATTTGACCCCGGGGCTCTGTACGAACGGAGCCCCACAAACGATTGTAGGAATTAAAATCGCCCAAAAGAACTACAGGAGACGGAAGTTGGTCGAAAATAGAAAGGAGGTCGTCAAGAGAGAATCGCTCCTCCCTTGTGATGTAGAGACAGCACACAGATATTGGCTGTGGTAGATGGACCCGCACAGCGACAGCTTGGAGGGGGGTGATGAGAAAGATTGGTGTTGAGTGGATGTTATCTCGAACACCGATTGCAACACCACTGTGTGTACGACGACCCTCAGGAAGCTTGTCGGTGCGGTAAAGTGTGTATCCGTTGAGAATCACTGATTCATTTGGACGAAAATGTGTCGCTTGGAGACATATGATGGCAGGGTCAAATTCAGATATTAAGATTTGCAGTTCCTCGAGATGCATACGGAAACCGTTAAGGTTCCATTGGAGACAATAAGCCATAGCGGGAGGTATTATAGTTACCTTTTGAGGCGTACTCTGTTTCTAGGCCCTGTCACCTTGATAAATTCTTCATCCGCGGCTTCGTCTTGTATCATGTCCTCAGGTAAGGACACAGAGGGCGAAGGGGATGAAGAAGGGGGAGTGGGGGCGGGTGCTTTGAGCGCCCGCCGGGCAGCTTTGAGCTGCGCCTTAAGTTTCAGGGTGGTGGCGGCCACCCTGACTGGAGAGCTACTGGTCTTGAGGAAGTATTCTTTACTATGTACCTGCTTGAACTTTTTCTCCGTGGAGCGAGGAGTGGTTGCTGATTTCCTCGAAGCAGGACGAGCTACTACAGGAAGCGTTGTTGTTTGAGTGGACACGTCGCTGGTTTGTACACCTACACTGCGACGGCTAAGAGCAGCTGCAGCAACTGTAGCGAATGGCACAGGTAAACTAGTGCGTATGCTGTCACGGAGACGTTGTTTTGCTTCACCAGCAGAGATTTTCTCTGTGACGACCAACTCTCTGATTTTCTTCTCTTGTTGGAAAGAGGGGCAGTCACGATGCCAGACTGGGTGCTCGCCTTGGCAGTTAATGCATTTGGGACCTGCAGAACAAGGTTCGGTCCCATGATCAGGCTTACTACGCTTACCACAAAGGGCGGTAGTGGCCTTGCAGGAAGGCTGAGTGTGCCCAAAGTGCTGGCATTTGAAACACCGCATCGGGTTAGGGATGTACGGACGGACTTTGAGTCTCAAATATCCTGCCCGTACAATATCTGGGAGAGTGGTCGTTTGAAACGTCACTATGAGTGAAGCAGTTGGTACTAGTTCTCCGGACTTACGCGTCTTGATTCGCTGCACTGCGGTGACATGTTGGTCTGAGAGTGCTTCAAGAATCTCTTCCTCCTCAGCATTTAGCAGATCCCAGTGGCGAATCACACCTCTACTACTGTTAAGCTGACGGTGAGGTTCAACATTAACAGGGAAGTCGCACAAAGATCTTAGCTTTAAAAGGTTGTTTGTCTGGCGATCTGTGCTGGTCTGGATCAGTAGACTCCCGTTTCGCAGCTTTTTTATTTCTGGTACATCTGAACCAGCGGCGTAGTCTAGCTGCTTCTTGATCAGAAATGGTGACAAGTCCTTTAATGTAGCTGCTGGATGTTTCTTGGTTCTTGCAGATTCATCGTTACTATCGGTCTTCTGCACTATACTAATTACAAGATAACGTGGCACGTTACTTGTCTTTTCCATTACCTGAAGCGGGCTCGAAGGCCGCGCTCGTTTTGGGGGTTTCCCCCCGTTTGAGTTGTTTTTTGTACCCATATACAAAGAATATTTTAAGTGGAGGGTCCATAAAATGTCGCCTCGACATGCCCTCTATGCCGAGGAAGGCCTACCCCCAAAAATGGAGGCTACTCGAGGACCAAACCGAAATCCCCGAGGCCACGTTCGCGACTGCACCTACCCCTGCAGCCAACACTGTCCCATCGGCACGTGCAACTCACACCTTGGCATAGGGGTTTTTTATCGAGGTTGTCTCCTCTAGCAGGACCCTTAGTTATAGGGAGGTCAAAGGTATGGAGATGAATGACGTGATGAAATGGTGAAAACGTGAGATATGGATGTGAAGAATGAGTGAAATGATGAGATGAAAATGACCTCCCTATCTTAGTTTCTTAGAGGGAGGTCAAAGATATGGAGATGAATGACGTGATGAGATGGTGAAAACGTGAGATATGGATGTGAAGAATGGGTGAAATGATTAGATGAAATTGGCCTCCCTACTAAGCCCCCTCGCCCCGTCAAGGCAGTCCTACATGGAGGGGGTTGCGTGATTGGTGAGAATAAACTGCAACCCAATCTACTCCACCCGTTCGTGTGCGGGATTTGTTCGATTGTTTGGGGTGTACAGTCTTAGAAAAAAATACCTGGGCCACGGGACGTAGAATTTCGTAACGTCTTAAAGCCTGTTGTTTATGCAACCCAAATAACAAAATATTCGCTTAAGTTTGCCTCGTGATTCCGAGTTCTCGGAAAGGATTGAGCTTTGATAGCATGAGTCACATGACTCGTGTCCCAGCCACAACAAACAGCTGGGTGCTACGATGCCTCCAGAAGAAAATTTCAGGAACTGGTTTCTTGACAAGAGATACTCGTAAGGAAATACTATTCTTTCAAGTGATATTAGAGTCATTGTCAAGAAGGTTCGCTTAAATAATGGTTCTCATCACAGACCACATGCCACACGTTAATTGTTTAAGTCCAGTTCATGCACTGGACCTACAGATTAAAATGGGATCCGAACCAAATTACATGGCGAAGACGTTACCACTACGACATCAGAGAGGCAATGGAACCCCTTGAGAAAGAGATAAGCGAAAATTGCTACGTGACAAACCATATTTGCCCGTAAATTTTAAAAATAAGACAATATTTTGTACTGACAGTTTCGAACCGTGGGAGTCCCGGGTTCGATACCCGGTGGAGGCACAAGTGGTTCGGATCCCACTTTAAACTGTAGGTCCAGTCCCGATTAGCCTTACTGCGCATAAAGTGGACTTAAAACACCAAATCAAACCAAACCAAATCGAACCGTGGGAGAGGCATATATTTTTTTGTACCATCGTCCATTTCACGAGTTTATAATTCTTCCTCACCGACTCGAGTAACGCGAGTGGTAGAAGAAAAGCGAGGTAAAATAACTGAAACAGAAATAAAAGGAAAAAGCGAAATAAATTTTATTCATAATATTCTGCAGTCACTTGAGTTGTATTCACGGGATGCTATCTTTAAAGAAAGCCGTGGTCTCTTCCTTGTCTTTTTCGCTTTCTTTGTGCTCTTGCTTCCCCCGTCACGATTGGTCTAAAACTAATTAATGCGACGTTAATTAAACAATCCAAACAACGAAACAATGCACAATCAACTGCACAAAACAACATTCCAAATGTTTTCGAATCGGAAAACAATTGAGATGCTGTAAAATGACTTAAGATGCAGTAATAAAGTGAGAATTCGGTACCGTATAGCATTAAATCGGTAGAGATGTTCGATTTGATTGGATGTTTGTTATTTAGATTTGCTATTCTTTCACTTTTGGCAAATAGCGACGATGAAGATGAGTGATGCTATGATGAAATTGATGAAGGGACACTCACCAAGAACACCCACGCCCAAGTCGAGATTCTAACCTGGGACCCATGGCATCGTAGCGCGCTGTGCTAACCACTCCTCCATGGAGTGGACATTATACCATATTTTGTGTGTGCAATTGGGATCAATCAATGGAATGAATAGGCATATTATATGATTAAAAAATTCATATCATAATACCACGTCATATTATTCGGCACGAAGTAACATCAGAGACATTCAATCTTGCATTTTTGCCTTTCAACTAATTCTTTGAATTCAGGTTAATCACAACAATAAGATAAATTATGAAGCAAATGATAGTGAATGTGGGATATTATTACGAATTACCTGACAGAAACAACATTAAGCAGGCTCGGTGGTCAAGCTCATTAAGTGATTGACATTCGATATCGTCGCCAAAGTTCCCGGGTTTGAGTACCGTCCTTGTCGGTGGTGTTTGACTATTTCGTCATCAATTTCATGTAATGGTCACTCGTCCTTATCGTCGCGATCATCGAACAGGGAATAAAAATTATAAAAATAAATACGATGGAAGAGTACTTATTTCATCTCTCACGAAATCTCCTACAAAACCGGAATATATAAAATACATGTATATTCATTCACATACGTTTTCGATTTCTATATTTAACTATAGTCGAGACCGAGAACGGGAGAGCAATTTTCAATTCGACAAACCGAGAGACTGAGACACTGTCAAGTCTCATTTCTTCTTGACAACTCCGTAATCGAGTTGTTCTGTTTGTCATTGGCTTTGTATTGGCAATTATTGTCATTATTCTTCCCCTGCAGGTAAACCATAACGATGAATTATGATGAAATGAAGCAGATAAAAGGGCAAGAACAAGAAAGTCATGCCTGTTCGGGACTCCAACCCAGAACCTTATGTAACGAGATTTGAAATTCTGGAGAAGATTGTGCTGGTTAGATGATACAGATGTGAACTCCAACCTGCAATATATTATTCCCTTTTGTTTCGTATCTGGTTGAACATGAAATTTTCTTACACTGTGACAATTTCTTTCTTAGTTTTGGTTTGGTGCACAGATATGCTAATCTGGACTCGACCTTCAGTTTAAAGTTGGATACTAACCACTATGTGCATCCACCGTGTATCAAACCCGGGATCCACTGATTACAAGGCGAAGACGTTATCACTACGCCATCGAGGAGGCCCCATGACAAAATGTTATTCACTCGATCTCTACCATAATTTATTTCAGCATTTACATTTTCGTTTTCTTCTTCTTTTTTCCTTTTGTTAACTACTCTTATACAACTCTTTTTGCGTCTTCGAATTTCTTCTTGTTTCAAGAAAAAATAATACATGCAGGCTGTATAAAAATCCCCCGTTCAAATAGATAAAACGTTCACTCTCGAGAACTAATTTGCATGTTTATCACTAACGTAATCATTAGGAAGGAAACTATTGAAATGTTAACTGATATAACTGCAGATGAAACAATACTTACAGCCACTGACGAAATATCTATTCTTGTGTAGCCTCACAGACAACAAGTATATGGTGAGTCATTCACTCTTGCTGACTATGGGCGAAGGTCACTGAACCAAAGGGTGGTGGCAAGCAAACAGGCTTCTGCTCTACCAAAGACGAGGTCACGTGTTCCAGTTATCAATGGCGTACGAAATAAGGAGGAACACAGCTATCTGACGTATGTTTTGGTCCCGTCATTGCACGTATAACACTTTATCATCGTGGCCTTGAAGTTCTCTCAGGGCACTCCTACGTAAAGGCTTCTCAGCTAGAAGGATATCTTCCCCATTGAGTGGAGGAAAAGTGGGTGCGTAAAGAGGTCATTCAACTTTCGTATTCTTTTTCATTTCAGAACTCGTGCTATATCGTCGACTTAATCCAATCTATCCGATGTAGGTTTTAGGTTCTGTTTCTGTTCGGTTATTTCACGTTGTCTTCCTGCTTATGTTATTCGCGACGAAGGTTCTGGATTCGATAATCTGGACAATAACGGGATTGTGTTGGTTGCTTGATTTGATGTCTTAAGTCCACTTTATGTCCTGTAAGGCTAATCGTGATAGGACCTACAGTTTAAAGGGGGATCCGAACCACTATGTTATTCCACCGAGTATCGAACCCGGGATCCCTTAATTACAAGGCGCCCACGATCCCACTGCGCCATCGGGGATTGTGTTCGAAACGAATGAATCAAATTTGAGTGATATGATATGCAACCATTGGAAGACTATTGAAAGAAAAGCTATGGGAACCTGCCAGTTTTTCTACTGCAGACAGAAAACCATAAACATGGAAGAGAAGCTTATATTCTATGAAATCTGACGCTATGTGCTCGAATACTGGCTAAATATAATCCATAGAGGCATAGCAACGTTAAACAACCTCTTATATGATACATATAGGTTTAAAAAGGTCGAAATACAAAGATTGTGTGCGCCTCACTGATGGCGTAGTGGAAGGCCTTGTAATCAAGGGGTCTGGGGTACGATACCAGGTGATCGCACATAGTGGTTCGGATCCCACTTTAAACTGTATGCACTTCAGATTAGTCTATCTGTGCCGGTGACTCAGTCGGTAACGCGTCTGACTACCATGCTATAGGCCCTGGGTTCGATTCCCGGCCGGTTCAAGCCCGGGAACTTTTCTAACGTTGGAAGCGGCCCCAGCGCCCACCCAGCGTCGAATGACATGGGTACCTGGGGGAAACCCTGGGGGTAAAGGCGGTCAGGGGCGTGATGCTGATCACATCACACCCACTCACGAACGAATCAAGAAAGTGTGGGGCGTTACCCCCACACCGCCTATACGCCTTCATGGCGTAGCGCCAAGCACAGGTGAGAACTTTACCTTTTTTTTTTTTTTTTGCATAAAATGGACTTACAACAAAATTTAAACTTGCGATAAAGATTATGATAAGGTATTAAAGAATGGAAAAAAAAGATGTGGCCGCGGTGGCTCAGTCGGTAACGCGTCTGACCACCATGCTCAAGGTCCCGGGTTCGATCCCCGGCCGGTTCAAATCCGGGAACTTTTCTAACGGTGGAAGCGGCCCCGGCGCCTACACAGCGTCGAATAACATGGGTACCTGGGGGAAACCCTGGGGGGTAAAGGCGGTCAGGGGCGTGATGCTGATCACATCACCCCCACTCACGACCGGATCAAGAAAGTGTGGGGCGTTACCCCCACACCCCCTATACGCCTTCATGGCGTGGTGCTATGCACAGGGGAACACTTTACTTTACTTTACTTTTTTATTAAAGAATTGGGTCTAACACATTTTTTTATTGTTTACCAATGACATTGTTAACTAATATTCTTAATTTCAGTTTCAAGATGAAATCGGCTACGAAATAAAAGGAGTGGGTTCATATTTCTGTTACGAAATTCCACTTTTGTAGTAGACCTGTGCCAAACTAAGTTGTGACAATAAACAAATCTGAGACACTTTCAAAGTATTAAATTGCTATCTACGTATTTGGGAAAAATCTTTCAATATAATACTTTTTTTGGACGCGTCAAATCATAGTATTTAATTCCTGTTTTAGCAGCTTTAAGAAACCTGATTTTTTGGGGGGGGGTTACAAATGCCCTTTCTGCTCCCGTCAAGTTACGCCTATGACAAACAGGAATTCAAAGTAAAAGACAGTCCCGACTAAATCGGGAGACACGTGTGATAGATTTACAATTGGGAAAATCATAATTAAGCGTATAGTTGAAAAAAACCTATTTTCATATATTGTATGCAGCTCTACTTTTCCTGCAATGTGGATCAAGAACTGGGGACGTGGAGAAGCACAACACTCCACGTAACCAATAGTCACGTGACCCTCTTTGCTTTCCTGTCATGTTGACCTTCGCGTGGAACACATCTCTCGGTGTTAAGACAGGCAAAATCACCCGATCATCGAAGGGTGCAATATGTGTTGCCTACCCTCCTGCATTACTTGCTCCTATTAAAGCCTTATGGGGAAGAACTTTTTTCCATGACTGTACACGAGGCGAGGGAACCGTAAAAATTTGTGCAACCTTCCATCAGTGCAACCTCCCAGCATAGCATGCCGAGTTGCGTTCCGCAAACGTGCGCTTGAATTGTACAGCATTATGATGGACCCGGTTTGTCGATCGACACCTCTCTTGTCGCTACCGTCGCGCAACCAACAAATAATTGTCCGACATCGCCATCAACACCACCACCACCACGCTCAATCAAACGTCTCGTCCCGCACGAAATTCAAAAGGGGGGTTGTGTGTGTGTGCACAAGTGGCAGTAGCGTACGTACGTACCCAATCATGTTGTGTACTGTTGTATCTGTATCATGTGAGTGTATTTTGTTACCGCCGCCGCCGCTCAATTTGTAGGGGACGACTTGCTGGCACGCTTAAAGGTTCGTGGAGAGCCCCGACTTGTGCAAATTTTTTACCACTGCTGACGGCGCAATTTAGCGTGATTCAAACCAATCCCCAACTACAAGTTGCCAGCATGTTGTCCGCCGTGTAACGCCGACGGGCGACAAAATACGCTCGCATGTGGTGTGTGCTACGCACACGTGTATGTTGATGTACGTAGGTGTGTCGTCTGTTGTTGTAGATAACCAACTGTTAAAAAAATTCTCGCCTCGACGAGAGGAATCATGTATCGCAATTGGCGAGTTGCACTTGCAATGTTATTAAAATTTTTTGTGAATTTTTCAGGTGCAGCCGGCCGACCATTTTTGATATTTTGCGAGTCTGCGGCGACGTGACCACAGAACAGCTGCTCGCAGGTTTGTGAGCTGCGGCCCTCGCAACATCGTCTAACCCTTTATTGGGCGACGGCGAGCACACCGAGTTGTCGAGCGAGCAATTTGGGCACGTGATGAACAGAGAGCGTCCTCGCCGGCAATCGCACACGCACAATTATTTCTATGGATTGAATTTACATGTCTGCAAATTTTTGTCTTTCTAGAAGAGTACGTTCCTACGTACGTGGGGGAGACCAGGAAGCGGGCATCGTCAGCGACGCCAGTGTACGTCCCCACCAAAATCACCCGTGGCTACACGTCGTGTTGCTCTCCTCTTTCGGGCGTGCACTTTATCAATTTGACGCCGCACAGCAGCCAGATGAAAACGCACAAACTTAGATCCATGTGGGCGTGCTACGTGAAAGATACGTCGGGCTGCGTTTGCGCTCTCGACGCAGCCGAGCGGCGGTGCCCCTGCAGGTTGTGTCACGGCCGCAGCAACAACAACAACAACTCCAAGGCCTGTTGTTTTTCTGGCGCCTACGTTCAGCACGTTCGCTGCTTGGACGTGTTCAAGTATCGATGGCTTCGTCAAGGGGTTCACTTGTACGATCGATACTGTCTGTTTGTCGTGTACAACCATGCTCAGTATCTGTTGTGTCCCGTGCTAAAGTTGCAAGCTCACATACTCTACGCATTTTTCACCCACAAGACGTTGTGCAGGTGGGTGGACGTGCCGGCCATGTTCTGTCACGAGCTGGGGAAATTGGTGGACTGTTTAATCTCCAAGCACGTTTTCGCAAACCGAAAACGTGAAGTGGGCACTCTGGGGGGTTGCACGAACGACTCTTACAAATTTTGGCACCTCGTGGGCAAAAGTCTGACGAAGAAGTGTAAGTGGGATGGGATTTTTTTGGTGCCGGCTTTCATCCTGCAGCGAGACGACTGGAGGCATTTTCGAGGTAGGTTCGCGCACCAGGGGCGCAAATTGTGGTACACCACGTTAGATCAGGACAAGTATGCAATTTTCGTCGACCACATCGAGGGGGAGGTGGATTTTTTTATCATCTGGAGAGGTACGACGCTGACCATTTTTGACCCAGCTCGTGGAGGTTTTGCTCCGACGTCGTCACACACACAAACAATTTATCGAAAATTGGTTGCGCCAAAGGCTCGCAATTTGAGATGGGACCCCCACTCGCTTGTCGTACGTAAAACATAACAAGCATCCGCATGCATAGTTATTGCTTGTTGGTGGTGTTGTATTCTCTGCCTGTTTATCATACGCTACTGCCATGTTATCGCACACTTGTTTGATCACACATAAACCGTGTAGCGTAGGGCCAAGTCATATGCCACAACCGCCGCCACAACCGCAAAGCCGCCGCCACCGACGATGGATGGACCAGCCGACCAGTTGACGACACAAAATTTTTGTTTACTAGAGACAGTTTGCCATGTGTAACGGACTATGAGTGATGAAAATTACTTATGTATACTAGATGTAAAAGTTTTAGGTTAAGTTTGTGTATTTGTGTACTTGTGGTAATGCTGTTTGCTGGTGAGAGAGTTTATACTGGTTGTTGAATGTCATGTTGTTTAATCGCCCGCTGGCGAGAGAGAGTTATAGTTTTGTGGTTTGCTGGTGAGTACTGGTTGTTGAATGTCATGTTGTTTAATCGCCCGCTGGCGAGAGAGAGTTATAGTTTTGTGGTTTGCTGGTGAGTACTGGTTGTTGAATGTCATGTTGTTTAATCGCCCGCTGGCGAGAGAGGGTTATAGTTTTGTGGTTTGCTGGTGAGTACTGGTTGTTGAATGTCATGTTGTTTAATCGCCCGCTGGCGAGAGAGACTTATAGTTTTGTAGTTTGCTGGTGAGAGAGAGTTTATACTGGTTTGCTGAATGTGTGTGCAATGTTGTTTAATCGCCCGCTGGCGAGAGAAAAGAGTTAGTTTTGTGGTTTGCTGAATAATGTCGCCTCTGTTGGCGCTGTATTATAACAACATTTTTTACTCGCCTTATGTTGGCGCTGTGTGATTGTTCAAGGTGGAGGAAAGTAGATTACACACGTTGTAACTGTTTACATGTATTTATTACTAAAGGTTTTTACTCGCCTCACTGTTGGCGCTGTGTTGTAACAAGATTTTTTTACTCGCCTTATGGTGAAGGAAAGTAGATTACACACGTTGTAACTGTTTACATGTATTTATTACTAAAGGTTTTTATTCGCCTCACTGTTGGCGCTGTGATTGTTCAAGAGTAGTGCCAAATAGAGAATTCAACGTCATCAATTGGGGATAAAAAAACCCTCAAAAACTCACTTTCTCTCCACGTTCCGCGCCTCATTTATTGCGCTAACGATGTTTTGCAGCGAAGAAAAGAGCACCAAAACATCAAAAACTCATTTTACTCATTTGGGGATCACCAAAAATCTCAAGAAAAGTTTTCGCAACCCTACCAACAAACAAACTCTCTCTCTTCGAGCGACGAGCTTACTCACGATGGTTATACATGTCACTCTGTAGAGTTTGTTGTGTGTGTTGCACTGGGATGGTTTTTAGTTTTGGATGGCGATGAGTTGTAATACAGAAGACGACGACTAGCTTTGATACTGAATGCATCATCCAACATTTTGTCAACGCGGAATAAAAATTTTCCTCAGCGTTGCAGACAAGCTACAACAAACTCTGCGTGGTGACATGTATAACCACCATCAGTAAGCGTCAGTTGTATGTTATATTGGATGTAGTTTGTTGCGGCGGATGGTTAGTTTTGGCATACGGATGGTTAAATTTGTTGTTGGCAGCGAGTTGTCGTAGCCTGCGTGCGTCTCAAATATATACGTGCATCTATACAACCGGCGCTATTTTTTTTTGGTCATGTTGACGGCAAATTGCATCAGCGGCGGCAAGTATAGCCTGCGCAACGATTCGTTGGAAAATTTCGTCCAGGATGTTTTGGCTGCGCCGCGTAAAGATCTCGCGCTTGTTATCAAGCACATGAACAAGGTCTGCCTTTTTTTGGATTTTGATTGCGCGGACAAGCAAGATGTCGGCGATGGCGAGGGTGGGCGAGACGAGCGCACGTGGTGTAAAATCTTCCAAACGTTTTGCCATCGGCACGTGGACGCGAAACACGCCGTGCACGTTTACCGTTCGGATTCGCCCACGTCTGGGTTTCACGTGTTTCTGCCTACGATGGTGCTCACCGTGGATGCCGCATTCACGCTGCAGAAAAAATTGAAAAAATTGTGGTGCCAGTACGTGACGGACGAGTTGCTGGAGATGCGGTACCAGTTGGACGTGCCCATGTGCTGGTGCCTGCCGGGATGCAGCAAGAACGCTCACGTGTACCGCCACTCGCTCGAATGCTGTGCGGTCCCCAGAGCCTTTCTCGAACCGCTCGTGATTCGAGATTTCGAGGTGAGCGAGCACAACTACCCTCTGCTCAACGTGTCCAAATTTTTCACTTTTGAAGCGTACACGCAGCTCACGCGACTCGATGCTAGCATGCTGCACGCAAATCCACCCGCCGCCGCCTCCTCCACCACCAAAGATTCGTTCGCGGCGGATTTTTTCATCACGGACAAGATCATCTCGTTGTACCACGAGAAACACGTTTAAAATTTCGAACTTTTGAGCTTCCAACTTAACGCGCTCGTGCTCGCCGCCCTCATCCTCTACACCGAAAACGAAATCCAGTCCAAGCAGGTGGAAAATTACGTGTCCAAATTTTTTTACAAATTTTGCCTCTCCACAGAGAGCCCAAACTGTTTGGCTACGTTGCGAATCGAATCCTGTCGCTGTACGGCGGGATCAAAAAATGGCGCTACTTTGAGGCGATCAAAGTGAGCGTGGTGGTGCATGTGGTGTGCGAGGATGCGGACGGTTGCATCTACAACATACTGCACGACACCACCAAACGCCGCCGAACGGTCAATTTGTTTTTCAACTATTTTTTCGAACGCGAGAGCGAGTTTGCGACCGAGGAGGACGAGGACGAACGTTCGCAGATGATCATCACGTGCATGACGGACGTGCTGCCCTTCTACGCACCCATCTTCAAATCGACGGGCGGCAAGATGCAAGCTTGGGATCACATCTTCCGAAGTTGGGTGGACGTGAGTAACCAAACTTGGCCCATCATACAATCGTACACGATGAGTTTCATCCAGAACGCGCGCAAGGCCATGGTTTTCGTTGAGCAGCTGCAGATGGCCTCGTCGTACCACAGCTACATTTCGCAGATCAAGTTTGACACGACCAAGCTGCTGGAGCACACGCTCCTCTCGCAGGATCCCAATATTGGCAACTTCACCTGGATCAACATTGCCGACTCGTCGACCAAGTTCAAGCTGACGCACGCCGGCAAACTCAACTTGACGGCCAACGTGTGCGGGGAGTACCAAACCGAGAGCAAGGTGCAATCAATCAAAAAAACCAAAATTAAGTTGACTTGGTTGATGCGTCTACAACATTACATCAAGCACCAGGATCAGGAGCAATTCGTGCCGTTGGACGAGGCGGAGATTCGCAGGCGGTTGGAGCGGTTTCACGACGACACGTCGAGGCGGTGTCACAAGCGAGATTTTTTCAACGTGGCCGGTCTCGAGAGCTGGCAGTACGAGACGCTGATGGATCTGTTCATGTTTAGACTGTGCATCCTATGCTGCGCCGACTACAGCTTGCTCCTCTGGCTGCTTAGGTTGCTCGCGCTCACCTTCACCGAACCCATCATGGGCAAGACCATCCTCATCTGCCTGGGAAAATCGTCCAACGGCAAAACCCAGTTTGCGGATTTTTTGAAAACGTTCTGAGTAGTGGTGGTGGGGGAGTTGACCAACAGAAAATGGGGCTCATGCCTTAAACTTGACGTAACGCCGCACAAAATATTTTTTAGTTGAAATCTTTGGTAACGCATTTTGATGTTTTGTAGCTGAATTTTCTACGTGGGACAAATTCACGATGCTCGCCAACTTGCAACTAAATCTTGCGGGCAAACAATTGCAAAAACGTAAATTTAGCTTGTGGCATTGTTACGTGGGGGCGGACGATTGTGCGTTTGACCAGCATTACGACATTTTACAAAATTGCAGCGAAACTGAGTTTATTAAACACGGGGCAAGGTTTATGAAAGATGTGGCGATGACTACGCGCAGGCACAGTAAATGCATCGAAATGTTCGAAGCCAGGTACGACGAGGAGGCCAACTCTCAGTTTGCCCTCTCGTTGTTCTTGCTGCGAGCTTCCAAGTACGCGCTCTGCGTTCTGTGTCCCGTCCTCAGACTTCAGTTTTTGCTTTGGGGTTGGGCTCACAACCAAAAAATTATTTGTAACAACCTCGAATGCGTGCAAAAAGTTATGCGCAATTTTAAGGCGACGCTGGGATCGCGCTGGTTCTCTGCTTTTACCCACATTGCCGCCGTTAGGTTGGTAAGATGGTGTAAAGATGAAAGTTGTTGTTTGTGGCGATGCGAAACTTACGAAGCGTCAGTCGCTTGCTTGCTATGCCCCCCTTTTTACATAGGATCTTTCGAGTCTAGATTATTAAAATTGCGTGGTGATCAACAGTTTGTTGTAGGCGACGACGACGATGATGATTTGAAGTTCGATCCGTGGGCGGTCACAAAAAAGTACGGTGTGTATGTAGATTTTTTTGTCCAGAATTTGCATGCGGTGGGTACACTTCGAATAGGTACCGTGTGTTCGAGACTTGCACGGAGGGTAGCAACCAGATCAGATGTAGACGAGGAAACATCTTATTTGTGGTATATATTACAAAAGGACGACTTGCGCATCAATTCGGACGGATGTCACTACGATTTTACTAATGGGTAAAAGTAAATTTTATTATAAATTTTTAACTCAAAACTTGACTGTTATTACACATGTCACCGCATAGAAAGTTTGCTTGTTTAAGTTTGCTTGTTTGTGGTATCGAAGTAATTTTTGTTGTAACAAAAATTTTTGTTTAGCTTGGTATGCCCGGCCACCAAACAACCAACTAAAACATTCCCTGTCGGATACACACCAACAAGATTATTTAACACTTGTCTAAAAAATTTGTGTTGCAGGTACATTTTCTACGTGGGACAAATTCACGATGCTTGCCAACTTACAACTAAATCTTACCGGAAAACAATTGCAAAGACGTAAATTTAGCTTGTGGCATTGTTACGTAGGGGCGGACGACTGTGCGTTTGACCAGCATTACGACATTTTACAAAATTGCAGCGATACGGGATTTATTCGAAACGGGGCAAGGTTTATGAAAGATCTGGCGATGACTACGCGCAGGCACAGTAAATGCATCGAAATGTTCGAAGCCAGGTACGACGAGGAGGCCAACTCTCAGTTTGCCCTCTCGCTGTTCTTGCTGCGAGCTCCCAAATATGTGCTCTGTGCTCTGTGTCCCGTCCTCAGACTTCAGTTTTTGCTTTGGGGTTGGGCTCACAACCAAAAATTATTTGTAACGACCTCGAGTGTATACAAAAAGTTATGCGTGATTTTAAGGTAACGTTGGGCCTGCACTGGTTCACTAGGCGCCTTCAAATGGTTGCTGTTAGGTTGGTAGACCGGTGCAAAGATGAAAGTTGTTGTTCGTGGATATGCGAAACTTACGAAGCGTCGGTCGCTTGCTTGTTATGCCCCCCATTCTACATAGGATTTTTCGAATACTAAAATTGCGTGGTGATCAACAGCTTGTTGTAGGCGACGACGACGATGATGATTTGAGGTTCGATCCGTGGGCGGTCACAAAAGAGTATGGTGTGTATGTAGATTTTTTCATCCAGAATTTGCATGCGGTGGGCGCACTTCAAATAGGTACCAGGTGCCCGCAACTTGCACGGAGGATAGCAACTGCATCACCTAGATCGGATATAGACGAGGGGCCTTATTTGTGGTATATATTCAAAAAGGATGACTTGCGCATCAACGTGGATGGGACTCACTACGACCCTACTAATGGGTGGGGCCGAATCGACTGGTAACTCAAATATTTGTTTCGCATGGGGTGGATTTTTTACTTGAAACAATTTTTTTTTCCGTTTAGTTTGGTGGCGACACCAACAGAATTATTGCCATAACACAAATTTTTCTGTTGTTTTAGGGGTTTCTGGCATTACTTGGGAAACTTATGTAAATTTAGTAGATTAAAAAGCTTGCCATAACACAAATTTTTCTATCGTTTTAGGGATTTCTGGCATTACTTGGGAAACTTTCACGGCACTTGTCAATGTTCAACATGGACTTGCGTGTAACCTACAAATAAGAAAATTTAGCTTGTGGCACTGTTGTATAGAGGTGGACGAAGGCATGCTCGAGCAGGAGCTTAAGTTTTTTGGTTGGTGTGGTCAACAGTGGGTCGGTGGGGAGGGATTAAGATTCGAGGAATTGTTGCTGGGGACTTTGGAAGAGCACAAAACCTGCATTACATTTTTCGAGGCGAGGTACGACGAAGAGGTTGACTCGCCGTTCGCTTACTCGTTATTCCTGCTTCGGGCGCCCAGGTACGCACTTTGTGCCATGTGCCCCGTCATCCGACTTCAATTTTTGTTTTGGAACTGGTTACGTCAGCACGTCGAAGCGCACAAGTTTTTTTATAACCTCGAAGGTGTCCAGGAGGCCATGCGTACTTTTAAAACATTGATGGGGGCGTATTGGTTTTCCACACATATTCAATTCTACGCTCTCAAGTTGGTATATAGAGTAAAAAATGCAAGTTGTTGTTTTTGGAGAACGAAATGCGAAACTTACGAGATCCCCATTGCCTGCTTGTTTTGTCCCGAAACTTATAGAGACTTTTTCGAGCGTATGGCGTTAGGTAGTGATATTACTGCGAAGGGCAACTGCTACGATTTGAGGTTTGATTTGTGGTCTCCCACTGCCAAAAATTTGAATATTACGTTTGTTGATTTTTTTTTACAAAACTTGCATATGGTAACCACGTTGCGATTGGGTGCCGAGTGTTTTATTCCCAAACAAAATTTTGGTCGGGTCCGTGGGTGGGAGGAGCCAAAATGTTTGTGGGAAGTTTTAGATGGAGTACGGGGCACTATAGAAGTAAGGTCGAATGAGATTAACGTATTCAGAAGATTTCTTTTTTGGTTTTGATTTAGGCGCATAAGTTGGTAAACCATGTAGATAACACAGTTTATTTTGTTTGTTTTAGGAATTTCTGGCATTACTTGGGAAACTTTTACAGTACTGGGTGGGTAGATTATAAAACTTGCTATAACCCAAATTTTTCTGTTTTAGGGATTTCTGGTGTTACTTGGGAAACTTTCACGGCGCGTATCAACGGTCAACAGGGGCTTACAAACAGCCTACAAATAAAAAAATTTAGCTTGTGGCATTGTTGTTGCATAGAGGTAGACGAAAGCATGCTCGAGCTGGAGCACGAGCTTCTTGGTCGGCGTGATCAACGGTGGGTGGGTATGGACGGACCGAGATTCGAGAAATTGTTGCTAGGGACTTTGAAAGAGCACGGTACTTGCATTGCATTTTTCGAGGCGAGGTACGACGAGGAGGTCGACTCACCGTTTGCCTACTTGTCGTTCCTGCTTCGGGTACCCAGGTACACACTTTGCGCTGCGTGCCCCATCCTTCGACTTCAATTTTTGTTCTGGAACTGGTTACATCAGCACGCTAAAGCATACAATTTTTTTTATGACCTCGAATGCATCCAAGAGGCTATGCGTACTTTCAAAATATTGCTGGGGCGGCACTGGTTTTCCCCATACGCCCAACTCAACGCTCTTAGGTTGGTACATCGAGTAAAACGTGCAAGTTGCTGCATCTGGAGATGGAAATGCGAAATTTACAGCATCCCCATTGCCTGCTTGTTTTGCCCCGAAGGGTATAGAGATTTTTTCGAGCGCATGACGTTAGATAGTGATATGACTACAAAAGATGACTACGATTTTTTAACGTTCGATCCACAATCTCCCACCACCACCAAAAACTTGACGTTTGTTAATTTTTTCTCCCAAAACTTGCATATGGTAACCACGTTGCGATTAGGTGCCAGGTGCTCGTTGTTCAAACCAAATTATCTCGGCCCGCATCTCGGGTGGGGGGTAGCGCGATGTTTGTGGGAAATTATTTCCAGGGTGCGGAGCACCATACAAGTACAATCGCATGGAATTTCAATTTCCTATTAATTTGGCAAACCAAAATGCTTGCTGTAATGCAAATTTTTCTGTTTTATAGGGATTTCTGGCAAGCAGATACAAAATTTTTCTGTTTTATAGGGATTTCTGGTGTTACTTGGGAAACTTTCACGGCACGTGTCAACGTTCAACAGGGGCTTGCATGTAACCTACAAATAAGAAAATTTAGCTTGTGGCACTGTTGTCGTATAGAGGTGGACGAAGATATACTCGAGCGGGGGCACGAGCTTCTTGTAAATCTGGGGAGACCAAAATTCGAGGAATTGCTGCTGGTGACTTTGGAAGAGCACAAAACCTGCATTGCATGTTTCGAGGCGAGGTACGACGAGGAGATCAATTCACCGTTCGCTTACTCGTTGTTTCTGCTTCGGGTATCCGGGTACACATTTTGTGCTGCGTGCCCCGTCATCCGACTTCAATTTTTGTTCTGGAACTGGCTGCGTCAGCGTGCCGAAACATACAATTCTTTCTATGACCTAAAACGCGTACAGGAGGCTATGCACACTTTTAAAACATCGGTAGGGTCACACTGGTTTTCCAAACGCACTCAAATCTACGCTTTGACGTTGGTGAATAGAGTAAAAAATGCAAGTTGCTGGATCTGGAGAGAGGAATGCGACACTTACACCGCACCTATCGCTTGCCTGCTTTGTCCCGAAATATACAGAGATTTTTTCGAGCGTATGGCGTTAGGTAGTGATATTACTACGAAGGGTGACGACGATTATGATTTTTTAAGATTCGATCCGTGGTCTCCCATCACCACCCAAAACTTGTGGAATGTAACGTTTCTTAATTTTTTCTCACAAAACTTGCATGCGGTAACCACGTTGCGATTGGGTGTTGGGTGTTCATTTTTGAAAATGGAAAAACGGGCTTGGTGCCCTGACTTATGGGAAATTTTGGGTAGAATGCAGACCGAACGGAATTTTAATTACGTATTCAATTTCGTAGATTATGATTTATAAAGCTTGCCTCAGTAAAACTCTCTTATTCCGCATGTATTTCTGGACATAAAATTTTCTAAACGAAACTGAATTTGCAGGACGTCTGTCTACGATACGGACGACAACTATTTTCATCATATTTACAATCCCCGACGGCCATAAACCCAACCCAAATTTTTCTGTTTGTTTTATAGGGATTTCTGGCATTACCTGGGAAACTTTCACGGCACTTGTCAACGCTCAACGGGGCCATGCATGTAACCCGCAAATAAGAAAATTTAGCTTGTGGCATTGTTGTATAGAGGTAGACGAAGGTATACTCGAGCAGGGACACGAGCTTCTCGGTCGGCAAGGTGAGCGGTGGGTAAATATGAAGGGACCGAGATTCGAGGAATTGTTGTTAAGAACTTTGGAAGAGCACCGGGCCTGCATTAACATGTTTGAGGCGAGGTACGACGAGGAGGTTGACTCACCGTTTGCCTACTCGTCGTTCCTGCTTCGGGTACCCAGGTACACACTTTGCGCTGCATGCCCCGTTCTCCGACTTCAATTTTTGTTCTGGAACTGGCTGCGTCAGCACGCTGAAATGTATAATAATACTCTCTGTGACCTCGAACGTGTGCAGGAGATTATGCGTACCTTCAAAACATTGGTGGGGCCGCAATGGTTTTCTGCACATATTCAACATCATGCCCTCAAGTTGGTACATAGAGTAAAAAATGTAAGTTGTTGCATCTGGAGGGGGAAATGTGACACTTACAAGATGCCCATCGCTTGCCTACTTTGCCCCGAAGCTTACAGAGACTTTTTTGAGCGTATGGCGTTAGGTGGTGATTTTACTGCATGTGACGATTATGATTTTTTAACGTTCGATTCGAAATCTCCCACCACCACCCAAAATTTGAAAAATATAACATTTCTTAATTTTTTCTCACAAAACTTGCATGCGGTAACCACGTTGCGATTGGGTTCCGGGTGCTCGCTTCTCGAAATGGAAAAACGGCCGTGGTGCCCTGATTGGGGGATAGCACACTCTTTGTGGAAAATTTTAGGCGGAATAAATGCGAAAATTGAAATTTCGGGTGGAGAAGTTTTAATTTTCGAGCAGTGCGTATTACCTAACCAACCTATTTTTTCGAGTTTATAGTAAGGGGATTTCTGGCATTATTAAATTGTTTTAAGGTGTTGCCATTTAAAATACCACGGGAAAAAATTTTCAACTTGTTGTTTGTCAAATACAATTGACAACAGACGTAATATTATTCGACGAACACGAACATACTTATTACGAACACTTTTGTTCCATATCAACTGATATTTTATGCTTTATCACGCCTGTCAGAAACATTTTTACATCGGAATATCGATGTATTGACTCTATAGTTAAACAAGAAGTTCAATCAGTAGTGCAACACTGCCCACTACAATGTCATGATGAACCGATATTAAACTTACCTGTATTATTGAATGTTTCAACTTATTTAGTATTACCATCTTCAGATGTTGAGATCACAGTAAAATGTGAAAGTATACTCTTTAGTTTTAAACGTAATTCCCCTCATGGCACTTTAGTAGTACAACTAGGATGCCAGTGTGTTATGTGTATTGCTTCGCAATGCTATCGAGCACAATTTCCATGTATTTTACCAAATCCTACAAAAGCGCAGATCTCGCAGTTTCTGCCCATACATTGGATAGATCAGAACAACACCAATGATACCGAATACGAATGTACTGCCAATATTATTGAAAAGCCTATATGCAAAGTAGTGAATCAACCTACCGAAACGTCTATACAAAATGTGACGTCCTTGGTACATATTCATGTATGGCTTAGTCTAGTGACATGCCTGTATATCTTTCTCACGGCATGGATCTCTTATAGGATCAATTGCAGAAAGCATAAGGCACAAAGAACCACTTCTGTTCCTGTGGCCATAAGAACTAAATTAGATCAGGCACCTAATTATGAAGCTCCACGATGCCCAATCTACGAAAGTATTTTAGAATAACGTATGTATCAATTGCTAAAGATATGTTAGTTTCAGAGCCTGGGACAACTATAAAAATCGAAGCCAGCCTCTCCGGGGATCCGGCAGTAAACCAGCCGCAGTACCATTCCAATGGACATCAGGAAGAGGAAGTGGACTCCAGGTCAAGATGAACAAGGAAGTGGAAGTTCAAGTGCAAAATAATGGAAAATAATAGACGCTCAAATACATAAAGACTATTCCGATAGAGCAATGTAACTCACCATATATATATATATATAATTGTATTCAAGTATAATACTTCTAGTATACTAGATTCCGGATAAATAAGTGACCAGAGTAAGATAAGAATAATGAACTGCAATATAGCACAGTCAATAGTTCCTTACGCAAGGATACTCCAATACTTAATATGATTAGATGGAGACCATCTAAGCTAGGGTGGGGCGTAATGTAACGTACAGAAACCTGGTAGTTACATAATACTGGCATTGTTTCGAACTAAGGAAAGACAAGAAAAAGATACACACATGCACACACACACCTACGTACATTTATCTCATCCTCAGTTCTTGGAACTTGGTCAAGGATCTACTACTTCCTATGGTCGGTGCAAGTGAACTAGGAAAACCACCAAACAGGATATCATTGTGGCTTTTGCGATGCCAGGAGTGCTATATGGCCCTGGCGATTCTGGGAATGAACTTTGAACACAACAGGATGTCATAGGTGCATCTGTTCTGGGAAGGATGCACCAGATGGGTACGAAAGTACCCATCACTTCCTTCGTAGGTGCAGAGGCACCTGCACATCCTTAATTCCTAGAAAGGACTAACTAAGTACACAAGCCACTCAGTGCAAGTGTCCCTAAGGGAGAACTGAGGACATACACAAATATAAAAAGGGCAGGATATAGAATGGAAAGGGTCAGTTGATTCTGAGAGTCCAGAGAGTCGAGAGTGCAGTCCTGATAATCCAGTCAGCCGAGGGGGAGTTCACCTACATCGATACCGAGACGCTGCCAGTCTACCTCGCTCCTCTCTACATTAAGTGGGTAAGACGACGTTCCTTTCTTTCTCTAATATAACTGGTCATTTATTTAGCTAGAGTCAGGCCTTAGATTGTTGTACGACGCAACATGACCAATGTTTAATGCAGTATACAATAAACCATATTTAATCTACCTCTGTTGTGTTATGTTCTAGCGAGTAAGATTCCTTTTAAGTAACGTTTGTATCCCCAGAGCGTTACAACACTCTTTGTGGAAAATTTTAGGCGGAATAAATGCGAAAATTGAAATTTCGGGTGGAGAAGTTTTAATTTTCGAGCAGTGCGTATTACCTAACCAACCTATTTTTTCGAGTTTATAGTAAGGGGATTTCTGGCATTATTAAATTGTTTTAAGGTGTTGCCATTTAAAATACCACGGGAAAAAATTTTCAACTTGTTGTTGTTGTTGTTGTACTGTTGTTTTACACTTGGATAACCCACCAACAAATTATTCTGTAAGATGACATGTAACAACAAACAAACACTACACAAATAAATTTTTTAGTTAGTTGATATGCTGTTCATTTAGTTAGTTTGCATAATTTTCCATTTAGAAAAAATGTCCCACAAACATCGCGCCTCGTCATAAAACAGATTACAGTCGTACCGTCGTTTGCCTCCGTGTTTTTTCTCTTCTAGAGTCGAGCACCCAATACCCAACCATCTCTGTACAAAAAAAAATATTGTTCGAACCAAAGTTTCAACATAATTGTTAAACTTTTCAAGCTGGGCCCAGATAGCTTAGTTGACCAGCACAGCTGCCACTTCGGGAAAATTTTCAACTTATTATACAATTTTATTGTTGTTGTTTTGTAGGAGAGGATGCTGGTGGTGACAGCTGGAAACAACCGCCAGTTAGACTTTATAGCTTGTGGCATTGCTACCGCCTACCAAATAATAATCCACGCTACTGCGAGGCGCATTTTGATGAGGTGGCCGATTGGAGAAGTCACCAAATTTGTATAGATATGTTTAAAGCTAGGTACGAGATGGATACCAAGTCTGTATTTGTATATGACTTCTTTTTACTAAAGGCGACAATATTTAAGATGTATATGGCATGCCCCGTTCTTAAACTTCAGTTGTTTCTATTGATTTATTTCATGCGGGAGTTTCATTTGGGATGTCGCTATAATTTTAGCAGGTTGCGCAAAGTGTTTAGAAGAGTGTGTGAAAAAACTGGTTGGTTCGACGAAGCTCTCCAGAACAAGCTGGAGGAAATTGCGGCAAGTCGAAATTGGGATGGGTTAGGTCGAGCCGTGTCAGTCTCTTGTCTCGTCTGTCCAAGGTGGGATTTGAAATTTTTTGCACGAGTTATGAGGCGCATACCCAATAAAATTGCGACAAATACGCTAGATTGTAAAGATGGCCATTTTGTGTTCGGTGGTGGCCGCGAAGAGTTTAGAAATTTTTTTATTCAAAATTTCCACCACGTTAAAACCATACTCGACCTACGCGATACATGCACATTTCCAGGGGGTGTTGTAAGAAAAGGTTTTCGGTACCGCTTGTCTACTTTGCCGTGATTGTCTGGAGTTATTATAATATTCTATAACCTCATATTATAACTTCATACAACAACAAAAACTTAAGTCTTATACTCAAATAATTCAAAAACAGCAGTATTATATATATAAATTGTCCAAATTTTTATAGCGTGGTGTGGTTGGTTGGTTATGTATAGGGTTTTTATAGTGTGGTGTGGTTGGTTGGTCATTTATCATAACTCAATTTATTTGTTTTAGAGATTTCTGGCATCGCTTGGGAAACGTTCACGGCACTCGTTAACATTCAACGGGGGTTTGCGAATAACCTACAAATAAGAACATTTAATTTGTGGCATTGTTGCATAGAAGTAGACGACGATATGTTAGAGCGAGGACACGAGCTTCTCGGTCGGTGTGGTCATAGGTGGGTGGGTATGGAGGGACCAAGATTCGAAGAAATGCTACTGGGAAGTTTGGACGAGCACGGTACTTGCATTGCATTTTTCGAGGCGAGGTACGACGAGGAGGTTAATTCACAGTTTGTTTATTCGTCGATTTTACTGCGGGTGCCCAGGTACATACTCTGCGCCATATGCCCCGTCATTCGACTTCAATTTTTATTCTGGAGCTGGTTGCATCAACGCGCCGACAAGTACAATTTTTTTTGTAGTTTTGAACGTGCACAGGAGGCCATGCGTACCTTCAAAACATTGCTGGGGCCGTACTGGTTTGACACATACACTCAATTTTACACTCTCAGGTTGGTAAATGGAGTAAAATGTGCAAGTTGTTGCATGTGGAGATGCGAAACTTTCGACATACCTATCGCTTGCCTGTTTTGTCCCAAAGCTTATAGGGATTTTTTTGAGTGTATGGTGTTAGGTAGTGATATTACTGCGGGGGATGGGGATGACTACGATTTAAAAATTGATTTGTGGTCTTCCACCACCACTACGTTTGTAAATTTTTTCTCCCAAAACTTGCATGTGGTAACCACGTTTCGATTAGGCAACAGGTGCTCGACGCTCAGCCACGATCTTCAAATGGGTCGGTTTCGTGGGTGGGGTGTGCCACTATGTTTATGGGAAGTTATTTCAAGCGTACGGAGAACCATAGAAGTAAAATCGGATGGAATTTCAATTTCGTATTAACAAATTAGACTAAATGGGATTTCAACTTGGCAAACTATTATAACACAAAATTTTTCTGTTTTAGGGATTTCTGGCGTTACTTGGGACCAAGCTGCTGGAGCACACGCTCCTCTCGCAGGATCCCAATATTGGCAACTTCACCTGGATCAACATTGCCGACTCGTCGACCAAGTTCAAGCTGACGCACGCCGGCAAACTCATCTTGACGGCCAACGTGTGCGGGGAGTACCAAACCGAGAGCAAGGTGCAATCAATCAAAAAAACCAAAATTAAGTTGACTTGGTTGATGCGTCTACAACATTACATCAAGCACCAGGATCAGGAGCAATTCGTGCCGTTGGACGAGGCGGAGATTCGCAGGCGGTTGGAGCGGTTTCACGACGACACGTCGAGGCGGTGTCACAAGCGAGATTTTTTCAACGTGGCCGGTCTCGAGAGCTGGCAGTACGAGACGCTGATGGATCTGTTCATGTTTAGACTGTGCATCCTATGCTGGGCCGACTACAGCTTGCTCCTCTGGCTGCTTAGGTTGCTCGCGCTCACCTTCACCGAACCCATCATGGGCAAGACCATCCTCATCTGCCTGGGAAAATCGTCCAACGGCAAAACCCAGTTTTACAAAACGACATTTTACAAAATTGCAGCGAAACTGAGTTTATTAAACACTGGGCAAGGTTTATGAAAGATGTGGCGATGACTACGCGCAGGCACAGTAAATGCATCGAAATGTTCGAAGCCAGGTACGACGAGGAGGCCAACTCTCAGTTTGCCCTCTCGTTGTTCTTGCTGCGAGCTTCCAAGTACGCGCTCTGCGTTCTGTGTCCCGTTCTCAGACTTCAGTTTTTGCTTTGGGGTTGGGCTCACAACCAAAAAATTATTTGTAACAACCTCGAATGCGTGCAAAAAGTTATGCGCAATTTTAAGGCGACGCTGGGATCGCGCTGGTTCTCTGCTTTTACCCACATTGCCGCCGTTAGGTTGGTAAGATGGTGTAAAGATGAAAGTTGTTGTTTGTGGCGATGCGAAACTTACGAAGCGTCAGTCGCTTGCTTGCTATGCCCCCCTTTTTACATAGGATCTTTCGAGTCTAGATTATTAAAATTGCGTGGTGATCAACAGTTTGTTGTAGGCGACGACGACGATGATGATTTGAAGTTCGATCCGTGGGCGGTCACAAAAAAGTACGGTGTGTATGTAGATTTTTTTGTCCAGAATTTGCATGCGGTGGGTACACTTCGAATAGGTACCGTGTGTTCGAGACTTGCACGGAGGGTAGCAACCAGATCAGATTTAGACGAGGAAACATCTTATTTGTGGTATATATTACAAAAGGACGACTTGCGCATCAATTCGGACGGATGTCACTACGATTTTACTAATGGGTAAAAGTAAATTTTATTATAAATTTTTAACTCAAAACTTGACTGTTATTACACATGTCACCGCATAGAAAGTTTGCTTGTTTAAGTTTGCTTGTTTGTGGTATCGAAGTAATTTTTGTTGTAACAAAAATTTTTGTTTAGCTTGGTATGCCCGGCCACCAAACAACCAACTAAAACATTCCCTGTCGGATACACACCAACAAGATTATTTAACACTTGTCTAAAAAATTTGTGTTGCAGGTACATTTTCTACGTGGGACAAATTCACGATGCTTGCCAACTTACAACTAAATCTTACCGGAAAACAATTGCAAAGACGTAAATTTAGCTTGTGGCATTGTTACGTAGGGGCGGACGACTGTGCGTTTGACCAGCATTACGACATTTTACAAAATTGCAGCGATACGGGATTTATTCGAAACGGGGCAAGGTTTATGAAAGATCTGGCGATGACTACGCGCAGGCACAGTAAATGCATCGAAATGTTCGAAGCCAGGTACGACGAGGAGACCAACTCTCAGTTTGCCCTCTCGCTGTTCTTGCTGCGAGCTCCCAAATATGTGCTCTGTGTCCCGTCCTCAGACTTCAGTTTTTGCTTTGGGGTTGGGCTCACAACCAAAAAATTATTTGTAACGACCTCGAGTGTATACAAAAAGTTATGCGTGATTTTAAGGTAACGTTGGGCCTGCACTGGTTCACTAGGCGCCTTCAAATGGTTGCTGTTAGGTTGGTAGACCGGTGCAAAGATGAAAGTTGTTGTTCGTGGATATGCGAAACTTACGAAGCGTCGGTCGCTTGCTTGTTATGCCCCCCATTCTACATAGGATTTTTCGAATACTAAAATTGCGTGGTGATCAACAGCTTGTTGTAGGCGACGACGACGATGATGATTTGAGGTTCGATCCGTGGGCGGTCACAAAAGAGTATGGTGTGTATGTAGATTTTTTCATCCAGAATTTGCATGCGGTGGGCGCACTTCAAATAGGTACCAGGTGCCCGCAACTTGCACGGAGGATAGCAACTGCATCACCTAGATCGGATATAGACGAGGGGCCTTATTTGTGGTATATATTCAAAAAGGATGACTTGCGCATCAACGTGGATGGGACTCACTACGACCCTACTAATGGGTGGGGCCGAATCGACTGGTAACTCAAATATTTGTTTCGCATGGGGTGGATTTTTTACTTGAAACAATTTTTTTTCCGTTTAGTTTGGTGGCGACACCAACAGAATTATTGCCATAACACAAATTTTTCTGTTGTTTTAGGGGTTTCTGGCATTACTTGGGAAACTTATGTAAATTTAGTAGATTAAAATGCTTGCCATAACACAAATTTTTCTATCGTTTTAGGGATTTCTGGCATTACTTGGGAAACTTTCACGGCACTTGTCAATGTTCAACATGGACTTGCGTGTAACCTACAAATAAGAAAATTTAGCTTGTGGCACTGTTGTATAGAGGTGGACGAAGGCATGCTCGAGCAGGAGCTTAAGTTTTTTGGTTGGTGTGGTCAACAGTGGGTCGGTGGGGAGGGATTAAGATTCGAGGAATTGTTGCTGGGGACTTTGGAAGAGCACAAAACCTGCATTACATTTTTCGAGGCGAGGTAAGACGAAGAGGTTGACTCGCCGTTCGCTTACTCGTTATTCCTGCTTCGGGCGCCCAGGTACGCACTTTGTGCCATGTGCCCCGTCATCCGACTTCAATTTTTGTTTTGGAACTGGTTACGTCAGCACGTCGAAGCGCACAAGTTTTTTTATAACCTCGAAGGTGTCCAGGAGGCCATGCGTACTTTTAAAACATTGATGGGGGCGTATTGGTTTTCCACACATATTCAATTCTACGCTCTCAAGTTGGTATATAGAGTAAAAAATGCAAGTTGTTGTTTTTGGAGAACGAAATGCGAAACTTACGAGATCCCCATTGCCTGCTTGTTTTGTCCCGAAACTTATAGAGACTTTTTCGAGCGTATGGCGTTAGGTAGTGATATTACTGCGAAGGGCAACTGCTACGATTTGAGGTTTGATTTGTGGTCTCCCACTGCCAAAAATTTGAATATTACGTTTGTTGATTTTTTTTTACAAAACTTGCATATGGTAACCACGTTGCGATTGGGTGCCGAGTGTTTTATTCCCAAACAAAATTTTGGTCGGGTCCGTGGGTGGGAGGAGCCAAAATGTTTGTGGGAAGTTTTAGATGGAGTACGGGGCACTATAGAAGTAAGGTCGAATGAGATTAACGTATTCAGAAGATTTCTTTTTTGGTTTTGATTTAGGCGCATAAGTTGGTAAACCATGTAGATAACACAGTTTATTTTGTTTGTTTTAGGAATTTCTGGCATTACTTGGGAAACTTTTACAGTACTGGGTGGGTAGATTATAAAACTTGCTATAACCCAAATTTTTCTGTTTTAGGGATTTCTGGTGTTACTTGGGAAACTTTCACGGCGCGTATCAACGGTCAACAGGGGCTTACAAACAGCCTACAAATAAAAAAATTTAGCTTGTGGCATTGTTGTTGCATAGAGGTAGACGAAAGCATGCTCGAGCTGGAGCACGAGCTTCTTGGTCGGCGTGATCAACGGTGGGTGGGTATGGACGGACCGAGATTCGAGAAATTGTTGCTAGGGACTTTGAAAGAGCACGGTACTTGCATTGCATTTTTCGAGGCGAGGTACGACGAGGAGGTCGACTCACCGTTTGCCTACTTGTCGTTCCTGCTTCGGGTACCCAGGTACACACTTTGCGCTGCGTGCCCCATCCTTCGACTTCAATTTTTGTTCTGGAACTGGTTACATCAGCACGCTAAAGCATACAATTTTTTTTATGACCTCGAATGCATCCAAGAGGCTATGCGTACTTTCAAAATATTGCTGGGGCGGCACTGGTTTTCCCCATACGCCCAACTCAACGCTCTTAGGTTGGTACATCGAGTAAAACGTGCAAGTTGCTGCATCTGGAGATGGAAATGCGAAATTTACAGCATCCCCATTGCCTGCTTGTTTTGCCCCGAAGGGTATAGAGATTTTTTCGAGCGCATGACGTTAGATAGTGATATGACTACAAAAGATGACTACGATTTTTTAACGTTCGATCCACAATCTCCCACCACCACCAAAAACTTGACGTTTGTTAATTTTTTCTCCCAAAACTTGCATATGGTAACCACGTTGCGATTAGGTGCCAGGTGCTCGTTGTTCAAACCAAATTATCTCGGCCCGCATCCCGGGTGGGGGGTAGCGCGATGTTTGTGGGAAATTATTTCCAGGGTGCGGAGCACCATACAAGTACAATCGCATGGAATTTCAATTTCCTATTAATTTGGCAAACCAAAATGCTTGCTGTAATGCAAATTTTTCTGTTTTATAGGGATTTCTGGCAAGCAGATACAAAATTTTTCTGTTTTATAGGGATTTCTGGTGTTACTTGGGAAACTTTCACGGCACGTGTCAACGTTCAACAGGGGCTTGCATGTAACCTACAAATAAGAAAATTTAGCTTGTGGCACTGTTGTCGTATAGAGGTGGACGAAGATATACTCGAGCGGGGGCACGAGCTTCTTGTAAATCTGGGGAGACCAAAATTCGAGGAATTGCTGCTGGTGACTTTGGAAGAGCACAAAACCTGCATTGCATGTTTCGAGGCGAGGTACGACGAGGAGATCAATTCACCGTTCGCTTACTCGTTGTTTCTGCTTCGGGTATCCGGGTACACATTTTGTGCTGCGTGCCCCGTCATCCGACTTCAATTTTTGTTCTGGAACTGGCTGCGTCAGCGTGCCGAAACATACAATTCTTTCTATGACCTAAAACGCGTACAGGAGGCTATGCACACTTTTAAAACATCGGTAGGGTCACACTGGTTTTCCAAACGCACTCAAATCTACGCTTTGACGTTGGTGAATAGAGTAAAAAATGCAAGTTGCTGGATCTGGAGAGAGGAATGCGACACTTACACCGCACCTATCGCTTGCCTGCTTTGTCCCGAAATATACAGAGATTTTTTCGAGCGTATGGCGTTAGGTAGTGATATTACTACGAAGGGTGACGACGATTATGATTTTTTAAGATTCGATCCGTGGTCTCCCATCACCACCCAAAACTTGTGGAATGTAACGTTTCTTAATTTTTTCTCACAAAACTTGCATGCGGTAACCACGTTGCGATTGGGTGTTGGGTGTTCATTTTTGAAAATGGAAAAACGGGCTTGGTGCCCTGACTTATGGGAAATTTTGGGTAGAATGCAGACCGAACGGAATTTTAATTACGTATTCAATTTCGTAGATTATGATTTATAAAGCTTGCCTCAGTAAAACTCTCTTATTCCGCATGTATTTCTGGACATAAAATTTTCTAAACGAAACTGAATTTGCAGGACGTCTGTCTACGATACGGACGACAACTATTTTCATCATATTTACAATCCCCGACGGCCATAAACCCAACCCAAATTTTTCTGTTTGTTTTATAGGGATTTCTGGCATTACCTGGGAAACTTTCACGGCACTTGTCAACGCTCAACGGGGCCATGCATGTAACCCGCAAATAAGAAAATTTAGCTTGTGGCATTGTTGTATAGAGGTAGACGAAGGTATACTCGAGCAGGGACACGAGCTTCTCGGTCGGCAAGGTGAGCGGTGGGTAAATATGAAGGGACCGAGATTCGAGGAATTGTTGTTAAGAACTTTGGAAGAGCACCGGGCCTGCATTAACATGTTTGAGGCGAGGTACGACGAGGAGGTTGACTCACCGTTTGCCTACTCGTCGTTCCTGCTTCGGGTACCCAGGTACACACTTTGCGCTGCATGCCCCGTTCTCCGACTTCAATTTTTGTTCTGGAACTGGCTGCGTCAGCACGCTGAAATGTATAATAATACTCTCTGTGACCTCGAACGTGTGCAGGAGATTATGCGTACCTTCAAAACATTGGTGGGGCCGCAATGGTTTTCTGCACATATTCAACATCATGCCCTCAAGTTGGTACATAGAGTAAAAAATGTAAGTTGTTGCATCTGGAGGGGGAAATGTGACACTTACAAGATGCCCATCGCTTGCCTACTTTGCCCCGAAACTTACAGAGACTTTTTTGAGCGTATGGCGTTAGGTGGTGATTTTACTGCATGTGACGATTATGATTTTTTAACGTTCGATTCGAAATCTCCCACCACCACCCAAAATTTGAAAAATATAACATTTCTTAATTTTTTCTCACAAAACTTGCATGCGGTAACCACGTTGCGATTGGGTTCCGGGTGCTCGCTTCTCGAAATGGAAAAACGGCCGTGGTGCCCTGATTGGGGGATAGCACACTCTTTGTGGAAAATTTTAGGCGGAATAAATGCGAAAATTGAAATTTCGGGTGGAGAAGTTTTAATTTTCGAGCAGTGCGTATTACCTAACCAACCTATTTTTTCGAGTTTATAGTAAGGGGATTTCTGGCATTATTAAATTGTTTTAAGGTGTTGCCATTTAAAATACCACGGGAAAAAATTTTCAACTTGTTGTTGTTGTTGTTGTACTGTTGTTTTACACTTGGATAACCCACCAACAAATTATTCTGTAAGATGACATGTAACAACAAACAAACACTACACAAATAAATTTTTTAGTTAGTTGATATGCTGTTCATTTAGTTAGTTTGCATAATTTTCCATTTAGAAAAAATGTCCCACAAACATCGCGCCTCGTCATAAAACAGATTACAGTCGTACCGTCGTTTTGCCTCCGTGTTTTTTCTCTTCTAGAGTCGAGCACCCAATACCCAACCATCTCTGTACAAAAAAAAATATTGTTCGAACCAAAGTTTCAACATAATTGTTAAACTTTTCAAGCTGGGCCCAGATAGCTTAGTTGACCAGCACAGCTGCCACTTCGGGAAAATTTTCAACTTATTATACAATTTTATTGTTGTTGTTTTGTAGGAGAGGATGCTGGTGGTGACAGCTGGAAACAACCGCCAGTTAGACTTTATAGCTTGTGGCATTGCTACCGCCTACCAAATAATAATCCACGCTACTGCGAGGCGCATTTTGATGAGGTGGCCGATTGGAGAAGTCACCAAATTTGTATAGATATGTTTAAAGCTAGGTACGAGATGGATACCAAGTCTGTATTTGTATATGACTTCTTTTTACTAAAGGCGACAATATTTAAGATGTATATGGCATGCCCCGTTCTTAAACTTCAGTTGTTTCTATTGATTTATTTCATGCGGGAGTTTCATTTGGGATGTCGCTATAATTTTAGCAGGTTGCGCAAAGTGTTTAGAAGAGTGTGTGAAAAAACTGGTTGGTTCGACGAAGCTCTCCAGAACAAGCTGGAGGAAATTGCGGCAAGTCGAAATTGGGATGGGTTAGGTCGAGCCGTGTCAGTCTCTTGTCTCGTCTGTCCAAGGTGGGATTTGAAATTTTTTGCACGAGTTATGAGGCGCATACCCAATAAAATTGCGACAAATACGCTAGATTGTAAAGATGGCCATTTTGTGTTCGGTGGTGGCCGCGAAGAGTTTAGAAATTTTTTTATTCAAAATTTCCACCACGTTAAAACCATACTCGACCTACGCGATACATGCACATTTCCAGGGGGTGTTGTAAGAAAAGGTTTTCGGTACCGCTTGTCTACTTTGCCGTGATTGTCTGGAGTTATTATAATATTCTATAACCTCATATTATAACTTCATACAACAACAAAAACTTAAGTCTTATACTCAAATAATTCAAAAACAGCAGTATTATATATATAAATTGTCCAAATTTTTATAGCGTGGTGTGGTTGGTTGGTTATGTATAGGGTTTTTATAGTGTGGTGTGGTTGGTTGGTCATTTATCATAACTCAATTTATTTGTTTTAGAGATTTCTGGCATCGCTTGGGAAACGTTCACGGCACTCGTTAACATTCAACGGGGGTTTGCGAATAACCTACAAATAAGAACATTTAATTTGTGGCATTGTTGCATAGAAGTAGACGACGATATGTTAGAGCGAGGACACGAGCTTCTCGGTCGGTGTGGTCATAGGTGGGTGGGTATGGAGGGACCAAGATTCGAAGAAATGCTACTGGGAAGTTTGGACGAGCACGGTACTTGCATTGCATTTTTCGAGGCGAGGTACGACGAGGAGGTTAATTCACAGTTTGTTTATTCGTCGATTTTACTGCGGGTGCCCAGGTACATACTCTGCGCCATATGCCCCGTCATTCGACTTCAATTTTTATTCTGGAGCTGGTTGCATCAACGCGCCGACAAGTACAATTTTTTTTGTAGTTTTGAACGTGCACAGGAGGCCATGCGTACCTTCAAAACATTGCTGGGGCCGTACTGGTTTGACACATACACTCAATTTTACACTCTCAGGTTGGTAAATGGAGTAAAATGTGCAAGTTGTTGCATGTGGAGATGCGAAACTTTCGACATACCTATCGCTTGCCTGTTTTGTCCCAAAGCTTATAGGGATTTTTTTGAGTGTATGGTGTTAGGTAGTGATATTACTGCGGGGGATGGGGATGACTACGATTTAAAAATTGATTTGTGGTCTTCCATCACCACTACGTTTGTAAATTTTTTCTCCCAAAACTTGCATGTGGTAACCACGTTTCGATTAGGCAACAGGTGCTCGACGCTCAGCCACGATCTTCAAATGGGTCGGTTTCGTGGGTGGGGTGTGCCACTATGTTTATGGGAAGTTATTTCAAGCGTACGGAGAACCATAGAAGTAAAATCGGATGGAATTTCAATTTCGTATTAACAAATTAGACTAAATGGGATTTCAACTTGGCAAACTATTATAACACAAAATTTTTCTGTTTTAGGGATTTCTGGCGTTACTTGGGACCAAGCTGCTGGAGCACACGCTCCTCTCGCAGGATCCCAATATTGGCAACTTCACCTGGATCAACATTGCCGACTCGTCGACCAAGTTCAAGCTGACGCACGCCGGCAAACTCATCTTGACGGCCAACGTGTGCGGGGAGTACCAAACCGAGAGCAAGGAGCAATCAATCAAAAAAAACAAAATTAAGTTGACTTGGTTGATGCGTCTACAACATTACATCAAGCACCAGGATCAGGAGCAATTCGTGCCGTTGGACGAGGCGGAGATTCGCAGGCGGTTGGAGCGGTTTCACGACGACACGTCGAGGCGGTGTCACAAGCGAGATTTTTTCAACGTGGCCGGTCTCGAGAGCTGGCAGTACGAGACGCTGATGGATCTGTTCATGTTTAGACTGTGCATCCTATGCTGCGCCGACTACAGCTTGCTCCTCTGGCTGCTTAGGTTGTTCGCGCTCACCTTCACCGAACCCATCATGGGCAAGACCATCCTCATCTGCCTGGGAAAATCGTCCAACGCCAAAACCCAGTTTGCGGATTTTTTGAAAACGTTCTGAGTAGTGGTGGTGGGGGAGTTGACCAACAGAAAATGGGGCTCATGCCTTAAACTTGACGTAACGCCGCACAAAATATTTTTTAGTTGAAATTTTTAGTAACGCATTTTGATGTTTTGTAGCTGAATTTTCTACGTGGGACAAATTCACGATGCTCGCCAACTTGCAACTAAATCTTGCGGGCAAACAATTGCAAAAACGTAAATTTAGCTTGTGGCATTGTTACGTGGGGGCGGACGATTGTGCGTTTGACCAGCATTACGACATTTTACAAAATTGCAGCGAAACTGAGTTTATTAAACACGGGGCAAGGTTTATGAAAGATGTGGCGATGACTACGCACAGGCACAGTAAATGCATCGAAATGTTCGAAGCCAGGTACGACGAGGAGGCCAACTCTCAGTTTGCCCTCTCGTTGTTCTTGCTGCGAGCTTCCAAGTACGCGCTCTGCGTTCTGTGTCCCGTCCTCAGACTTCAGTTTTTGCTTTGGGGTTGGGCTCACAACCAAAAAATTATTTGTAACAACCTCGAATGCGTGCAAAAAGTTATGCGCAATTTTAAGGCGACGCTGGGATCGCGCTGGTTCTCTGCTTTTACCCACATTGCCGCCGTTAGGTTGGTAAGATGGTGTAAAGATGAAAGTTGTTGTTTGTGGCGATGCGAAACTTACGAAGCGTCAGTCGCTTGCTTGCTATGCCCCCCTTTTTACATAGGATCTTTCGAGTCTAGATTATTAAAATTGCGTGGTGATCAACAGTTTGTTGTAGGCGACGACGACGATGATGATTTGAAGTTCGATCCGTGGGCGGTCACAAAAAAGTACGGTGTGTATGTAGATTTTTTTGTCCAGAATTTGCATGCGGTGGGTACACTTCGAATAGGTACCGTGTGTTCGAGACTTGCACGGAGGGTAGCAACCAGATCAGATTTAGACGAGGAAACATCTTATTTGTGGTATATATTACAAAAGGACGACTTGCGCATCAATTCGGACGGATGTCACTACGATTTTACTAATGGGTAAAAGTAAATTTTATTATAAATTTTTAACTCAAAACTTGACTGTTATTACACATGTCACCGCATAGAAAGTTTGCTTGTTTAAGTTTGCTTGTTTGTGGTATCGAAGTAATTTTTGTTGTAACAAAAATTTTTGTTTAGCTTGGTATGCCCGGCCACCAAACAACCAACTAAAACATTCCCTGTCGGATACACACCAACAAGATTATTTAACACTTGTCTAAAAAATTTGTGTTGCAGGTACATTTTCTACGTGGGACAAATTCACGATGCTTGCCAACTTACAACTAAATCTTACCGGAAAACAATTGCAAAGACGTAAATTTAGCTTGTGGCATTGTTACGTAGGGGCGGACGACTGTGCGTTTGACCAGCATTACGACATTTTACAAAATTGCAGCGATACGGGATTTATTCGAAACGGGGCAAGGTTTATGAAAGATCTGGCGATGACTACGCGCAGGCACAGTAAATGCATCGAAATGTTCGAAGCCAGGTACGACGAGGAGGCCAACTCTCAGTTTGCCCTCTCGCTGTTCTTGCTGCGAGCTCCCAAATATGTGCTCTGTGCTCTGTGTCCCGTCCTCAGACTTCAGTTTTTGCTTTGGGGTTGGGCTCACAACCAAAAAATTATTTGTAACGACCTCGAGTGTATACAAAAAGTTATGCGTGATTTTAAGGTAACGTTGGGCCTGCACTGGTTCACTAGGCGCCTTCAAATGGTTGCTGTTAGGTTGGTAGACCGGTGCAAAGATGAAAGTTGTTGTTCGTGGATATGCGAAACTTACGAAGCGTCGGTCGCTTGCTTGTTATGCCCCCCATTCTACATAGGATTTTTCGAATACTAAAATTGCGTGGTGATCAACAGCTTGTTGTAGGCGACGACGACGATGATGATTTGAGGTTCGATCCGTGGGCGGTCACAAAAGAGTATGGTGTGTATGTAGATTTTTTCATCCAGAATTTGCATGCGGTGGGCGCACTTCAAATAGGTACCAGGTGCCCGCAACTTGCACGGAGGATAGCAACTGCATCACCTAGATCGGATATAGACGAGGGGCCTTATTTGTCGTATATATTCAAAAAGGATGACTTGCGCATCAACGTGGATGGGACTCACTACGACCCTACTAATGGGTGGGGCCGAATCGACTGGTAACTCAAATATTTGTTTCGCATGGGGTGGATTTTTTACTTGAAACAATTTTTTTTTCCGTTTAGTTTGGTGGCGACACCAACAGAATTATTGCCATAACACAAATTTTTCTGTTGTTTTAGGGGTTTCTGGCATTACTTGGGAAACTTATGTAAATTTAGTAGATTAAAAAGCTTGCCATAACACAAATTTTTCTATCGTTTTAGGGATTTCTGGCATTACTTGGGAAACTTTCACGGCACTTGTCAATGTTCAACATGGACTTGCGTGTAACCTACAAATAAGAAAATTTAGCTTGTGGCACTGTTGTATAGAGGTGGACGAAGGCATGCTCGAGCAGGAGCTTAAGTTTTTTGGTTGGTGTGGTCAACAGTGGGTCGGTGGGGAGGGATTAAGATTCGAGGAATTGTTGCTGGGGACTTTGGAAGAGCACAAAACCTGCATTACATTTTTCGAGGCGAGGTACGACGAAGAGGTTGACTCGCCGTTCGCTTACTCGTTATTCCTGCTTCGGGCGCCCAGGTACGCACTTTGTGCCATGTGCCCCGTCATCCGACTTCAATTTTTGTTTTGGAACTGGTTACGTCAGCACGTCGAAGCGCACAAGTTTTTTTATAACCTCGAAGGTGTCCAGGAGGCCATGCGTACTTTTAAAACATTGATGGGGGCGTATTGGTTTTCCACACATATTCAATTCTACGCTCTCAAGTTGGTATATAGAGTAAAAAATGCAAGTTGTTGTTTTTGGAGAACGAAATGCGAAACTTACGAGATCCCCATTGCCTGCTTGTTTTGTCCCGAAACTTATAGACTTTTTCGAGCGTATGGCGTTAGGTAGTGATATTACTGCGAAGGGCAACTGCTACGATTTGAGGTTTGATTTGTGGTCTCCCACTGCCAAAAATTTGAATATTACGTTTGTTGATTTTTTTTTACAAAACTTGCATATGGTAACCACGTTGCGATTGGGTGCCGAGTGTTTTATTCCCAAACAAAATTTTGGTCGGGTCCGTGGGTGGGAGGAGCCAAAATGTTTGTGGGAAGTTTTAGATGGAGTACGGGGCACTATAGAAGTAAGGTCGAATGAGATTAACGTATTCAGAAGATTTCTTTTTTGGTTTTGATTTAGGCGCATAAGTTGGTAAACCATGTAGATAACACAATTTATTTTGTTTGTTTTAGGAATTTCTGGCATTACTTGGGAAACTTTTACAGTACTGGGTGGGTAGATTATAAAACTTGCTATAACACAAATTTTTCTGTTTTAGGGATTTCTGGTGTTACTTGGGAAACTTTCACGGCGCGTATCAACGGTCAACAGGGGCTTACAAACAGCCTACAAATAAAAAAATTTAGCTTGTGGCATTGTTGTTGCATAGAGGTAGACGAAAGCATGCTCGAGCTGGAGCACGAGCTTCTTGGTCGGCGTGATCAACGGTGGGTGGGTATGGACGGACCGAGATTCGAGAAATTGTTGCTAGGGACTTTGAAAGAGCACGGTACTTGCATTGCATTTTTCGAGGCGAGGTACGACGAGGAGGTCGACTCACCGTTTGCCTACTTGTCGTTCCTGCTTCGGGTACCCAGGTACACACTTTGCGCTGCGTGCCCCATCCTTCGACTTCAATTTTTGTTCTGGAACTGGTTACATCAGCACGCTAAAGCATACAATTTTTTTATGACCTCGAATGCATCCAAGAGGCTATGCGTACTTTCAAAATATTGCTGGGGCGGCACTGGTTTTCCCCATACGCCCAACTCAACGCTCTTAGGTTGGTACATCGAGTAAAACGTGCAAGTTGCTGCATCTGGAGATGGAAATGCGAAATTTACAGCATCCCCATTGCCTGCTTGTTTTGCCCCGAAGGGTATAGAGATTTTTTCGAGCGCATGACGTTAGATAGTGATATGACTACAAAAGATGACTACGATTTTTTAACGTTCGATCCACAATCTCCCACCACCACCAAAAACTTGACGTTTGTTAATTTTTTCTCCCAAAACTTGCATATGGTAACCACGTTGCGATTAGGTGCCAGGTGCTCGTTGTTCAAACCAAATTATCTCGGCCCGCATCCCGGGTGGGGGGTAGCGCGATGTTTGTGGGAAATTATTTCCAGGGTGCGGAGCACCATACAAGTACAATCGCATGGAATTTCAATTTCCTATTAATTTGGCAAACCAAAATGCTTGCTGTAATGCAAATTTTTCTGTTTTACAGGGATTTCTGGCAAGCAGATACAAAATTTTTCTGTTTTATAGGGATTTCTGGTGTTACTTGGGAAACTTTCACGGCACGTGTCAACGTTCAACAGGGGCTTGCATGTAACCTACAAATAAGAAAATTTAGCTTGTGGCACTGTTGTCGTATAGAGGTGGACGAAGATATACTCGAGCGGGGGCACGAGCTTCTTGTAAATCTGGGGAGACCAAAATTCGAGGAATTGCTGCTGGTGACTTTGGAAGAGCACAAAACCTGCATTGCATGTTTCGAGGCGAGGTACGACGAGGAGATCAATTCACCGTTCGCTTACTCGTTGTTTCTGCTTCGGGTATCCGGGTACACATTTTGTGCTGCGTGCCCCGTCATCCGACTTCAATTTTTGTTCTGGAACTGGCTGCGTCAGCGTGCCGAAACATACAATTCTTTCTACGACCTAAAACGCGTACAGGACGCTATGCACACTTTTAAAACATCGGTAGGGTCACACTGGTTTTCCAAACGCACTCAAATCTACGCTTTGACGTTGGTGAATAGAGTAAAAAATGCAAGTTGCTGGATCTGGAGAGAGGAATGCGACACTTACACCGCACCTATCGCTTGCCTGCTTTGTCCCGAAATATACAGAGATTTTTTCGAGCGTATGGCGTTAGGTAGTGATATTACTACGAAGGGTGACGACGATTATGATTTTTTAAGATTCGATCCGTGGTCTCCCATCACCACCCAAAACTTGTGGAATGTAACGTTTCTTAATTTTTTCTCACAAAACTTGCATGCGGTAACCACGTTGCGATTGGGTGTTGGGTGTTCATTTTTGAAAATGGAAAAACGGGCTTGGTGCCCTGACTTATGGGAAATTTTGGGTAGAATGCAGACCGAACGGAATTTTAATTACGTATTCAATTTCGTAGATTATGATTTATAAAGCTTGCCTCAGTAAAACTCTCTTATTCCGCATGTATTTCTGGACATAAAATTTTCTAAACGAAACTGAATTTGCAGGACGTCTGTCTACGATACGGACGACAACTATTTTCATCATATTTACAATCCCCGACGGCCATAAACCCAACCCAAATTTTTCTGTTTGTTTTATAGGGATTTCTGGCATTACCTGGGAAACTTTCACGGCACTTGTCAACGCTCAACGGGGCCATGCATGTAACCCGCAAATAAGAAAATTTAGCTTGTGGCATTGTTGTATAGAGGTAGACGAAGGTATACTCGAGCAGGGACACGAGCTTCTCGGTCGGCAAGGTGAGCGGTGGGTAAATATGAAGGGACCGAGATTCGAGGAATTGTTGTTAAGAACTTTGGAAGAGCACCGGGCCTGCATTAACATGTTTGAGGCGAGGTACGACGAGGAGGTTGACTCACCGTTTGCCTACTCGTCGTTCCTGCTTCGGGTACCCAGGTACACACTTTGCGCTGCATGCCCCGTTCTCCGACTTCAATTTTTGTTCTGGAACTGGCTGCGTCAGCACGCTGAAATGTATAATAATTCTCTCTGTGACCTCGAACGTGTGCAGGAGATTATGCGTACCTTCAAAACATTGGTGGGGCCGCAATGGTTTTCTGCACATATTCAACATCATGCCCTCAAGTTGGTACATAGAGTAAAAAATGTAAGTTGTTGCATCTGGAGGGGGAAATGTGACACTTACAAGATGCCCATCGCTTGCCTACTTTGCCCCGAAGCTTACAGAGACTTTTTTGAGCGTATGGCGTTAGGTGGTGATTTTACTGCATGTGACGATTATGATTTTTTAACGTTCGATTCGAAATCTCCCACCACCACCCAAAATTTGAAAAATATAACATTTCTTAATTTTTTCTCACAAAACTTGCATGCGGTAACCACGTTGCGATTGGGTTCCGGGTGCTCGCTTCTCGAAATGGAAAAACGGCCGTGGTGCCCTGATTGGGGGATAGCACACTCTTTGTGGAAAATTTTAGGCGGAATAAATGCGAAAATTGAAATTTCGGGTGGAGAAGTTTTAATTTTCGAGCAGTGCGTATTACCTAACCAACCTATTTTTTCGAGTTTATAGTAAGGGGATTTCTGGCATTATTAAATTGTTTTAAGGTGTTGCCATTTAAAATACCACGGGAAAAAATTTTCAACTTGTTGTTGTTGTTGTTGTACTGTTGTTTTACACTTGGATAACCCACCAACAAATTATTCTGTAAGATGACATGTAACAACAAACAAACACTACACAAATAAATTTTTTAGTTAGTTGATATGCTGTTCATTTAGTTAGTTTGCATAATTTTCCATTTAGAAAAAATGTCCCACAAACATCGCGCCTCGTCATAAAACAGATTACAGTCGTACCGTCGTTTGCCTCCGTGTTTTTTCTCTTCTAGAGTCGAGCACCCAATACCCAACCATCTCTGTACAAAAAAAAATATTGTTCGAACCAAAGTTTCAACATAATTGTTAAACTTTTCAAGCTGGGCCCAGATAGCTTAGTTGACCAGCACAGCTGCCACTTCGGGAAAATTTTCAACTTATTATACAATTTTATTGTTGTTGTTTTGTAGGAGAGGATGCTGGTGGTGACAGCTGGAAACAACCGCCAGTTAGACTTTATAGCTTGTGGCATTGCTACCGCCTACCAAATAATAATCCACGCTACTGCGAGGCGCATTTTGATGAGGTGGCCGATTGGAGAAGTCACCAAATTTGTATAGATATGTTTAAAGCTAGGTACGAGATGGATACCAAGTCTGTATTTGTATATGACTTCTTTTTACTAAAGGCGACAATATTTAAGATGTATATGGCATGCCCCGTTCTTAAACTTCAGTTGTTTCTATTGATTTATTTCATGCGGGAGTTTCATTTGGGATGTCGCTATAATTTTAGCAGGTTGCGCAAAGTGTTTAGAAGAGTGTGTGAAAAAACTGGTTGGTTCGACGAAGCTCTCCAGAACAAGCTGGAGGAAATTGCGGCAAGTCGAAATTGGGATGGGTTAGGTCGAGCCGTGTCAGTCTCTTGTCTCGTCTGTCCAAGGTGGGATTTGAAATTTTTTGCACGAGTTATGAGGCGCATACCCAATAAAATTGCGACAAATACGCTAGATTGTAAAGATGGCCATTTTGTGTTGGGTGGTGGCCCCGAAGAGTTTAGAAATTTTTTTATTCAAAATTTCCACCACGTTAAAACCATACTCGACCTACGCGATACATGCACATTTCCAGGGGGTGTTGTAAGAAAAGGTTTTCGGTACCGCTTGTCTACTTTGCCGTGATTGTCTGGAGTTATTATAATATTCTATAACCTCATATTATAACTTCATACAACAACAAAAACTTAAGTCTTATACTCAAATAATTCAAAAACAGCAGTATTATATATATAAATTGTCCAAATTTTTATAGCGTGGTGTGGTTGGTTGGTTATGTATAGGGTTTTTATAGTGTGGTGTGGTTGGTTGGTCATTTATCATAACTCAATTTATTTGTTTTAGAGATTTCTGGCATCGCTTGGGAAACGTTCACGGCACTCGTTAACATTCAACGGGGGTTTGCGAATAACCTACAAATAAGAACATTTAATTTGTGGCATTGTTGCATAGAAGTAGACGACGATATGTTAGAGCGAGGACACGAGCTTCTCGGTCGGTGTGGTCATAGGTGGGTGGGTATGGAGGGACCAAGATTCGAAGAAATGCTACTGGGAAGTTTGGACGAGCACGGTACTTGCATTGCATTTTTCGAGGCGAGGTACGACGAGGAGGTTAATTCACAGTTTGTTTATTCGTCGATTTTACTGCGGGTGCCCAGGTACATACTCTGCGCCATATGCCCCGTCATTCGACTTCAATTTTTATTCTGGAGCTGGTTGCATCAACGCGCCGACAAGTACAATTTTTTTTGTAGTTTTGAACGTGCACAGGAGGCCATGCGTACCTTCAAAACATTGCTGGGGCCGTACTGGTTTGACACATACACTCAATTTTACACTCTCAGGTTGGTAAATGGAGTAAAATGTGCAAGTTGTTGCATGTGGAGATGCGAAACTTTCGACATACCTATCGCTTGCCTGTTTTGTCCCAAAGCTTATAGGGATTTTTTTGAGTGTATGGTGTTAGGTAGTGATATTACTGCGGGGGATGGGGATGACTACGATTTAAAAATTGATTTGTGGTCTTCCACCACCACTACGTTTGTAAATTTTTTCTCCCAAAACTTGCATGTGGTAACCACGTTTCGATTAGGCAACAGGTGCTCGACGCTCAGCCACGATCTTCAAATGGGTCGGTTTCGTGGGTGGGGTGTGCCACTATGTTTATGGGAAGTTATTTCAAGCGTACGGAGAACCATAGAAGTAAAATCGGATGGAATTTCAATTTCGTATTAACAAATTAGACTAAATGGGATTTCAACTTGGCAAACTATTATAACACAAAATTTTTCTGTTTTAGGGATTTCTGGCGTTACTTGGGACCAAGCTGCTGGAGCACACGCTCCTCTCGCAGGATCCCAATATTGGCAACTTCACCTGGATCAACATTGCCGACTCGTCGACCAAGTTCAAGCTGACGCACGCCGGCAAACTCATCTTGACGGCCAACGTGTGCGGGGAGTACCAAACCGAGAGCAAGGTGCAATCAATCAAAAAAACCAAAATTAAGTTGACTTGGTTGATGCGTCTACAACATTACATCAAGCACCAGGATCAGGAGCAATTCGTGCCGTTGGACGAGGCGGAGATTCGCAGGCGGTTGGAGCGGTTTCACGACGACACGTCGAGGCGGTGTCACAAGCGAGATTTTTTCAACGTGGCCGGTCTCGAGAGCTGGCAGTACGAGACGCTGATGGATCTGTTCATGTTTAGACTGTGCATCCTATGCTGCGCCGACTACAGCTTGCTCCTCTGGCTGCTTAGGTTGTTCGCGCTCACCTTCACCGAACCCATCATGGGCAAGACCATCCTCATCTGCCTGGGAAAATCGTCCAACGGCAAAACCCAGTTTGCGGATTTTTTGAAAACGTTCTGAGTAGTGGTGGTGGGGGAGTTGACCAACAGAAAATGGGGCTCATGCCTTAAACTTGACGTAACGCCGCACAAAATATTTTTTAGTTGAAATTTTTGGTAACGCATTTTGATGTTTTGTAGCTGAATTTTCTACGTGGGACAAATTCACGATGCTCGCCAACTTGCAACTAAATCTTGCGGGCAAACAATTGCAAAAACGTAAATTTAGCTTGTGGCATTGTTACGTGGGGGCGGACGATTGTGCGTTTGACCAGCATTACGACATTTTACAAAATTGCAGCGAAACTGAGTTTATTAAACACGGGGCAAGGTTTATGAAAGATGTGGCGATGACTACGCGCAGGCACAGTAAATGCATCGAAATGTTCGAAGCCAGGTACGACGAGGAGGCCAACTCTCAGTTTGCCCTCTCGTTGTTCTTGCTGCGAGCTTCCAAGTACGCGCTCTGCGTTCTGTGTCCCGTCCTCAGACTTCAGTTTTTGCTTTGGGGTTGGGCTCACAACCAAAAAATTATTTGTAACAACCTCGAATGCGTGCAAAAAGTTATGCGCAATTTTAAGGCGACGCTGGGATCGCGCTGGTTCTCTGCTTTTACCCACATTGCCGCCGTTAGGTTGGTAAGATGGTGTAAAGATGAAAGTTGTTGTTTGTGGCGATGCGAAACTTACGAAGCGTCAGTCGCTTGCTTGCTATGCCCCCCTTTCTACATAGGATCTTTCGAGTCTAGATTATTAAAATTGCGTGGTGATCAACAGTTTGTTGTAGGCGACGACGACGATGATGATTTGAAGTTCGATCCGTGGGCGGTCACAAAAAAGTACGGTGTGTATGTAGATTTTTTTGTCCAGAATTTGCATGCGGTGGGTACACTTCGAATAGGTACCGTGTGTTCGAGACTTGCACGGAGGGTAGCAACCAGATCAGATTTAGACGAGGAAACATCTTATTTGTGATATATATTACAAAAGGACGACTTGCGCATCAATTCGGACGGATGTCACTACGATTTTACTAATGGGTAAAAGTAAATTTTATTATAAATTTTTAACTCAAAACTTGACTGTTATTACACATGTCACCGCATAGAAAGTTTGCTTGTTTAAGTTTGCTTGTTTGTGGTATCGAAGTAATTTTTGTTGTAACAAAAATTTTTGTTTAGCTTGGTATGCCCGGCCACCAAACAACCAACTAAAACATTCCCTGTCGGATACACACCAACAAGATTATTTAACACTTGTCTAAAAAATTTGTGTTGCAGGTACATTTTCTACGTGGGACAAATTCACGATGCTTGCCAACTTACAACTAAATCTTACCGGAAAACAATTGCAAAGACGTAAATTTAGCTTGTGGCATTGTTACGTAGGGGCGGACGACTGTGCGTTTGACCAGCATTACGACATTTTACAAAATTGCAGCGATACGGGATTTATTCGAAACGGGGCAAGGTTTATGAAAGATCTGGCGATGACTACGCGCAGGCACAGTAAATGCATCGAAATGTTCGAAGCCAGGTACGACGAGGAGGCCAACTCTCAGTTTGCCCTCTCGCTGTTCTTGCTGCGAGCTCCCAAATATGTGCTCTGTGCTCTGTGTCCCGTCCTCAGACTTCAGTTTTTGCTTTGGGGTTGGGCTCACAACCAAAAAATTATTTGTAACGACCTCGAGTGTATACAAAAAGTTATGCGTGATTTTAAGGTAACGTTGGGCCTGCACTGGTTCACTAGGCGCCTTCAAATGGTTGCTGTTAGGTTGGTAGACCGGTGCAAAGATGAAAGTTGTTGTTCGTGGATATGCGAAACTTACGAAGCGTCGGTCGCTTGCTTGTTATGCCCCCCATTCTACATAGGATTTTTCGAATACTAAAATTGCGTGGTGATCAACAGCTTGTTGTAGGCGACGACGACGATGATGATTTGAGGTTCGATCCGTGGGCGGTCACAAAAGAGTATGGTGTGTATGTAGATTTTTTCATCCAGAATTTGCATGCGGTGGGCGCACTTCAAATAGGTACCAGGTGCCCGCAACTTGCACGGAGGATAGCAACTGCATCACCTAGATCGGATATAGACGAGGGGCCTTATTTGTGGTATATATTCAAAAAGGATGACTTGCGCATCAACGTGGATGGGACTCACTACGACCCTACTAATGGGTGGGGCCGAATCGACTGGTAACTCAAATATTTGTTTCGCATGGGGTGGATTTTTTACTTGAAACAATTTTTTTTTCCGTTTAGTTTGGTGGCGACACCAACAGAATTATTGCCATAACACAAATTTTTCTGTTGTTTTAGGGGTTTCTGGCATTACTTGGGAAACTTATGTAAATTTAGTAGATTAAAAAGCTTGCCATAACACAAATTTTTCTATCGTTTTAGGGATTTCTGGCATTACTTGGGAAACTTTCACGGCACTTGTCAATGTTCAACATGGACTTGCGTGTAACCTACAAATAAGAAAATTTAGCTTGTGGCACTGTTGTATAGAGGTGGACGAAGGCATGCTCGAGCAGGAGCTTAAGTTTTTTGGTTGGTGTGGTCAACAGTGGGTCGGTGGGGAGGGATTAAGATTCGAGGAATTGTTGCTGGGGACTTTGGAAGAGCACAAAACCTGCATTACATTTTTCGAGGCGAGGTACGACGAAGAGGTTGACTCGCCGTTCGCTTACTCGTTATTCCTGCTTCGGGCGCCCAGGTACGCACTTTGTGCCATGTGCCCCGTCATCCGACTTCAATTTTTGTTTTGGAACTGGTTACGTCAGCACGTCGAAGCGCACAAGTTTTTTTATAACCTCGAAGGTGTCCAGGAGGCCATGCGTACTTTTAAAACATTGATGGGGGCGTATTGGTTTTCCACACATATTCAATTCTACGCTCTCAAGTTGGTATATAGAGTAAAAAATGCAAGTTGTTGTTTTTGGAGAACGAAATGCGAAACTTACGAGATCCCCATTGCCTGCTTGTTTTGTCCCGAAACTTATAGAGACTTTTTCGAGCGTATGGCGTTAGGTAGTGATATTACTGCGAAGGGCAACTGCTACGATTTGAGGTTTGATTTGTGGTCTCCCACTGCCAAAAATTTGAATATTACGTTTGTTGATTTTTTTTACAAAACTTGCATATGGTAACCACGTTGCGATTGGGTGCCGAGTGTTTTATTCCCAAACCAAATTTTGGTCGGGTCCGTGGGTGGGAGGAGCCAAAATGTTTGTGGGAAGTTTTAGATGGAGTACGGGGCACTATAGAAGTAAGGTCGAATGAGATTAACGTATTCAGAAGATTTCTTTTTTGGTTTTGATTTAGGCGCATAAGTTGGTAAACCATGTAGATAACACAATTTATTTTGTTTGTTTTAGGAATTTCTGGCATTACTTGGGAAACTTTTACAGTACTGGGTGGGTAGATTATAAAACTTGCTATAACCCAAATTTTTCTGTTTTAGGGATTTCTGGTGTTACTTGGGAAACTTTCACGGCGCGTATCAACGGTCAACAGGGGCTTACAAACAGCCTACAAATAAAAAAATTTAGCTTGTGGCATTGTTGTTGCATAGAGGTAGACGAAAGCATGCTCGAGCTGGAGCACGAGCTTCTTGGTCGGCGTGATCAACGGTGGGTGGGTATGGACGGACCGAGATTCGAGAAATTGTTGCTAGGGACTTTGAAAGAGCACGGTACTTGCATTGCATTTTTCGAGGCGAGGTACGACGAGGAGGTCGACTCACCGTTTGCCTACTTGTCGTTCCTGCTTCGGGTACCCAGGTACACACTTTGCGCTGCGTGCCCCATCCTTCGACTTCAATTTTTGTTCTGGAACTGGTTACATCAGCACGCTAAAGCATACAATTTTTTTTATGACCTCGAATGCATCCAAGAGGCTATGCGTACTTTCAAAATATTGCTGGGGCGGCACTGGTTTTCCCCATACGCCCAACTCAACGCTCTTAGGTTGGTACATCGAGTAAAACGTGCAAGTTGCTGCATCTGGAGATGGAAATGCGAAATTTACAGCATCCCCATTGCCTGCTTGTTTTGCCCCGAAGGGTATAGAGATTTTTTCGAGCGCATGACGTTAGATAGTGATATGACTACAAAAGATGACTACGATTTTTTAACGTTCGATCCACAATCTCCCACCACCACCAAAAACTTGACGTTTGTTAATTTTTTCTCCCAAAACTTGCATATGGTAACCACGTTGCGATTAGGTGCCAGGTGCTCGTTGTTCAAACCAAATTATCTCGGCCCGCATCCCGGGTGGGGGGTAGCGCGATGTTTGTGGGAAATTATTTCCAGGGTGCGGAGCACCATACAAGTACAATCGCATGGAATTTCAATTTCCTATTAATTTGGCAAACCAAAATGCTTGCTGTAATGCAAATTTTTCTGTTTTACAGGGATTTCTGGCAAGCAGATACAAAATTTTTCTGTTTTATAGGGATTTCTGGTGTTACTTGGGAAACTTTCACGGCACGTGTCAACGTTCAACAGGGGCTTGCATGTAACCTACAAATAAGAAAATTTAGCTTGTGGCACTGTTGTCGTATAGAGGTGGACGAAGATATACTCGAGCGGGGGCACGAGCTTCTTGTAAATCTGGGGAGACCAAAATTCGAGGAATTGCTGCTGGTGACTTTGGAAGAGCACAAAACCTGCATTGCATGTTTCGAGGCGAGGTACGACGAGGAGATCAATTCACCGTTCGCTTACTCGTTGTTTCTGCTTCGGGTATCCGGGTACACATTTTGTGCTGCGTGCCCCGTCATCCGACTTCAATTTTTGTTCTGGAACTGGCTGCGTCAGCGTGCCGAAACATACAATTCTTTCTACGACCTAAAACGCGTACAGGAGGCTATGCACACTTTTAAAACATCGGTAGGGTCACACTGGTTTTCCAAACGCACTCAAATCTACGCTTTGACGTTGGTGAATAGAGTAAAAAATGCAAGTTGCTGGATCTGGAGAGAGGAATGCGACACTTACACCGCACCTATCGCTTGCCTGCTTTGTCCCGAAATATACAGAGATTTTTTCGAGCGTATGGCGTTAGGTAGTGATATTACTACGAAGGGTGACGACGATTATGATTTTTTAAGATTCGATCCGTGGTCTCCCATCACCACCCAAAACTTGTGGAATGTAACGTTTCTTAATTTTTTCTCACAAAACTTGCATGCGGTAACCACGTTGCGATTGGGTGTTGGGTGTTCATTTTTGAAAATGGAAAAACGGGCTTGGTGCCCTGACTTATGGGAAATTTTGGGTAGAATGCAGACCGAACGGAATTTTAATTACGTATTCAATTTCGTAGATTATGATTTATAAAGCTTGCCTCAGTAAAACTCTCTTATTCCGCATGTATTTCTGGACATAAAATTTTCTAAACGAAACTGAATTTGCAGGACGTCTGTCTACGATACGGACGACAACTATTTTCATCATATTTACAATCCCCGACGGCCATAAACCCAACCCAAATTTTTCTGTTTGTTTTATAGGGATTTCTGGCATTACCTGGGAAACTTTCACGGCACTTGTCAACGCTCAACGGGGCCATGCATGTAACCCGCAAATAAGAAAATTTAGCTTGTGGCATTGTATAGAGGTAGACGAAGGTATACTCGAGCAGGGACACGAGCTTCTCGGTCGGCAAGGTGAGCGGTGGGTAAATATGAAGGGACCGAGATTCGAGGAATTGTTGTTAAGAACTTTGGAAGAGCACCGGGCCTGCATTAACATGTTTGAGGCGAGGTACGACGAGGAGGTTGACTCACCGTTTGCCTACTCGTCGTTCCTGCTTCGGGTACCCAGGTACACACTTTGCGCTGCATGCCCCGTTCTCCGACTTCAATTTTTGTTCTGGAACTGGCTGCGTCAGCACGCTGAAATGTATAATAATACTCTCTGTGACCTCGAACGTGTGCAGGAGATTATGCGTACCTTCAAAACATTGGTGGGGCCGCAATGGTTTTCTGCACATATTCAACATCATGCCCTCAAGTTGGTACATAGAGTAAAAAATGTAAGTTGTTGCATCTGGAGGGGGAAATGTGACACTTACAAGATGCCCATCGCTTGCCTACTTTGCCCCGAAGCTTACAGAGACTTTTTTGAGCGTATGGCGTTAGGTGGTGATTTTACTGCATGTGACGATTATGATTTTTTAACGTTCGATTCGAAATCTCCCACCACCACCCAAAATTTGAAAAATATAACATTTCTTAATTTTTTCTCACAAAACTTGCATGCGGTAACCACGTTGCGATTGGGTTCCGGGTGCTCGCTTCTCGAAATGGAAAAACGGCCGTGGTGCCCTGATTGGGGGATAGCACACTCTTTGTGGAAAATTTTAGGCGGAATAAATGCGAAAATTGAAATTTCGGGTGGAGAAGTTTTAATTTTCGAGCAGTGCGTATTACCTAACCAACCTATTTTTTCGAGTTTATAGTAAGGGGATTTCTGGCATTATTAAATTGTTTTAAGGTGTTGCCATTTAAAATACCACGGGAAAAAATTTTCAACTTGTTGTTGTTGTTGTTGTACTGTTGTTTTACACTTGGATAACCCACCAACAAATTATTCTGTAAGATGACATGTAACAACAAACAAACACTACACAAATAAATTTTTTAGTTAGTTGATATGCTGTTCATTTAGTTAGTTTGCATAATTTTCCATTTAGAAAAAATGTCCCACAAACATCGCGCCTCGTCATAAAACAGATTACAGTCGTACCGTCGTTTGCCTCCGTGTTTTTTCTCTTCTAGAGTCGAGCACCCAATACCCAACCATCTCTGTACAAAAAAAATATTGTTCGAACCAAAGTTTCAACATAATTGTTAAACTTTTCAAGCTGGGCCCAGATAGCTTAGTTGACCAGCACAGCTGCCACTTCGGGAAAATTTTCAACTTATTATACAATTTTATTGTTGTTGTTTTGTAGGAGAGGATGCTGGTGGTGACAGCTGGAAACAACCGCCAGTTAGACTTTATAGCTTGTGGCATTGCTACCGCCTACCAAATAATAATCCACGCTACTGCGAGGCGCATTTTGATGAGGTGGCCGATTGGAGAAGTCACCAAATTTGTATAGATATGTTTAAAGCTAGGTACGAGATGGATACCAAGTCTGTATTTGTATATGACTTCTTTTTACTAAAGGCGACAATATTTAAGATGTATACGGCATGCCCCGTTCTTAAACTTCAGTTGTTTCTATTGATTTATTTCATGCGGGAGTTTCATTTGGGATGTCGCTATAATTTTAGCAGGTTGCGCAAAGTGTTTAGAAGAGTGTGTGAAAAAACTGGTTGGTTCGACGAAGCTCTCCAGAACAAGCTGGAGGAAATTGCGGCAAGTCGAAATTGGGATGGGTTAGGTCGAGCCGTGTCAGTCTCTTGTCTCGTCTGTCCAAGGTGGGATTTGAAATTTTTTGCACGAGTTATGAGGCGCATACCCAATAAAATTGCGACAAATACGCTAGATTGTAAAGATGGCCATTTTGTGTTCGGTGGTGGCCGCGAAGAGTTTAGAAATTTTTTTATTCAAAATTTCCACCACGTTAAAACCATACTCGACCTACGCGATACATGCACATTTCCAGGGGGTGTTGTAAGAAAAGGTTTTCGGTACCGCTTGTCTACTTTGCCGTGATTGTCTGGAGTTATTATAATATTCTATAACCTCATATTATAACTTCATACAACAACAAAAACTTAAGTCTTATACTCAAATAATTCAAAAACAGCAGTATTATATATATAAATTGTCCAAATTTTTATAGCGTGGTGTGGTTGGTTGGTTATGTATAGGGTTTTTATAGTGTGGTGTGGTTGGTTGGTCATTTATCATAACTCAATTTATTTGTTTTAGAGATTTCTGGCATCGCTTGGGAAACGTTCACGGCACTCGTTAACATTCAACGGGGGTTTGCGAATAACCTACAAATAAGAACATTTAATTTGTGGCATTGTTGCATAGAAGTAGACGACGATATGTTAGAGCGAGGACACGAGCTTCTCGGTCGGTGTGGTCATAGGTGGGTGGGTATGGAGGGACCAAGATTCGAAGAAATGCTACTGGGAAGTTTGGACGAGCACGGTACTTGCATTGCATTTTTCGAGGCGAGGTACGACGAGGAGGTTAATTCACAGTTTGTTTATTCGTCGATTTTACTGCGGGTGCCCAGGTACATACTCTGCGCCATATGCCCCGTCATTCGACTTCAATTTTTATTCTGGAGCTGGTTGCATCAACGCGCCGACAAGTACAATTTTTTTTGTAGTTTTAACCTGCACAGGAGGCCATGCGTACCTTCAAAACATTGCTGGGGCCGTACTGGTTTGACACATACACTCAATTTTACACTCTCAGGTTGGTAAATGGAGTAAAATGTGCAAGTTGTTGCATGTGGAGATGCGAAACTTTCGACATACCTATCGCTTGCCTGTTTTGTCCCAAAGCTTATAGGGATTTTTTTGAGTGTATGGTGTTAGGTAGTGATATTACTGCGGGGGATGGGGATGACTACGATTTAAAAATTGATTTGTGGTCTTCCACCACCACTACGTTTGTAAATTTTTTCTCCCAAAACTTGCATGTGGTAACCACGTTTCGATTAGGCAACAGGTGCTCGACGCTCAGCCACGATCTTCAAATGGGTCGGTTTCGTGGGTGGGGTGTGCCACTATGTTTATGGGAAGTTATTTCAAGCGTACGGAGAACCATAGAAGTAAAATCGGATGGAATTTCAATTTCGTATTAACAAATTAGACTAAATGGGATTTCAACTTGGCAAACTATTATAACACAAAATTTTTCTGTTTTAGGGATTTCTGGCGTTACTTGGGACCAAGCTGCTGGAGCACACGCTCCTCTCGCAGGATCCCAATATTGGCAACTTCACCTGGATCAACATTGCCGACTCGTCGACCAAGTTCAAGCTGACGCACGCCGGCAAACTCATCTTGACGGCCAACGTGTGCGGGGAGTACCAAACCGAGAGCAAGGTGCAATCAATCAAAAAAAACAAAATTAAGTTGACTTGGTTGATGCGTCTACAACATTACATCAAGCACCAGGATCAGGAGCAATTCGTGCCGTTGGACGAGGCGGAGATTCGCAGGCGGTTGGAGCGGTTTCACGACGACACGTCGAGGCGGTGTCACAAGCGAGATTTTTTCAACGTGGCCGGTCTCGAGAGCTGGCAGTACGAGACGCTGATGGATCTGTTCATGTTTAGACTGTGCATCCTATGCTGCGCCGACTACAGCTTGCTCCTCTGGCTGCTTAGGTTGCTCGCGCTCACCTTCACCGAACCCATCATGGGCAAGACCATCCTCATCTGCCTGGGAAAATCGTCCAACGGCAAAACCCAGTTTGCGGATTTTTTGAAAACGTTCTGAGTAGTGGTGGTGGGGGAGTTGACCAACAGAAAATGGGGCTCATGCCTTAAACTTGACGTAACGCCGCACAAAATATTTTTTAGTTGAAATTTTTGGTAACGCATTTTGATGTTTTGTAGCTGAATTTTCTACGTGGGACAAATTCACGATGCTCGCCAACTTGCAACTAAATCTTGCGGGCAAACAATTGCAAAAACGTAAATTTAGCTTGTGGCATTGTTACGTGGGGGCGGACGATTGTGCGTTTGACCAGCATTACGACATTTTACAAAATTGCAGCGAAACTGAGTTTATTAAACACGGGGCAAGGTTTATGAAAGATGTGGCGATGACTACGCGCAGGCACAGTAAATGCATCGAAATGTTCGAAGCCAGGTACGACGAGGAGGCCAACTCTCAGTTTGCCCTCTCGCTGTTCTTGCTGCGAGCTCCCAAATATGTGCTCTGTGCTCTGTGTCCCGTCCTCAGACTTCAGTTTTTGCTTTGGGGTTGGGCTCACAACCAAAAAATTATTTGTAACGACCTCGAGTGTATACAAAAAGTTATGCGTGATTTTAAGGTAACGTTGGGCCTGCACTGGTTCACTAGGCGCCTTCAAATGGTTGCTGTTAGGTTGGTAGACCGGTGCAAAGATGAAAGTTGTTGTTCGTGGATATGCGAAACTTACGAAGCGTCGGTCGCTTGCTTGTTATGCCCCCCATTCTACATAGGATTTTTCGAATACTAAAATTGCGTGGTGATCAACAGCTTGTTGTAGGCGACGACGACGATGATGATTTGAGGTTCGATCCGTGGGCGGTCACAAAAGAGTATGGTGTGTATGTAGATTTTTTCATCCAGAATTTGCATGCGGTGGGCGCACTTCAAATAGGTACCAGGTGCCCGCAACTTGCACGGAGGATAGCAACTGCATCACCTAGATCGGATATAGACGAGGGGCCTTATTTGTCGTATATATTCAAAAAGGATGACTTGCGCATCAACGTGGATGGGACTCACTACGACCCTACTAATGGGTGGGGCCGAATCGACTGGTAACTCAAATATTTGTTTCGCATGGGGTGGATTTTTTACTTGAAACAAATTTTTTTTCCGTTTAGTTTGGTGGCGACACCAACAGAATTATTGCCATAACACAAATTTTTCTGTTGTTTTAGGGGTTTCTGGCATTACTTGGGAAACTTATGTAAATTTAGTAGATTAAAAAGCTTGCCATAACACAAATTTTTCTATCGTTTTAGGGATTTCTGGCATTACTTGGGAAACTTTCACGGCACTTGTCAATGTTCAACATGGACTTGCGTGTAACCTACAAATAAGAAAATTTAGCTTGTGGCACTGTTGTATAGAGGTGGACGAAGGCATGCTCGAGCAGGAGCAGCGACATCCCAAATAAAACTCCCGCATGAAATAAATCAATAGAAACAACTGAAGTTTAAGAACGGGGCATGCCATATACATCTTAAATATTGTCGCCTTTAGTAAAAAGAAGTCATATACAAATACAGACTTGGTATCCATCTCGTACCTAGCTTTAAACATATCTATACAAATTTGGTGACTTCTCCAATCGGCCACCTCATCAAAATGCGCCTCGCAGTAGCGTGGATTATTATTTGGTAGGCGGTAGCAATGCCACAAGCTATAAAGTCTAACTGGCGGTTGTTTCCAGCTGTCACCACCAGCATCCTCTCCTACAAAACAACAACAATAAAATTGTATAATAAGTTGAAAATTTTCCCGAAGTGGCAGCTGTGCTGGTCAACTAAGCTATCTGGGCCCAGCTTGAAAAGTTTAACAATTATGTTGAAACTTTGGTTCGAACAATATTTTTTTTGTACAGAGATGGTTGGGTATTGGGTGCTCGACTCTAGAAGAGAAAAAACACGGAGGCAAACGACGGTACGACTGTAATCTGTTTTATGACGAGGCGCGATGTTTGTGGGACATTTTTTCTAAATGGAAAATTATGCAAACTAACTAAATGAACAGCATATCAACTAACTAAAAAATTTATTTGTGTAGTGTTTGTTGTTACATGTCATCTTACAGAATAATTTGTTGGTGGGTTATCCAAGTGTAAAACAACAGTACAACAACAACAACAACAAGTTGAAAATTTTTTCCCGTGGTATTTTAAATGGCAACACCTTAAAACAATTTAATAATGCCAGAAATCCCCTTACTATAAACTCGAAAAAATAGGTTGGTTAGGTAATACGCACTGCTCGAAAATTAAAACTTCTCCACCCGAAATTTCAATTTTCGCATTTATTCCGCCTAAAATTTTCCACAAAGAGTGTGCTATCCCCCAATCAGGGCACCACGGCCGTTTTTCCATTTCGAGAAGCGAGCACCCGGAACCCAATCGCAACGTGGTTACCGCATGCAAGTTTTGTGAGAAAAAATTAAGAAATGTTATATTTTTCAAATTTTGGGTGGTGGTGGGAGATTTCGAATCGAACGTTAAAAAATCATAATCGTCACATGCAGTAAAATCACCACCTAACGCCATACGCTCAAAAAAGTCTCTGTAAGCTTCGGGGCAAAGTAGGCAAGCGATGGGCATCTTGTAAGTGTCACATTTCCCCCTCCAGATGCAACAACTTACATTTTTTACTCTATGTACCAACTTGAGGGCATGATGTTGAATATGTGCAGAAAACCATTGCGGCCCCACCAATGTTTTGAAGGTACGCATAATCTCCTGCACACGTTCGAGGTCACAGAGAGAATTATTATACATTTCAGCGTGCTGACGCAGCCAGTTCCAGAACAAAAATTGAAGTCGGAGAACGGGGCATGCAGCGCAAAGTGTGTACCTGGGTACCCGAAGCAGGAACGACGAGTAGGCAAACGGTGAGTCAACCTCCTCGTCGTACCTCGCCTCAAACATGTTAATGCAGGCCCGGTGCTCTTCCAAAGTTCTTAACAACAATTCCTCGAATCTCGGTCCCTTCATATTTACCCACCGCTCACCTTGCCGACCGAGAAGCTCGTGTCCCTGCTCGAGTATACCTTCGTCTACCTCTATACAACAATGCCACAAACTAAATTTTCTTATTTGCGGGTTACATGCATGGCCCCGTTGAGCGTTGACAAGTGCCGTGAAAGTTTCCCAGGTAATGCCAGAAATCCCTATAAAACAAACAGAAAAATTTGGGTTGGGTTTATGGCCGTCGGGGATTGTAAATATGATGAAAATAGTTGTCGTCCGTATCGTAGACAGACGTCCTGCAAATTCAGTTTCGTTTAGAAAATTTTATGTCCAGAAATACATGCGGAATAAGAGAGTTTTACTGAGGCAAGCTTTATAAATCATAATCTACGAAATTGAATACGTAATTAAAATTCCGTTCGGTCTGCATTCTACCCAAAATTTCCCATAAGTCAGGGCACCAAGCCCGTTTTTCCATTTTCAAAAATGAACACCCAACACCCAATCGCAACGTGGTTACCGCATGCAAGTTTTGTGAGAAAAAATTAAGAAACGTTACATTCCACAAGTTTTGGGTGGTGATGGGAGACCACGGATCGAATCTTAAAAAATCATAATCGTCGTCACCCTTCGTAGTAATATCACTACCTAACGCCATACGCTCGAAAAAATCTCTGTATATTTCGGGACAAAGCAGGCAAGCGATAGGTGCGGTGTAAGTGTCGCATTCCTCTCTCCAGATCCAGCAACTTGCATTTTTTACTCTATTCACCAACGTCAAAGCGTAGATTTGAGTGCGTTTGGAAAACCAGTGTGACCCTACCGATGTTTTAAAAGTGTGCATAGCCTCCTGTACGCGTTTTAGGTCGTAGAAAGAATTGTATGTTTCGGCACGCTGACGCAGCCAGTTCCAGAACAAAAATTGAAGTCGGATGACGGGGCACGCAGCACAAAATGTGTACCCGGATACCCGAAGCAGAAACAACGAGTAAGCGAACGGTGAATTGATCTCCTCGTCGTACCTCGCCTCGAAACATGCAATGCAGGTTTTGTGCTCTTCCAAAGTCACCAGCAGCAATTCCTCGAATTTTGGTCTCCCCAGATTTACAAGAAGCTCGTGCCCCCGCTCGAGTATATCTTCGTCCACCTCTATACGACAACAGTGCCACAAGCTAAATTTTCTTATTTGTAGGTTACATGCAAGCCCCTGTTGAACGTTGACACGTGCCGTGAAAGTTTCCCAAGTAACACCAGAAATCCCTATAAAACAGAAAAATTTTGTATCTGCTTGCCAGAAATCCCTGTAAAACAGAAAAATTTGCATTACAGCAAGCATTTTGGTTTGCCAAATTAATAGGAAATTGAAATTCCATGCGATTGTACTTGTATGGTGCTCCGCACCCTGGAAATAATTTCCCACAAACATCGCGCTACCCCCCACCCGGGATGCGGGCCGAGATAATTTGGTTTGAACAACGAGCACCTGGCACCTAATCGCAACGTGGTTACCATATGCAAGTTTTGGGAGAAAAAATTAACAAACGTCAAGTTTTTGGTGGTGGTGGGAGATTGTGGATCGAACGTTAAAAAATCGTAGTCATCTTTTGTAGTCATATCACTATCTAACGTCATGCGCTCGAAAAAATCTCTATACCCTTCGGGGCAAAACAAGCAGGCAATGGGGATGCTGTAAATTTCGCATTTCCATCTCCAGATGCAGCAACTTGCACGTTTTACTCGATGTACCAACCTAAGAGCGTTGAGTTGGGCGTATGGGGAAAACCAGTGCCGCCCCAGCAATATTTTGAAAGTACGCATAGCCTCTTGGATGCATTCGAGGTCATAAAAAAAATTGTATGCTTTAGCGTGCTGATGTAACCAGTTCCAGAACAAAAATTGAAGTCGAAGGATGGGGCACGCAGCGCAAAGTGTGTACCTGGGTACCCGAAGCAGGAACGACAAGTAGGCAAACGGTGAGTCGACCTCCTCGTCGTACCTCGCCTCGAAAAATGCAATGCAAGTACCGTGCTCTTTCAAAGTCCCTAGCAACAATTTCTCGAATCTCGGTCCGTCCATACCCACCCACCGTTGATCACGCCGACCAAGAAGCTCGTGCTCCAGCTCGAGCATGCTTTCGTCTACCTCTATGCAACAACAATGCCACAAGCTAAATTTTTTTATTTGTAGGCTGTTTGTAAGCCCCTGTTGACCGTTGATACGCGCCGTGAAAGTTTCCCAAGTACTCGCTGGAAACCACGTAACCCGGGGTGCATTCCAAGGGGTGTACCCGAGCGACATGTTGGCCGACGTCGTCGTCGTGAAGAAACCTGCAGTGTTCGTGGCCAACACCGACCCATACGGCAAAGAGGGTCAACATTGGGTCGCCATACACGTGGACGCCCAGGGTTACGGACGGTACTTTGATTCGTACGGGATCGAACCTATCCGACCCTCCTTTCGTCGCTTTTTGGACCGTAATTGCATCCGGTGGGGGAGCAACTCTCGACAACTGCAGGGCCTCCTCAGCACAGTGTGCGGACAATACTGTTGCGTGTACCTGCATCATGCATGTCTGTCAACGTCGGAATATCCGTTTTACTCGCATTTCACCGATTGTTTCACGCAAAATGATCGGGAAGTAGTGCGCCTGTTTAACCACTATTTCCGATCACCCTGCAGAGCGTCGCCACTGCAGACACGTTGCAACCAGATTTGCCGCCCACGGTACAACAGCCACAAACACGCCCCTCCTCCTCCTTGTTGTTGCAGCTGCAGGAAATGACGTCGAACGGCGAGTTCCATAAGTACAGAGAGCGAGACGTGGATGTGACAGAGAGTCGAGCGGCGGAGGATGTCGGAGACGGACGTGCGAAGAAGAGGAAGAGGTTCAGCTGTGATGGAGCAGAAGGTGGCTGTGGTAGAGAGCGGGAAAGCACCAGAAGAAAAAGACAACGATTTCCAAAGCACATCACGTTCCCACCCTCCGAGCATCGAGTACCTGCTCAGCGACGCATTGGTGGAAATTACAAAAGACAGACGTAACATCATGAACAACGATTGGTAACAAAAACAGATCTGTCTCACCCCCCTACTCCTTGTTGTTTCAGTAGCAGCAGCAGCAGCAGATGTCGTCGTCGTCGAGCAGTGAGTCTGGTGACGCAACCCCATCGATGACGTGGCGGCGGCGGCGGCGCTGGCGGCGGGAGCGGCAGTCACATAAGTACAGAGAGCGAGACGTGGATGTGGGAGAGAGTCGAGCGGAGAGGGAGGATGTCGGAGACGGAAGTGCGAAGAAGAGGACAAGGTTCAGCGATGTTGACAGCGGAGGCGGCGGCGGAGAGCTGCGACAGCCGGGGGAGAGCACCAGAAGAAGAAGAAGACAACGATTTCGCCTACATCCAAGGGACCAAAAAGAGGAGCAGAGTACGTTCCGACGGTGGAGACGGTCTGTTCCTCCTACCCAGCATCGAGTATCTCACTCCGTCGCACACCAAATGCATCCTGATCGGTTATCGACGTGTTTTCGGCGGCGGCAGGGAAGCAGGATGTGTTCCTTGCGTGTTCCTTCGATCTCACCATCTGGACATCGCCGTCGAGTGGAACGTGTTCCGAAAATTCCTAGCGCTCGATCCCGCCCCTATGGCGCGATACTTCAAGACGGGCGAGAGGTACAGCTTCGACCTGAAACCGGACATCGCCGGTGAAGAAGAAGAAGAAGGCGAGGTTGCAGATCAGCAGGAGAAGTGTATGGCCATCGGTACCATGACGTTGTTCTCCAAACACCATCTCATGCTTATCGTGGGCGATAGGAAGATCCACTGGAACGAAGCTGAATTCTACCGTTATCTGAGCATCAGACGACTTCTGTCGGCATACATGACCTTCTACGAGCATCTCCACGAACATGTCTCAGCATGCGTGCAACGGCACGCCGAGGACGAAAGGATAACCAAGATACTTCCCCCTCCCCCTCCACGTCGCTCCATACTTCAACGTTTCCACAACGACCTTCTGCGCATCGTGCGTGCGCAGCTGCAGAAACCATAAATATAGTGAAAGCTAGGAGTTCGTCGCCCAGTGTGTGACTGCAGCAGCATGGAGAAGGTCGTTTTCGCCGTTGACGAGAGCCTGGAAGTGTCCGTGGTGGACAAACAGGATGCCACTTCGGTCGTCTTCCGCAAGGATGAGTCCACGGTGATCCTCGACACGGACAAGTACATCGAGCTCGTGAAGACTCTGTCACCGATATTGCATCTTTTCCACGAACGTCATCTGGATTGTTCTCGTCGCAGAAGCGTCAAGTTCGTCATCACCTCCACGTTCCGAGTGATCGTCAAAGATTGCATGAGTGACTTTGTGGTGATCCTCCAGGATGAGCACGGAAGCGTTGTGATGAGTGCCGCACAATGGGAAGAATTTCTGGAGCTGTATCATCCCATCATGAAGGCTTACTTCCGACGCTGGCATGCGCAGTGACAGAACCTACCAACACCTACTACTACTACTGACGACATGGACACCCCTTAACTACTTATGTCGTTCGTGATGCAGAACAGGCCTTCTACCACTACTACTACTTGTGGCACCCCTTAACTACTTATGTCGATGGTGATGCAGAACGTGCCTACTACCACTACTAGTACTACTACGAATACTGCTGCTGCTAATGATGATTTCTTATTTTGTATGCTTTTGTGTGTCAATTAAAATGATTTGTTCACATATATCCGTTGTGTTTCATTTCAACGCATCCCTTCCAGACGCACGGAGAGAGCGAAAGCGAGGCGAACCTCCCTGCGCGCGCGGCGGCCAAAGGCCGTCCAATGGCGCCAAAGGCGCAATTGGACGTCACTTTGCGTGATTCTCTCTCTCTCTCTCTCTCTCCTCCTAGCCGTAGCATAGTAGACTAGGTCGACTGGAGAGAAGAAAGAGCGTAGCATATATATATACACTTGTGTTAGCGCCGACCCTTATGGCGAAGTGGTTAGAGTCGGACGCCTCAGTAAGTGTCACACAAATACGTTAGTTTTGCCGACCCTTGTGGCGGAGTGGTTAGCACATGCCAGCCGGGAGGAACGACCTGGATTCGAATCTTCTCCTCCTTACACATGCATAAGTTAGTTTTTGCCGACCCTCGTGGCGAAGTGGTTAGCATACGCCAGAGGGGACCTGGATTCGAAGAAAAGACTCATTACGAATCTTCTCTTTACACACGCATAAGTTAGTTTTGCCGACCCTTGTGGCGAAGTAGTTAGCACACGCCAGCCGGGGGGAACGACATAGATTCGAATCAGCATGGATAGACTCAGTGCGAGTTTTCTCACCAAACAAAACAGTGTACATATACACAGCTATTCAAACTCTAGTTTGAGGTAAACAAACAAACACGCACAGCGTTCAGGGAAAAATTTTTTCTTTATTTAGTTTTGCACACACGTTCTACATTCTACGGTACATATCATACGCACTTCGCTTAGTGTAGTAGGACCTCATGGGTTCTCCACACACACACACACACACACACTTGCAAGAAAATGAAAAGAAATAAAACAGTTGTATTTGGAGGCACGACTTTATAGTTCTGAATATATCCCCTCTCGATTTGCTACATTCTGTAATAGTGTAGTAGGACCTTATGGGTTCAGCAAACAAAAACAAAAAACACTTCTATTTTGGGGGGCAGGGCCACCAGTTCTGAATATCCTTAGAGAATAACTACATTCTGTATTTAGCGGTGAGAGACTTATCTGCTCCCGCGAAGTTCTGCTTCTTGAATAGTTTATACAAATCATACGCACTTCGCATTGTATAGTAGGACCTTATAGGTTCCTCGTTCACAACTCTTGCAAAAAACATTTCTATTTTGGGACACGACTTCTGTAGTAACTGCATAGTCTGGTACAGGGCCACAAGTCCTTGAATATCCTTCTCGATTGATTGGGCTTTTGTCTCCAATGCTAGGATCAGGTTCTCGATCCCTCCTTCTTTCCTTGTCAGAGCTTCCAAATAGTATGCAGACTCGTCAATCTCGTTCTCACCACACCTTTCTCCCATCACGTGGATTCTTTTGCATGGTAGACAGTAGTCCCCGGGAAACAAAACTGGTGGCGATGTCTGCAAAGAAAACAATACACACTTGTAAATACAAAACATATTTCCTACTTCTTTTTTACTACATTTACCTATATTTTTTACAGGTTATCACCCGGGAAATTCTAGAAATAGAAACGGTTGAAGTAGGAGGGCGGGTCGTACGGAGGACCAGATGCGTTGTAGAAAGGGAGGGGAACGTGTATTACGTCCCACCCGATCACCCTTTGGTTCAGGGTGACGTCAACCTATTCATGGGCTGCCGTTTAGAACCCCAAGAACCCCAACGACGGCAGTATAGACCTCCCACACCTCACCCGCATGCACCGACACCCCCTTCCCCCAACCCGTCCTACAACTACTCCCCTCCACCTCCTAGAAACAACCACTCACCCCCGGACAGCTTGGCGGAGGAAGAGGAGGCCGTATTTCAACCCGTTGACGGTCTCCTAGTCCCTGATTTTGATGACCTACTACCATACTACCCCCAACAGTAGTAACCTATACCCTTCTTCCTACCTTCTTCCTACCTTCTCCCTCTATCCTTCATTTCCCCTTCTTTTCATCTACACGCTTACTTCTTCAAACAGAACCTCCCCGTAAGTACTTTTTTTATTTATTTTTTACTAACGACATATAAGTGTTATTATTTATTTGTACTCACCATCTTGTATTACTCGTTGAACAATTCTGATGCTAGCAGTGGGGCGTCCTCTCCTTCTACTTCCGCTATCACTTTCAACTCGTCCTTCCTTCGTCTTCTTCTTCGTCTACTGTAGCTCTCGCCGGCGTCGCTGCACTCGTTCTCGGCTGTATCGCTGTCTCTGTCGACCTCGTCACGATCCTGTAGCCAGTTAGACAATGTTTCACTTAGTTGCACTTTCTTTCTTTGCGGTCTCTCTCCGGCACGTATCTGTCTTCGCACCCTCCAGAGACTGTACATTAATTCGTCCAGCGGTAAACCCTCACCCGGATTCATTGCTATCGGCTTCACCAGATTACGGTTTGGATGTGTGGTATTCAATAGGAAATCCCCTAATGTGTGCTGCTCGGTGAGGCGTCCGTGGAACAGACTAGCAAATCCCAACATTTTTGACATAACATAGGATGCTTCCAGATTTGCTGTTTCCGCAGCAGCGGTCAGCAAATCCATCCTTGCCGTGTTTACTATGTACATATTTTGAAATGAACCATATCTAGCAACGCCGTGTCCCTCCATTTTACCCTGAAGAAACATTTCCAGAGTGGAAACGCGATTTCCGAACGGAACTGCAACACCATCTCTTTCCCCCATCGTTGGCACCTTTCTCCACAATATACTGGACATTACATTCATCCATACACCAAAGCTGGCGACCAAACTTTACATTTACTCTCTCCTCACAAAGACATTTTCCCTTTTCACCTATCGCGCTCGCTTCGTAGATATACAAAGGACCACACTCCTCCCCCTTCGTCTGCAAATCTCTGATCACAGTCATATCCCTAGTCTGAAAACTAAAGTGAAAATATGACGGGTGATATTTGTGTAACACAAACGATTCACACATTTCATACCCACCGCCGCCGCCGCCACCTTTCTTTGACGAAGCACTCACAGCTACCTTGCAACGAGCTGTTGGGGTGGTCCTACGAGGGACATACATCATATCCACATCCCCTTCCCTACATTCTACACTCGTTAATAACTCCCCATCAATACTAGCGGACTCCACATCTACACAGAAACGTATCCACGGACGCGCACAATTCATCTCTCTCTTAGACAACAACGATGAAGCCGCAACAACCTACAACGAAAACAGAAATACTCTGCGTTACACAACTTCCTTCTTGAATCTACATTCACGTCCGTCGTCAAAGGCAAAACAATCTGTACAATCACGAGTACTTTTATAACTAAACTCCCCGCAATAAACACAGAAAAAATCATCTGACAACCTCGTCCGCAACCCACCAGGCATAAACAAAAACTTGCCTTCGCGACGGAGCACATACATTCTATACTCGCTACAGTTCACATTCACACAGTAGTAACGAGCATACCCGTAATCTGGGAAATCAACCACTTGAACGTCTTTACAGTATGGACAGTGAATTGAACGACTACTTTTTACAGTCCCCACATACAACGACATCACAACCCACAAATCTCTTTCGGTAATGCGTAAGACAGACAGTATACACACCTCAGACTCAGCAGCAGCAGCAGCAGCAGCAGAAAAAAACTTCTCCACTCTCAGAGACAGACACATCGAACTCGTCGATGTCAAACATATTTATACCAACAAATCGTGGGAGACTCCTCCCCACACAAACACCGCATTGGTCACAACCACACGCCAACAACAACAACAACACCTGCACTCCCCCACAGAGATATATATTTGATCCACACACCTGCAATCCCCCACAGAGCAAAAAATTCGATCTGGTCAGATGCCAACGCTCGCCACACAGAGAGGTATATTTGAATTGGACACATGCCGCCAAAGCTACCCCTCCCCCATAGAGACACATTCGAACCGAACATCCGCCAGATGTCAACCAACCCCCACAGAGTATTATCTTTCATCACGTCCACATATCACGCAGAGCAAAAAATTCAATACTCACAGATGTCGACGCTCCCACGCAGAGCCTAAAAATATTCTATCCACACAGCTGCCGACACCACCTGCACTCCCCCACAGAGCATGCGCACGCATTCATCCCCCCACAAACACACAGCTACTATATAAACCACAAACACGCACACACCAAGCACACATCAGCAACGACAACACAACCAGAGACATCACCCAGTACAATCGATGACGTCACCAATCACCTATACAAACAATCGATCAATCAATCTATATTATTATCAATTATATTAACAACTATAATAAAGTTTAACAATACAACAATCTACAAACATATCATTTACATCAATCAATCACTATATTATTAGGACACCCACAAACCCTCCTTATTTGGAAACACCTATCAATCACTATATTAGGACACCCCACAACCCCTCCTTATTTGGAAAAAATATAAATAAATATGACACCTGTCAATCAATCAATCACTATCTTAGGTTAACAACACCCATATACCCTTACATACAACTCCTTATTTGGAAACAACCCCCACCCACACCTAATTAAAAAAAATCGATTTTCACCCAAAAAAATGTATTGATCACTTATCGATTATTGGAAATCGATTAAGGTAATCGATACTGATTGATTATCGCGCTATGGCTACCCCTTAACTACTGCGCATAAGTTGGTAAACCATGTAGATAACACAATTTATTTTGTTTGTTTTAGGAATTTCTGGCATTACTTGGGAAACTTTTACAGTACTGGGTGGGTAGATTATAAAACTTGCTATAACCCAAATTTTTCTGTTTTAGGGATTTCTGGTGTTACTTGGGAAACTTTCACGGCGCGTATCAACGGTCAACAGGGGCTTACAAACAGCCTACAAATAAAAAAAATTAGCTTGTGGCATTGTTGTTGCATAGAGGTAGACGAAAGCATGCTCGAGCTGGAGCACGAGCTTCTTGGTCGGCGTGATCAACGGTGGGTGGGTATGGACGGACCGAGATTCGAGAAATTGTTGCTAGGGACTTTGAAAGAGCACGGTACTTGCATTGCATTTTTCGAGGCGAGGTACGACGAGGAAGTCGACTCACCGTTTGCCTACTTGTCGTTCCTGCTTCGGGTACCCAGGTACACACTTTGCGCTGCGTGCCCCATCCTTCGACTTCAATTTTTGTTCTGGAACTGGTTACATCAGCACGCTAAAACATACAATTTTTTTTATGACCTCGAATGCATCCAAGAGGCTATGCGTACTTTCAAAATATTGCTGGGGCGGCACTGGTTTTCCCCATACGCCCAACTCAACGCTCTTAGGTTGGTACATCGAGTAAAACGTGCAAGTTGCTGCATCTGGAGATGGAAATGCGAAATTTACAGCATCCCCATTGCCTGCTTGTTTTGCCCCGAAGGGTATAGAGATTTTTTCGAGCGCATGACGTTAGATAGTGATATGACTACAAAAGATGACTACGATTTTTTAACGTTCGATCCACAATCTCCCACCACCACCAAAAACTTGACGTTTGTTAATTTTTTCTCCCAAAACTTGCATATGGTAACCACGTTGCGATTAGGTGCCAGGTGCTCGTTGTTCAAACCAAATTATCTCGGCCCGCATCCCGGGTGGGGGGTAGCGCGATGTTTGTGGGAAATTATTTCCAGGGTGCGGAGCACCATACAAGTACAATCGCATGGAATTTCAATTTCCTATTAATTTGGCAAACCAAAATGCTTGCTGTAATGCAAATTTTTCTGTTTTATAGGGATTTCTGGCAAGCAGATACAAAATTTTTCTGTTTTATAGGGATTTCTGGTGTTACTTGGGAAACTTTCACGGCACGTGTCAACGTTCAACAGGGGCTTGCATGTAACCTACAAATAAGAAAATTTAGCTTGTGGCACTGTTGTCGTATAGAGGTGGACGAAGATATACTCGAGCGGGGGCACGAGCTTCTTGTAAATCTGGGGAGACCAAAATTCGAGGAATTGCTGCTGGTGACTTTGGAAGAGCACAAAACCTGCATTGCATGTTTCGAGGCGAGGTACGACGAGGAGATCAATTCACCGTTCGCTTACTCGTTGTTTCTGCTTCGGGTATCCGGGTACACATTTTGTGCTGCGTGCCCCGTCATCCGACTTCAATTTTTGTTCTGGAACTGGCTGCGTCAGCGTGCCGAAACATACAATTCTTTCTATGACCTAAAACGCGTACAGGAGGCTATGCACACTTTTAAAACATCGGTAGGGTCACACTGGTTTTCCAAACGCACTCAAATCTACGCTTTGACGTTGGTGAATAGAGTAAAAAATGCAAGTTGCTGGATCTGGAGAGAGGAATGCGACACTTACACCGCACCTATCGCTTGCCTGCTTTGTCCCGAAATATACAGAGATTTTTTCGAGCGTATGGCGTTAGGTAGTGATATTACTACGAAGGGTGACGACGATTATGATTTTTTAAGATTCGATCCGTGGTCTCCCATCACCACCCAAAACTTGTGGAATGTAACGTTTCTTAATTTTTTCTCACAAAACTTGCATGCGGTAACCACGTTGCGATTGGGTGTTGGGTGTTCATTTTTGAAAATGGAAAAACGGGCTTGGTGCCCTGACTTATGGGAAATTTTGGGTAGAATGCAGACCGAACGGAATTTTAATTACGTATTCAATTTCGTAGATTATGATTTATAAAGCTTGCCTCAGTAAAACTCTCTTATTCCGCATGTATTTCTGGACATAAAATTTTCTAAACGAAACTGAATTTGCAGGACGTCTGTCTACGATACGGACGACAACTATTTTCATCATATTTACAATCCCCGACGGCCATAAACCCAACCCAAATTTTTCTGTTTGTTTTATAGGGATTTCTGGCATTACCTGGGAAACTTTCACGGCACTTGTCAACGCTCAACGGGGCCATGCATGTAACCCGCAAATAAGAAAATTTAGCTTGTGGCATTGTTGTATAGAGGTAGACGAAGGTATACTCGAGCAGGGACACGAGCTTCTCGGTCGGCAAGGTGAGCGGTGGGTAAATATGAAGGGACCGAGATTCGAGGAATTGTTGTTAAGAACTTTGGAAGAGCACCGGGCCTGCATTAACATGTTTGAGGCGAGGTACGACGAGGAGGTTGACTCACCGTTTGCCTACTCGTCGTTCCTGCTTCGGGTACCCAGGTACACACTTTGCGCTGCATGCCCCGTTCTCCGACTTCAATTTTTGTTCAGGAACTGGCTGCGTCAGCACGCTGAAATGTATAATAATTCTCTCTGTGACCTCGAACGTGTGCAGGAGATTATGCGTACCTTCAAAACATTGGTGGGGCCGCAATGGTTTTCTGCACATATTCAACATCATGCCCTCAAGTTGGTACATAGAGTAAAAAATGTAAGTTGTTGCATCTGGAGGGGGAAATGTGACACTTACAAGATGCCCATCGCTTGCCTACTTTGCCCCGAAGCTTACAGAGACTTTTTTGAGCGTATGGCGTTAGGTGGTGATTTTACTGCATGTGACGATTATGATTTTTTAACGTTCGATTCGAAATCTCCCACCACCACCCAAAATTTGAAAAATATAACATTTCTTAATTTTTTCTCACAAAACTTGCATGCGGTAACCACGTTGCGATTGGGTTCCGGGTGCTCGCTTCTCGAAATGGAAAAACGGCCGTGGTGCCCTGATTGGGGGATAGCACACTCTTTGTGGAAAATTTTAGGCGGAATAAATGCGAAAATTGAAATTTCGGGTGGAGAAGTTTTAATTTTCGAGCAGTGCGTATTACCTAACCAACCTATTTTTTCGAGTTTATAGTAAGGGGATTTCTGGCATTATTAAATTGTTTTAAGGTGTTGCCATTTAAAATACCACGGGAAAAAATTTTCAACTTGTTGTTGTTGTTGTTGTACTGTTGTTTTACACTTGGATAACCCACCAACAAATTATTCTGTAAGATGACATGTAACAACAAACAAACACTACACAAATAAATTTTTTAGTTAGTTGATATGCTGTTCATTTAGTTAGTTTGCATAATTTTCCATTTAGAAAAAATGTCCCACAAACATCGCGCCTCGTCATAAAACAGATTACAGTCGTACCGTCGTTTGCCTCCGTGTTTTTTCTCTTCTAGAGTCGAGCACCCAATACCCAACCATCTCTGTACAAAAAAAAATATTGTTCGAACCAAAGTTTCAACATAATTGTTAAACTTTTCAAGCTGGGCCCAGATAGCTTAGTTGACCAGCACAGCTGCCACTTCGGGAAAATTTTCAACTTATTATACAATTTTATTGTTGTTGTTTTGTAGGAGAGGATGCTGGTGGTGACAGCTGGAAACAACCGCCAGTTAGACTTTATAGCTTGTGGCATTGCTACCGCCTACCAAATAATAATCCACGCTACTGCGAGGCGCATTTTGATGAGGTGGCCGATTGGAGAAGTCACCAAATTTGTATAGATATGTTTAAAGCTAGGTACGAGATGGATACCAAGTCTGTATTTGTATATGACTTCTTTTTACTAAAGGCGACAATATTTAAGATGTATATGGCATGCCCCGTTCTTAAACTTCAGTTGTTTCTATTGATTTATTTCATGCGGGAGTTTCATTTGGGATGTCGCTATAATTTTAGCAGGTTGCGCAAAGTGTTTAGAAGAGTGTGTGAAAAAACTGGTTGGTTCGACGAAGCTCTCCAGAACAAGCTGGAGGAAATTGCGGCAAGTCGAAATTGGGATGGGTTAGGTCGAGCCGTGTCAGTCTCTTGTCTCGTCTGTCCAAGGTGGGATTTGAAATTTTTTGCACGAGTTATGAGGCGCATACCCAATAAAATTGCGACAAATACGCTAGATTGTAAAGATGGCCATTTTGTGTTCGGTGGTGGCCGCGAAGAGTTTAGAAATTTTTTTATTCAAAATTTCCACCACGTTAAAACCATACTCGACCTACGCGATACATGCACATTTCCAGGGGGTGTTGTAAGAAAAGGTTTTCGGTACCGCTTGTCTACTTTGCCGTGATTGTCTGGAGTTATTATAATATTCTATAACCTCATATTATAACTTCATACAACAACAAAAACTTAAGTCTTACACTCAAATAATTCAAAAACAGCAGTATTATATATATAAATTGTCCAAATTTTTATAGCGTGGTGTGGTTGGTTGGTTATGTATAGGGTTTTTATAGTGTGGTGTGGTTGGTTGGTCATTTATCATAACTCAATTTATTTGTTTTAGAGATTTCTGGCATCGCTTGGGAAACGTTCACGGCACTCGTTAACATTCAACGGGGGTTTGCGAATAACCTACAAATAAGAACATTTAATTTGTGGCATTGTTGCATAGAAGTAGACGACGATATGTTAGAGCGAGGACACGAGCTTCTCGGTCGGTGTGGTCATAGGTGGGTGGGTATGGAGGGACCAAGATTCGAAGAAATGCTACTGGGAAGTTTGGACGAGCACGGTACTTGCATTGCATTTTTCGAGGCGAGGTACGACGAGGAGGTTAATTCACAGTTTGTTTATTCGTCGATTTTACTGCGGGTGCCCAGGTACATACTCTGCGCCATATGCCCCGTCATTCGACTTCAATTTTTATTCTGGAGCTGGTTGCATCAACGCGCCGACAAGTACAATTTTTTTTGTAGTTTTAACCTGCACAGGAGGCCATGCGTACCTTCAAAACATTGCTGGGGCCGTACTGGTTTGACACATACACTCAATTTTACACTCTCAGGTTGGTAAATGGAGTAAAATGTGCAAGTTGTTGCATGTGGAGATGCGAAACTTTCGACATACCTATCGCTTGCCTGTTTTGTCCCAAAGCTTATAGGGATTTTTTTGAGTGTATGGTGTTAGGTAGTGATATTACTGCGGGGGATGGGGATGACTACGATTTAAAACTTGATTTGTGGTCTTCCACCACCACTACGTTTGTAAATTTTTTCTCCCAAAACTTGCATGTGGTAACCACGTTTCGATTAGGCAACAGGTGCTCGACGCTCAGCCACGATCTTCAAATGGGTCGGTTTCGTGGGTGGGGTGTGCCACTATGTTTATGGGAAGTTATTTCAAGCGTACGGAGAACCATAGAAGTAAAATCGGATGGAATTTCAATTTCGTATTAACAAATTAGACTAAATGGGATTTCAACTTGGCAAACTATTATAACACAAAATTTTTCTGTTTTAGGGATTTCTGGCGTTACTTGGGACCAAGCTGCTGGAGCACACGCTCCTCTCGCAGGATCCCAATATTGGCAACTTCACCTGGATCAACATTGCCGACTCGTCGACCAAGTTCAAGCTGACGCACGCCGGCAAACTCATCTTGACGGCCAACGTGTGCGGGGAGTACCAAACCGAGAGCAAGGTGCAATCAATCAAAAAAACCAAAATTAAGTTGACTTGGTTGATGCGTCTACAACATTACATCAAGCACCAGGATCAGGAGCAATTCGTGCCGTTGGACGAGGCGGAGATTCGCAGGCGGTTGGAGCGGTTTCACGACGACACGTCGAGGCGGTGTCACAAGCGAGATTTTTTCAACGTGGCCGGTCTCGAGAGCTGGCAGTACGAGACGCTGATGGATCTGTTCATGTTTAGACTGTGCATCCTATGCTGCGCCGACTACAGCTTGCTCCTCTGGCTGCTTAGGTTGCTCGCGCTCACCTTCACCGAACCCATCATGGGCAAGACCATCCTCATCTGCCTGGGAAAATCGTCCAACGGCAAAACCCAGTTTGCGGATTTTTTGAAAACGTTCTGAGTAGTGGTGGTGGGGGAGTTGACCAACAGAAAATGGGGCTCATGCCTTAAGCTTGACGTAACGCCGCACAAAATATTTTTTAGTTGAAATTTTTGGTAACGCATTTTGATGTTTTGTAGCTGAATTTTCTACGTGGGACAAATTCACGATGCTCGCCAACTTGCAACTAAATCTTGCGGGCAAACAATTGCAAAAACGTAAATTTAGCTTGTGGCATTGTTACGTGGGGGCGGACGATTGTGCGTTTGACCAGCATTACGACATTTTACAAAATTGCAGCGAAACTGAGTTTATTAAACACGGGGCAAGGTTTATGAAAGATGTGGCGATGACTACGCGCAGGCACAGTAAATGCATCGAAATGTTCGAAGCCAGGTACGACGAGGAGGCCAACTCTCAGTTTGCCCTCTCGTTGTTCTTGCTGCGAGCTTCCAAGTACGCGCTCTGCGTTCTGTGTCCCGTCCTCAGACTTCAGTTTTTGCTTTGGGGTTGGGCTCACAACCAAAAAATTATTTGTAACAACCTCGAATGCGTGCAAAAAGTTATGCGCAATTTTAAGGCGACGCTGGGATCGCGCTGGTTCTCTGCTTTTACCCACATTGCCGCCGTTAGGTTGGTAAGATGGTGTAAAGATGAAAGTTGTTGTTTGTGGCGATGCGAAACTTACGAAGCGTCAGTCGCTTGCTTGCTATGCCCCCCTTTTTACATAGGATCTTTCGAGTCTAGATTATTAAAATTGCGTGGTGATCAACAGTTTGTTGTAGGCGACGACGACGATGATGATTTGAAGTTCGATCCGTGGGCGGTCACAAAAAAGTACGGTGTGTATGTAGATTTTTTTGTCCAGAATTTGCATGCGGTGGGTACACTTCGAATAGGTACCGTGTGTTCGAGACTTGCACGGAGGGTAGCAACCAGATCAGATGTAGACGAGGAAACATCTTATTTGTGGTATATATTACAAAAGGACGACTTGCGCATCAATTCGGACGGATGTCACTACGATTTTACTAATGGGTAAAAGTAAATTTTATTATAAATTTTTAACTCAAAACTTGACTGTTATTACACATGTCACCGCATAGAAAGTTTGCTTGTTTAAGTTTGCTTGTTTGTGGTATCGAAGTAATTTTTGTTGTAACAAAAATTTTTGTTTAGCTTGGTATGCCCGGCCACCAAACAACCAACTAAAACATTCCCTGTCGGATACACACCAACAAGATTATTTAACACTTGTCTAAAAAATTTGTGTTGCAGGTACATTTTCTACGTGGGACAAATTCACGATGCTTGCCAACTTACAACTAAATCTTACCGGAAAACAATTGCAAAGACGTAAATTTAGCTTGTGGCATTGTTACGTAGGGGCGGACGACTGTGCGTTTGACCAGCATTACGACATTTTACAAAATTGCAGCGATACGGGATTTATTCGAAACGGGGCAAGGTTTATGAAAGATCTGGCGATGACTACGCGCAGGCACAGTAAATGCATCGAAATGTTCGAAGCCAGGTACGACGAGGAGGCCAACTCTCAGTTTGCCCTCTCGCTGTTCTTGCTGCGAGCTCCCAAATATGTGCTCTGTGCTCTGTGTCCCGTCCTCAGACTTCAGTTTTTGCTTTGGGGTTGGGCTCACAACCAAAAAATTATTTGTAACGACCTCGAGTGTATACAAAAAGTTATGCGTGATTTTAAGGTAACGTTGGGCCTGCACTGGTTCACTAGGCGCCTTCAAATGGTTGCTGTTAGGTTGGTAGACCGGTGCAAAGATGAAAGTTGTTGTTCGTGGATATGCGAAACTTACGAAGCGTCGGTCGCTTGCTTGTTATGCCCCCATTCTACATAGGATTTTTCGAATACTAAAATTGCGTGGTGATCAACAGCTTGTTGTAGGCGACGACGACGATGATGATTTGAGGTTCGATCCGTGGGCGGTCACAAAAGAGTATGGTGTGTATGTAGATTTTTTCATCCAGAATTTGCATGCGGTGGGCGCACTTCAAATAGGTACCAGGTGCCCGCAACTTGCACGGAGGATAGCAACTGCATCACCTAGATCGGATATAGACGAGGGGCCTTATTTGTGGTATATATTCAAAAAGGATGACTTGCGCATCAACGTGGATGGGACTCACTACGACCCTACTAATGGGTGGGGCCGAATCGACTGGTAACTCAAATATTTGTTTCGCATGGGGTGGATTTTTTACTTGAAACAAATTTTTTTTCCGTTTAGTTTGGTGGCGACACCCACAGAATTATTGCCATAACGCAAATTTTTCTGTTGTTTTAGGGGTTTCTGGCATTACTTGGGAAACTTATGTAAATTTAGTAGATTAAAAAGCTTGCCATAACACAAATTTTTCTATCGTTTTAAGGAATTTCTGGCATTACTTGGGAAACTTTCACGGCACTTGTCAATGTTCAACATGGACTTGCGTGTAACCTACAAATAAGAAAATTTAGCTTGTGGCACTGTTGTATAGAGGTGGACGAAGGCATGCTCGAGCAGGAGCTTAAGTTTTTTGGTTGGTGTGGTCAACAGTGGGTCGGTGGGGAGGGATTAAGATTCGAGGAATTGTTGCTGGGGACTTTGGAAGAGCACAAAACCTGCATTACATTTTTCGAGGCGAGGTACGACGAAGAGGTTGACTCGCCGTTCGCTTACTCGTTATTCCTGCTTCGGGCGCCCAGGTACGCACTTTGTGCCATGTGCCCCGTCATCCGACTTCAATTTTTGTTTTGGAACTGGTTACGTCAGCACGTCGAAGCGCACAAGTTTTTTTATAACCTCGAAGGTGTCCAGGAGGCCATGCGTACTTTTAAAACATTGATGGGGGCGTATTGGTTTTCCACACATATTCAATTCTACGCTCTCAAGTTGGTATATAGAGTAAAAAATGCAAGTTGTTGTTTTTGGAGAACGAAATGCGAAACTTACGAGATCCCCATTGCCTGCTTGTTTTGTCCCGAAACTTATAGAGACTTTTTCGAGCGTATGGCGTTAGGTAGTGATATTACTGCGAAGGGCAACTGCTACGATTTGAGGTTTGATTTGTGGTCTCCCACTGCCAAAAATTTGAATATTACGTTTGTTGATTTTTTTTTACAAAACTTGCATATGGTAACCACGTTGCGATTGGGTGCCGAGTGTTTTATTCCCAAACAAAATTTTGGTCGGGTCCGTGGGTGGGAGGAGCCAAAATGTTTGTGGGAAGTTTTAGATGGAGTACGGGGCACTATAGAAGTAAGGTCGAATGAGATTAACGTATTCAGAAGATTTCTTTTTTGGTTTTGATTTAGGCGCATAAGTTGGTAAACCATGTAGATAACACAATTTATTTTGTTTGTTTTAGGAATTTCTGGCATTACTTGGGAAACTTTTACAGTACTGGGTGGGTAGATTATAAAACTTGCTATAACCCAAATTTTTCTGTTTTAGGGATTTCTGGTGTTACTTGGGAAACTTTCACGGCGCGTATCAACGGTCAACAGGGGCTTACAAACAGCCTACAAATAAAAAAATTTAGCTTGTGGCATTGTTGTTGCATAGAGGTAGACGAAAGCATGCTCGAGCTGGAGCACGAGCTTCTTGGTCGGCGTGATCAACGGTGGGTGGGTATGGACGGACCGAGATTCGAGAAATTGTTGCTAGGGACTTTGAAAGAGCACGGTACTTGCATTGCATTTTTCGAGGCGAGGTACGACGAGGAGGTCGACTCACCGTTTGCCTACTTGTCGTTCCTGCTTCGGGTACCCAGGTACACACTTTGCGCTGCGTGCCCCATCCTTCGACTTCAATTTTTGTTCTGGAACTGGTTACATCAGCACGCTAAAGCATACAATTTTTTTTATGACCTCGAATGCATCCAAGAGGCTATGCGTACTTTCAAAATATTGCTGGGGCGGCACTGGTTTTCCCCATACGCCCAACTCAACGCTCTTAGGTTGGTACATCGAGTAAAACGTGCAAGTTGCTGCATCTGGAGATGGAAATGTGAAATTTACAGCATCCCCATTGCCTGCTTGTTTTGCCCCGAAGGGTATAGAGATTTTTTCGAGCGCATGACGTTAGATAGTGATATGACTACAAAAGATGACTACGATTTTTTAACGTTCGATCCACAATCTCCCACCACCACCAAAAACTTGACGTTTGTTAATTTTTTCTCCCAAAACTTGCATATGGTAACCACGTTGCGATTAGGTGCCAGGTGCTCGTTGTTCAAACCAAATTATCTCGGCCCGCATCCCGGGTGGGGGGTAGCGCGATGTTTGTGGGAAATTATTTCCAGGGTGCGGAGCACCATACAAGTACAATCGCATGGAATTTCAATTTCCTATTAATTTGGCAAACCAAAATGCTTGCTGTAATGCAAATTTTTCTGTTTTATAGGGATTTCTGGCAAGCAGATACAAAATTTTTCTGTTTTATAGGGATTTCTGGTGTTACTTGGGAAACTTTCACGGCACGTGTCAACGTTCAACAGGGGCTTGCATGTAACCTACAAATAAGAAAATTTAGCTTGTGGCACTGTTGTCGTATAGAGGTGGACGAAGATATACTCGAGCGGGGGCACGAGCTTCTTGTAAATCTGGGGAGACCAAAATTCGAGGAATTGCTGCTGGTGACTTTGGAAGAGCACAAAACCTGCATTGCATGTTTCGAGGCGAGGTACGACGAGGAGATCAATTCACCGTTCGCTTACTCGTTGTTTCTGCTTCGGGTATCCGGGTACACATTTTGTGCTGCGTGCCCCGTCATCCGACTTCAATTTTTGTTCTGGAACTGGCTGCGTCAGCGTGCCGAAACATACAATTCTTTCTACGACCTAAAACGCGTACAGGAGGCTATGCACACTTTTAAAACATCGGTAGGGTCACACTGGTTTTCCAAACGCACTCAAATCTACGCTTTGACGTTGGTGAATAGAGTAAAAAATGCAAGTTGCTGGATCTGGAGAGAGGAATGCGACACTTACACCGCACCTATCGCTTGCCTGCTTTGTCCCGAAATATACAGAGATTTTTTCGAGCGTATGGCGTTAGGTAGTGATATTACTACGAAGGGTGACGACGATTATGATTTTTTAAGATTCGATCCGTGGTCTCCCATCACCACCCAAAACTTGTGGAATGTAACGTTTCTTAATTTTTTCTCACAAAACTTGCATGCGGTAACCACGTTGCGATTGGGTGTTGGGTGTTCATTTTTGAAAATGGAAAAACGGGCTTGGTGCCCTGACTTATGGGAAATTTTGGGTAGAATGCAGACCGAACGGAATTTTAATTACGTATTCAATTTCGTAGATTATGATTTATAAAGCTTGCCTCAGTAAAACTCTCTTATTCCGCATGTATTTCTGGACATAAAATTTTCTAAACGAAACTGAATTTGCAGGACGTCTGTCTACGATACGGACGACAACTATTTTCATCATATTTACAATCCCCGACGGCCATAAACCCAACCCAAATTTTTCTGTTTGTTTTATAGGGATTTCTGGCATTACCTGGGAAACTTTCACGGCACTTGTCAACGCTCAACGGGGCCATGCATGTAACCCGCAAATAAGAAAATTTAGCTTGTGGCATTGTTGTATAGAGGTAGACGAAGGTATACTCGAGCAGGGACACGAGCTTCTCGGTCGGCAAGGTGAGCGGTGGGTAAATATGAAGGGACCGAGATTCGAGGAATTGTTGTTAAGAACTTTGGAAGAGCACCGGGCCTGCATTAACAGGTTTGAGGCGAGGTACGACGAGGAGGTTGACTCACCGTTTGCCTACTCGTCGTTCCTGCTTCGGGTACCCAGGTACACACTTTGCGCTGCATGCCCCGTTCTCCGACTTCAATTTTTGTTCTGGAACTGGCTGCGTCAGCACGCTGAAATGTATAATAATTCTCTCTGTGACCTCGAACGTGTGCAGGAGATTATGCGTACCTTCAAAACATTGGTGGGGCCGCAATGGTTTTCTGCACATATTCAACATCATGCCCTCAAGTTGGTACATAGAGTAAAAAATGTAAGTTGTTGCATCTGGAGGGGGAAATGTGACACTTACAAGATGCCCATCGCTTGCCTACTTTGCCCCGAAGCTTACAGAGACTTTTTTGAGCGTATGGCGTTAGGTGGTGATTTTACTGCATGTGACGATTATGATTTTTTAACGTTCGATTCGAAATCTCCCACCACCACCCAAAATTTGAAAAATATAACATTTCTTAATTTTTTCTCACAAAACTTGCATGCGGTAACCACGTTGCGATTGGGTTCCGGGTGCTCGCTTCTCGAAATGGAAAAACGGCCGTGGTGCCCTGATTGGGGGATAGCACACTCTTTGTGGAAAATTTTAGGCGGAATAAATGCGAAAATTGAAATTTCGGGTGGAGAAGTTTTAATTTTCGAGCAGTGCGTATTACCTAACCAACCTATTTTTTCGAGTTTATAGTAAGGGGATTTCTGGCATTATTAAATTGTTTTAAGGTGTTGCCATTTAAAATACCACGGGAAAAAAATTTCAACTTGTTGTTGTTGTTGTACTGTTGTTTTACACTTGGATAACCCACCAACAAATTATTCTGTAAGATGACATGTAACAAACAAACACTACACAAATAAATTTTTTAGTTAGTTGATATGCTGTTCATTTAGTTAGTTTGCATAATTTTCCATTTAGAAAAAATGTCCCACAAACATCGCGCCTCGTCATAAAACAGATTACAGTCGTACCGTCGTTTGCCTCCGTGTTTTTTCTCTTCTAGAGTCGAGCACCCAATACCCAACCATCTCTGTACAAAAAAAAATATTGTTCGAACCAAAGTTTCAACATAATTGTTAAACTTTTCAAGCTGGGCCCAGATAGCTTAGTTGACCAGCACAGCTGCCACTTCGGGAAAATTTTCAACTTATTATACAATTTTATTGTTGTTGTTTTGTAGGAGAGGATGCTGGTGGTGACAGCTGGAAACAACCGCCAGTTAGACTTTATAGCTTGTGGCATTGCTACCGCCTACCAAATAATAATCCACGCTACTGCGAGGCGCATTTTGATGAGGTGGCCGATTGGAGAAGTCACCAAATTTGTATAGATATGTTTAAAGCTAGGTACGAGATGGATACCAAGTCTGTATTTGTATATGACTTCTTTTTACTAAAGGCGACAATATTTAAGATGTATATGGCATGCCCCGTTCTTAAACTTCAGTTGTTTCTATTGATTTATTTCATGCGGGAGTTTCATTTGGGATGTCGCTATAATTTTAGCAGGTTGCGCAAAGTGTTTAGAAGAGTGTGTGAAAAAACTGGTTGGTTCGACGAAGCTCTCCAGAACAAGCTGGAGGAAATTGCGGCAAGTCGAAATTGGGATGGGTTAGGTCGAGCCGTGTCAGTCTCTTGTCTCGTCTGTCCAAGGTGGGATTTGAAATTTTTTGCACGAGTTATGAGGCGCATACCCAATAAAATTGCGACAAATACGCTAGATTGTAAAGATGGCCATTTTGTGTTCGGTGGTGGCCGCGAAGAGTTTAGAAATTTTTTTATTCAAAATTTCCACCACGTTAAAACCATACTCGACCTACGCGATACATGCACATTTCCAGGGGGTGTTGTAAGAAAAGGTTTTCGGTACCGCTTGTCTACTTTGCCGTGATTGTCTGGAGTTATTATAATATTCTATAACCTCATATTATAACTTCATACAACAACAAAAACTTAAGTCTTATACTCAAATAATTCAAAAACAGCAGTATTATATATATAAATTGTCCAAATTTTTATAGCGTGGTGTGGTTGGTTGGTTATGTATAGGGTTTTTATAGTGTGGTGTGGTTGGTTGGTCATTTATCATAACTCAATTTATTTGTTTTAGAGATTTCTGGCATCGCTTGGGAAACGTTCACGGCACTCGTTAACATTCAACGGGGGTTTGCGAATAACCTACAAATAAGAAAATTTAATTTCTGGCATTGTTGCATAGAAGTAGACGACGATATGTTAGAGCGAGGACACGAGCTTCTCGGTCGGTGTGGTCATAGGTGGGTGGGTATGGAGGGACCAAGATTCGAAGAAATGCTACTGGGAAGTTTGGACGAGCACGGTACTTGCATTGCATTTTTCGAGGCGAGGTACGACGAGGAGGTTAATTCACAGTTTGTTTATTCGTCGATTTTACTGCGGGTGCCCAGGTACATACTCTGCGCCATATGCCCCGTCATTCGACTTCAATTTTTATTCTGGAGCTGGTTGCATCAACGCGCCGACAAGTACAATTTTTTTTGTAGTTTTGAACGTGCACAGGAGGCCATGCGTACCTTCAAAACATTGCTGGGGCCGTACTGGTTTGACACATACACTCAATTTTACACTCTCAGGTTGGTAAATGGAGTAAAATGTGCAAGTTGTTGCATGTGGAGATGCGAAACTTTCGACATACCTATCGCTTGCCTGTTTTGTCCCAAAGCTTATAGGGATTTTTTTGAGTGTATGGTGTTAGGTAGTGATATTACTGCGGGGGATGGGGATGACTACGATTTAAAAATTGATTTGTGGTCTTCCACCACCACTACGTTTGTAAATTTTTTCTCCCAAAACTTGCATGTGGTAACCACGTTTCGATTAGGCAACAGGTGCTCGACGCTCAGCCACGATCTTCAAATGGGTCGGTTTCGTGGGTGGGGTGTGCCACTATGTTTATGGGAAGTTATTTCAAGCGTACGGAGAACCATAGAAGTAAAATCGGATGGAATTTCAATTTCGTATTAACAAATTAGACTAAATGGGATTTCAACTTGGCAAACTATTATAACACAAAATTTTTCTGTTTTAGGGATTTCTGGCGTTACTTGGGACCAAGCTGCTGGAGCACACGCTCCTCTCGCAGGATCCCAATATTGGCAACTTCACCTGGATCAACATTGCCGACTCGTCGACCAAGTTCAAGCTGACGCACGCCGGCAAACTCATCTTGACGGCCAACGTGTGCGGGGAGTACCAAACCGAGAGCAAGGTGCAATCAATCAAAAAAACCAAAATTAAGTTGACTTGGTTGATGCGTCTACAACATTACATCAAGCACCAGGATCAGGAGCAATTCGTGCCGTTGGACGAGGCGGAGATTCGCAGGCGGTTGGAGCGGTTTCACGACGACACGTCGAGGCGGTGTCACAAGCGAGATTTTTTCAACGTGGCCGGTCTCGAGAGCTGGCAGTACGAGACGCTGATGGATCTGTTCATGTTTAGACTGTGCATCCTATGCTGCGCCGACTACAGCTTGCTCCTCTGGCTGATTAGGTTGCTCGCGCTCACCTTCACCGAACCCATCATGGGCAAGACCATCCTCATCTGCCTGGGAAAATCGTCCAACGGCAAAACCCAGTTTGCGGATTTTTTGAAAACGTTCTGAGTAGTGGTGGTGGGGGAGTTGACCAACAGAAAATGGGGCTCATGCCTTAAACTTGACGTAACGCCGCACAAAATATTTTTTAGTTGAAATTTTTGGTAACGCATTTTGATGTTTTGTAGCTGAATTTTCTACGTGGGACAAATTCACGATGCTCGCCAACTTGCAACTAAATCTTGCGGGCAAACAATTGCAAAAACGTAAATTTAGCTTGTGGCATTGTTACGTGGGGGCGGACGATTGTGCGTTTGACCAGCATTACGACATTTTACAAAATTGCAGCGAAACTGAGTTTATTAAACACGGGGCAAGGTTTATGAAAGATGTGGCGATGACTACGCGCAGGCACAGTAAATGCATCGAAATGTTCGAAGCCAGGTACGACGAGGAGGCCAACTCTCAGTTTGCCCTCTCGTTGTTCTTGCTGCGAGCTTCCAAGTACGCGCTCTGCGTTCTGTGTCCCGTCCTCAGACTTCAGTTTTTGCTTTGGGGTTGGGCTCACAACCAAAAAATTATTTGTAACAACCTCGAATGCGTGCAAAAAGTTATGCGCAATTTTAAGGCGACGCTGGGATCGCGCTGGTTCTCTGCTTTTACCCACATTGCCGCCGTTAGGTTGGTAAGATGGTGTAAAGATGAAAGTTGTTGTTTGTGGCGATGCGAAACTTACGAAGCGTCAGTCGCTTGCTTGCTATGCCCCCCTTTTTACATAGGATCTTTCGAGTCTAGATTATTAAAATTGCGTGGTGATCAACAGTTTGTTGTAGGCGACGACGACGATGATGATTTGAAGTTCGATCCGTGGGCGGTCACAAAAAAGTACGGTGTGTATGTAGATTTTTTTGTCCAGAATTTGCATGCGGTGGGTACACTTCGAATAGGTACCGTGTGTTCGAGACTTGCACGGAGGGTAGCAACCAGATCAGATGTAGACGAGGAAACATCTTATTTGTGGTATATATTACAAAAGGACGACTTGCGCATCAATTCGGACGGATGTCACTACGATTTTACTAATGGGTAAAAGTAAATTTTATTATAAATTTTTAACTCAAAACTTGACTGTTATTACACATGTCACCGCATAGAAAGTTTGCTTGTTTAAGTTTGCTTGTTTGTGGTATCGAAGTAATTTTTGTTGTAACAAAAATTTTTGTTTAGCTTGGTATGCCCGGCCACCAAACAACCAACTAAAACATTCCCTGTCGGATACACACCAACAAGATTATTTAACACTTGTCTAAAAAATTTGTGTTGCAGGTACATTTTCTACGTGGGACAAATTCACGATGCTTGCCAACTTACAACTAAATCTTACCGGAAAACAATTGCAAAGACGTAAATTTAGCTTGTGGCATTGTTACGTAGGGGCGGACGACTGTGCGTTTGACCAGCATTACGACATTTTACAAAATTGCAGCGATACGGGATTTATTCGAAACGGGGCAAGGTTTATGAAAGATCTGGCGATGACTACGCGCAGGCACAGTAAATGCATCGAAATGTTCGAAGCCAGGTACGACGAGGAGGCCAACTCTCAGTTTGCCCTCTCGCTGTTCTTGCTGCGAGCTCCCAAATATGTGCTCTGTGCTCTGTGTCCCGTCCTCAGACTTCAGTTTTTGCTTTGGGGTTGGGCTCACAACCAAAAAATTATTTGTAACGACCTCGAGTGTATACAAAAAGTTATGCGTGATTTTAAGGTAACGTTGGGCCTGCACTGGTTCACTAGGCGCCTTCAAATGGTTGCTGTTAGGTTGGTAGACCGGTGCAAAGATGAAAGTTGTTGTTCGTGGATATGCGAAACTTACGAAGCGTCGGTCGCTTGCTTGTTATGCCCCCCATTCTACATAGGATTTTTCGAATACTAAAATTGCGTGGTGATCAACAGCTTGTTGTAGGCGACGACGACGATGATGATTTGAGGTTCGATCCGTGGGCGGTCACAAAAGAGTATGGTGTGTATGTAGATTTTTTCATCCAGAATTTGCATGCGGTGGGCGCACTTCAAATAGGTACCAGGTGCCCGCAACTTGCACGGAGGATAGCAACTGCATCACCTAGATCGGATATAGACGAGGGGCCTTATTTGTCGTATATATTCAAAAAGGATGACTTGCGCATCAACGTGGATGGGACTCACTACGACCCTACTAATGGGTGGGGCCGAATCGACTGGTAACTCAAATATTTGTTTCGCATGGGGTGGATTTTTTACTTGAAACAATTTTTTTTTCCGTTTAGTTTGGTGGCGACACCAACAGAATTATTGCCATAACACAAATTTTTCTGTTGTTTTAGGGGTTTCTGGCATTACTTGGGAAACTTATGTAAATTTAGTAGATTAAAAAGCTTGCCATAACACAAATTTTTCTATCGTTTTAGGGATTTCTGGCATTACTTGGGAAACTTTCACGGCACTTGTCAATGTTCAACATGGACTTGCGTGTAACCTACAAATAAGAAAATTTAGCTTGTGGCACTGTTGTATAGAGGTGGACGAAGGCATGCTCGAGCAGGAGCTTAAGTTTTTTGGTTGGTGTGGTCAACAGTGGGTCGGTGGGGAGGGATTAAGATTCGAGGAATTGTTGCTGGGGACTTTGCAAGAGCACAAAACCTGCATTACATTTTTCGAGGCGAGGTACGACGAAGAGGTTGACTCGCCGTTCGCTTACTCGTTATTCCTGCTTCGGGCGCCCAGGTACGCACTTTGTGCCATGTGCCCCGTCATCCGACTTCAATTTTTGTTTTGGAACTGGTTACGTCAGCACGTCGAAGCGCACAAGTTTTTTTATAACCTCGAAGGTGTCCAGGAGGCCATGCGTACTTTTAAAACATTGATGGGGGCGTATTGGTTTTCCACACATATTCAATTCTACGCTCTCAAGTTGGTATATAGAGTAAAAAATGCAAGTTGTTGTTTTTGGAGAACGAAATGCGAAACTTACGAGATCCCCATTGCCTGCTTGTTTTGTCCCGAAACTTATAGAGACTTTTTCGAGCGTATGGCGTTAGGTAGTGATATTACTGCGAAGGGCAACTGCTACGATTTGAGGTTTGATTTGTGGTCTCCCACTGCCAAAAATTTGAATATTACGTTTGTTGATTTTTTTTTACAAAACTTGCATATGGTAACCACGTTGCGATTGGGTGCCGAGTGTTTTATTCCCAAACAAAATTTTGGTCGGGTCCGTGGGTGGGAGGAGCCAAAATGTTTGTGGGAAGTTTTAGATGGAGTACGGGGCACTATAGAAGTAAGGTCGAATGAGATTAACGTATTCAGAAGATTTCTTTTTTGGTTTTGATTTAGGCGCATAAGTTGGTAAACCATGTAGATAACACAATTTATTTTGTTTGTTTTAGGAATTTCTGGCATTACTTGGGAAACTTTTACAGTACTGGGTGGGTAGATTATAAAACTTGCTATAACCCAAATTTTTCTGTTTTAGGGATTTCTGGTGTTACTTGGGAAACTTTCACGGCGCGTATCAACGGTCAACAGGGGCTTACAAACAGCCTACAAATAAAAAAATTTAGCTTGTGGCATTGTTGTTGCATAGAGGTAGACGAAAGCATGCTCGAGCTGGAGCACGAGCTTCTTGGTCGGCGTGATCAACGGTGGGTGGGTATGGACGGACCGAGATTCGAGAAATTGTTGCTAGGGACTTTGAAAGAGCACGGTACTTGCATTGCATTTTTCGAGGCGAGGTACGACGAGGAGGTCGACTCACCGTTTGCCTACTTGTCGTTCCTGCTTCGGGTACCCAGGTACACACTTTGCGCTGCGTGCCCCATCCTTCGACTTCAATTTTTGTTCTGGAACTGGTTACATCAGCACGCTAAAGCATACAATTTTTTTTATGACCTCGAATGCATCCAAGAGGCTATGCGTACTTTCAAAATATTGCTGGGGCGGCACTGGTTTTCCCCATACGCCCAACTCAACGCTCTTAGGTTGGTACATCGAGTAAAACGTGCAAGTTGCTGCATCTGGAGATGGAAATGCGAAATTTACAGCATCCCCATTGCCTGCTTGTTTTGCCCCGAAGGGTATAGAGATTTTTTCGAGCGCATGACGTTAGATAGTGATATGACTACAAAAGATGACTACGATTTTTTAACGTTCGATCCACAATCTCCCACCACCACCAAAAACTTGACGTTTGTTAATTTTTTCTCCCAAAACTTGCATATGGTAACCACGTTGCGATTAGGTGCCAGGTTTGATTTGATTTTGAATTTAAAATTTTGGGAGCGTCAGCACTTAGGCTATTTTGCTCCCGTCACATTATACGGGGGCCAGCCCCTTATCATTACAAATAACAACTCTAGCGTTGCATAACTAAAAATGTTAAAATGTTCTGACTTCTGTTAAAAGCTGAGGCCGTAAACGGGCACTCAGCACACACAAGGACAACAAACAGGACAAAACACACAAAATTATACTGGCCATATTGCCAGTCGCCAGAGCCTCGTTAGTCTTTAGTCCAGGGTGCACTACGTGGAAGTGAGGTTGACTTTTGGGCGCCTACGTGGAAGGTCACCCCTTACACCCCTAGGTGCCAGGTGCTCGTTGTTCAAACCAAATTATCTCGGCCCGCATCCCGGGTGGGGGGTAGCGCGATGTTTGTGGGAAATTATTTCCAGGGTGCGGAGCACCATACAAGTACAATCGCATGGAATTTCAATTTCCTATTAATTTGGCAAACCAAAATGCTTGCTCTAATGCAAATTTTTCTGTTTTATAGGGATTTCTGGCAAGCAGATACAAAATTTTTCTGTTTTATAGGGATTTCTGGTGTTACTTGGGAAACTTTCACGGCACGTGTCAACGTTCAACAGGGGCTTGCATGTAACCTACAAATAAGAAAATTTAGCTTGTGGCACTGTTGTCGTATAGAGGTGGACGAAGATATACTCGAGCGGGGGCACGAGCTTCTTGTAAATCTGGGGAGACCAAAATTCGAGGAATTGCTGCTGGTGACTTTGGAAGAGCACAAAACCTGCATTGCATGTTTCGAGGCGAGGTACGACGAGGAGATCAATTCACCGTTCGCTTACTCGTTGTTTCTGCTTCGGGTATCCGGGTACACATTTTGTGCTGCGTGCCCCGTCATCCGACTTCAATTTTTGTTCTGGAACTGGCTGCGTCAGCGTGCCGAAACATACAATTCTTTCTACGACCTAAAACGCGTACAGGAGGCTATGCACACTTTTAAAACATCGGTAGGGTCACACTGGTTTTCCAAACGCACTCAAATCTACGCTTTGACGTTGGTGAATAGAGTAAAAAATGCAAGTTGCTGGATCTGGAGAGAGGAATGCGACACTTACACCGCACCTATCGCTTGCCTGCTTTGTCCCGAAATATACAGAGATTTTTTCGAGCGTATGGCGTTAGGTAGTGATATTACTACGAAGGGTGACGACGATTATGATTTTTTAAGATTCGATCCGTGGTCTCCCATCACCACCCAAAACTTGTGGAATGTAACGTTTCTTAATTTTTTCTCACAAAACTTGCATGCGGTAACCACGTTGCGATTGGGTGTTGGGTGTTCATTTTTGAAAATGGAAAAACGGGCTTGGTGCCCTGACTTATGGGAAATTTTGGGTAGAATGCAGACCGAACGGAATTTTAATTACGTATTCAATTTCGTAGATTATGATTTATAAAGCTTGCCTCAGTAAAACTCTTATTCCGCATGTATTTCTGGACATAAAATTTTCTAAACGAAACTGAATTTGCAGGACGTCTGTCTACGATACGGACGACAACTATTTTCATCATATTTACAATCCCCGACGGCCATAAACCCAACCCAAATTTTTCTGTTTGTTTTATAGGGATTTCTGGCATTACCTGGGAAACTTTCACGGCACTTGTCAACGCTCAACGGGGCCATGCATGTAACCCGCAAATAAGAAAATTTAGCTTGTGGCATTGTTGTATAGAGGTAGACGAAGGTATACTCGAGCAGGGACACGAGCTTCTCGGTCGGCAAGGTGAGCGGTGGGTAAATATGAAGGGACCGAGATTCGAGGAATTGTTGTTAAGAACTTTGGAAGAGCACCGGGCCTGCATTAACATGTTTGAGGCGAGGTACGACGAGGAGGTTGACTCACCGTTTGCCTACTCGTCGTTCCTGCTTCGGGTACCCAGGTACACACTTTGCGCTGCATGCCCCGTTCTCCGACTTCAATTTTTGTTCTGGAACTGGCTGCGTCAGCACGCTGAAATGTATAATAATTCTCTCTGTGACCTCGAACGTGTGCAGGAGATTATGCGTACCTTCAAAACATTGGTGGGGCCGCAATGGTTTTCTGCACATATTCAACATCATGCCCTCAAGTTGGTACATAGAGTAAAAAATGTAAGTTGTTGCATCTGGAGGGGGAAATGTGACACTTACAAGATGCCCATCGCTTGCCTACTTTGCCCCGAAGCTTACAGAGACTTTTTTGAGCGTATGGCGTTAGGTGGTGATTTTACTGCATGTGACGATTATGATTTTTTAACGTTCGATTCGAAATCTCCCACCACCACCCAAAATTTGAAAAATATAACATTTCTTAATTTTTTCTCACAAAACTTGCATGCGGTAACCACGTTGCGATTGGGTTCCGGGTGCTCGCTTCTCGAAATGGAAAAACGGCCGTGGTGCCCTGATTGGGGGATAGCACACTCTTTGTGGAAAATTTTAGGCGGAATAAATGCGAAAATTGAAATTTCGGGTGGAGAAGTTTTAATTTTCGAGCAGTGCGTATTACCTAACCAACCTATTTTTTCGAGTTTATAGTAAGGGGATTTCTGGCATTATTAAATTGTTTTAAGGTGTTGCCATTTAAAATACCACGGGAAAAAATTTTCAACTTGTTGTTGTTGTTGTACTGTTGTTTTACACTTGGATAACCCACCAACAAATTATTCTGTAAGATGACATGTAACAACAAACAAACACTACACAAATAAATTTTTTAGTTAGTTGATATGCTGTTCATTTAGTTAGTTTGCATAATTTTCCATTTAGAAAAAATGTCCCACAAACATCGCGCCTCGTCATAAAACAGATTACAGTCGTACCGTCGTTTGCCTCCGTGTTTTTTCTCTTCTAGAGTCGAGCACCCAATACCCAACCATCTCTGTACAAAAAAAAATATTGTTCGAACCAAAGTTTCAACATAATTGTTAAACTTTTCAAGCTGGGCCCAGATAGCTTAGTTGACCAGCACAGCTGCCACTTCGGGAAAATTTTCAACTTATTATACAATTTTATTGTTGTTGTTTTGTAGGAGAGGATGCTGGTGGTGACAGCTGGAAACAACCGCCAGTTAGACTTTATAGCTTGTGGCATTGCTACCGCCTACCAAATAATAATCCACGCTACTGCGAGGCGCATTTTGATGAGGTGGCCGATTGGAGAAGTCACCAAATTTGTATAGATATGTTTAAAGCTAGGTACGAGATGGATACCAAGTCTGTATTTGTATATGACTTCTTTTTACTAAAGGCGACAATATTTAAGATGTATATGGCATGCCCCGTTCTTAAACTTCAGTTGTTTCTATTGATTTATTTCATGCGGGAGTTTCATTTGGGATGTCGCTATAATTTTAGCAGGTTGCGCAAAGTGTTTAGAAGAGTGTGTGAAAAAACTGGTTGGTTCGACGAAGCTCTCCAGAACAAGCTGGAGGAAATTGCGGCAAGTCGAAATTGGGATGGGTTAGGTCGAGCCGTGTCAGTCTCTTGTCTCGTCTGTCCAAGGTGGGATTTGAAATTTTTTGCACGAGTTATGAGGCGCATACCCAATAAAATTGCGACAAATACGCTAGATTGTAAAGATGGCCATTTTGTGTTCGGTGGTGGCCGCGAAGAGTTTAGAAATTTTTTTATTCAAAATTTCCACCACGTTAAAACCATACTCGACCTACGCGATACATGCACATTTCCAGGGGGTGTTGTAAGAAAAGGTTTTCGGTACCGCTTGTCTACTTTGCCGTGATTGTCTGGAGTTATTATAATATTCTATAACCTCATATTATAACTTCATACAACAACAAAAACTTAAGTCTTACACTCAAATAATTCAAAAACAGCAGTATTATATATATAAATTGTCCAAATTTTTATAGCGTGGTGTGGTTGGTTGGTTATGTATAGGGTTTTTATAGTGTGGTGTGGTTGGTTGGTCATTTATCATAACTCAATTTATTTGTTTTAGAGATTTCTGGCATCGCTTGGGAAACGTTCACGGCACTCGTTAACATTCAACGGGGGTTTGCGAATAACCTACAAATAAGAACATTTAATTTGTGGCATTGTTGCATAGAAGTAGACGACGATATGTTAGAGCGAGGACACGAGCTTCTCGGTCGGTGTGGTCATAGGTGGGTGGGTATGGAGGGACCAAGATTCGAAGAAATGCTACTGGGAAGTTTGGACGAGCACGGTACTTGCATTGCATTTTTCGAGGCGAGGTACGACGAGGAGGTTAATTCACAGTTTGTTTATTCGTCGATTTTACTGCGGGTGCCCAGGTACATACTCTGCGCCATATGCCCCGTCATTCGACTTCAATTTTTATTCTGGAGCTGGTTGCATCAACGCGCCGACAAGTACAATTTTTTTTGTAGTTTTGAACGTGCACAGGAGGCCATGCGTACCTTCAAAACATTGCTGGGGCCGTACTGGTTTGACACATACACTCAATTTTACACTCTCAGGTTGGTAAATGGAGTAAAATGTGCAAGTTGTTGCATGTGGAGATGCGAAACTTTCGACATACCTATCGCTTGCCTGTTTTGTCCCAAAGCTTATAGGGATTTTTTTGAGTGTGTGGTGTTAGGTAGTGATATTACTGCGGGGGATGGGGATGACTACGATTTAAAAATTGATTTGTGGTCTTCCACCACCACTACGTTTGTAAATTTTTTCTCCCAAAACTTGCATGTGGTAACCACGTTTCGATTAGGCAACAGGTGCTCGACGCTCAGCCACGATCTTCAAATGGGTCGGTTTCGTGGGTGGGGTGTGCCACTATGTTTATGGGAAGTTATTTCAAGCGTACGGAGAACCATAGAAGTAAAATCGGATGGAATTTCAATTTCGTATTAACAAATTAGACTAAATGGGATTTCAACTTGGCAAACTATTATAACACAAAATTTTTCTGTTTTAGAGATTTCTGGCGTTACTTGGGACCAAGCTGCTGGAGCACACGCTCCTCTCGCAGGATCCCAATATTGGCAACTTCACCTGGATCAACATTGCCGACTCGTCGACCAAGTTCAAGCTGACGCACGCCGGCAAACTCATCTTGACGGCCAACGTGTGCGGGGAGTACCAAACCGAGAGCAAGGTGCAATCAATCAAAAAAACCAAAATTAAGTTGACTTGGTTGATGCGTCTACAACATTACATCAAGCACCAGGATCAGGAGCAATTCGTGCCGTCGGACGAGGCGGAGATTCGCAGGCGGTTGGAGCGGTTTCACGACGACACGTCGAGGCAGTGTCACAAGCGAGATTTTTTCAACGTGGCCGGTCTCGAGAGCTGGCAGTACGAGACGCTGATGGATCTGTTCATGTTTAGACTGTGCATCCTATGCTGCGCCGACTACAGCTTGCTCCTCTGGCTGCTTAGGTTGCTCGCGCTCACCTTCACCGAACCCATCATGGGCAAGACCATCCTCATCTGCCTGGGAAAATCGTCCAACGGCAAAACCCAGTTTGCGGATTTTTTGAAAACGTTCTGAGTAGTGGTGGTGGGGGAGTTGACCAACAGAAAATGGGGCTCATGCCTTAAACTTGACGTAACGCCGCACAAAATATTTTTTAGTTGAAATTTTTGGTAACGCATTTTGATGTTTTGTAGCTGAATTTTCTACGTGGGACAAATTCACGATGCTCGCCAACTTGCAACTAAATCTTGCGGGCAAACAATTGCAAAAACGTAAATTTAGCTTGTGGCATTGTTACGTGGGGGCGGACGATTGTGCGTTTGACCAGCATTACGACATTTTACAAAATTGCAGCGAAACTGAGTTTATTAAACACGGGGCAAGGTTTATGAAAGATGTGGCGATGACTACGCGCAGGCACAGTAAATGCATCGAAATGTTCGAAGCCAGGTACGACGAGGAGGCCAACTCTCAGTTTGCCCTCTCGTTGTTCTTGCTGCGAGCTTCCAAGTACGCGCTCTGCGTTCTGTGTCCCGTCCTCAGACTTCAGTTTTTGCTTTGGGGTTGGGCTCACAACCAAAAAATTATTTGTAACAACCTCGAATGCGTGCAAAAAGTTATGCGCAATTTTAAGGCGACGCTGGGATCGCGCTGGTTCTCTGCTTTTACCCACATTGCCGCCGTTAGGTTGGTAAGATGGTGTAAAGATGAAAGTTGTTGTTTGTGGCGATGCGAAACTTACGAAGCGTCAGTCGCTTGCTTGCTATGCCCCCCTTTTTACATAGGATCTTTCGAGTCTAGATTATTAAAATTGCGTGGTGATCAACAGTTTGTTGTAGGCGACGACGACGATGATGATTTGAAGTTCGATCCGTGGGCGGTCACAAAAAAGTACGGTGTGTATGTAGATTTTTTTGTCCAGAATTTGCATGCGGTGGGTACACTTCGAATAGGTACCGTGTGTTCGAGACTTGCACGGAGGGTAGCAACCAGATCAGATGTAGACGAGGAAACATCTTATTTGTGGTATATATTACAAAAGGACGACTTGCGCATCAATTCGGACGGATGTCACTACGATTTTACTAATGGGTAAAAGTAAATTTTATTATAAATTTTTAACTCAAAACTTGACTGTTATTACACATGTCACCGCATAGAAAGTTTGCTTGTTTAAGTTTGCTTGTTTGTGGTATCGAAGTAATTTTTGTTGTAACAAAAATTTTTGTTTAGCTTGGTATGCCCGGCCACCAAACAACCAACTAAAACATTCCCTGTCGGATACACACCAACAAGATTATTTAACACTTGTCTAAAAAATTTGTGTTGCAGGTACATTTTCTACGTGGGACAAATTCACGATGCTTGCCAACTTACAACTAAATCTTACCGGAAAACAATTGCAAAGACGTAAATTTAGCTTGTGGCATTGTTACGTAGGGGCGGACGACTGTGCGTTTGACCAGCATTACGACATTTTACAAAATTGCAGCGATACGGGATTTATTCGAAACGGGGCAAGGTTTATGAAAGATCTGGCGATGACTACGCGCAGGCACAGTAAATGCATCGAAATGTTCGAAGCCAGGTACGACGAGGAGGCCAACTCTCAGTTTGCCCTCTCGCTGTTCTTGCTGCGAGCTCCCAAATATGTGCTCTGTGCTCTGTGTCCCGTCCTCAGACTTCAGTTTTTGCTTTGGGGTTGGGCTCACAACCAAAAATTATTTGTAACGACCTCGAGTGTATACAAAAAGTTATGCGTGATTTTAAGGTAACGTTGGGCCTGCACTGGTTCACTAGGCGCCTTCAAATGGTTGCTGTTAGGTTGGTAGACCGGTGCAAAGATGAAAGTTGTTGTTCGTGGATATGCGAAACTTACGAAGCGTCGGTCGCTTGCTTGTTATGCCCCCCATTCTACATAGGATTTTTCGAATACTAAAATTGCGTGGTGATCAACAGCTTGTTGTAGGCGACGACGACGATGATGATTTGAGGTTCGATCCGTGGGCGGTCACAAAAGAGTATGGTGTGTATGTAGATTTTTTCATCCAGAATTTGCATGCGGTGGGCGCACTTCAAATAGGTACCAGGTGCCCGCAACTTGCACGGAGGATAGCAACTGCATCACCTAGATCGGATATAGACGAGGGGCCTTATTTGTGGTATATATTCAAAAAGGATGACTTGCGCATCAACGTGGATGGGACTCACTACGACCCTACTAATGGGTGGGGCCGAATCGACTGGTAACTCAAATATTTGTTTCGCATGGGGTGGATTTTTTACTTGAAACAATTTTTTTTTCCGTTTAGTTTGGTGGCGACACCAACAGAATTATTGCCATAACACAAATTTTTCTGTTGTTTTAGGGGTTTCTGGCATTACTTGGGAAACTTATGTAAATTTAGTAGATTAAAAAGCTTGCCATAACACAAATTTTTCTATCGTTTTAGGGATTTCTGGCATTACTTGGGAAACTTTCACGGCACTTGTCAATGTTCAACATGGACTTGCGTGTAACCTACAAATAAGAAAATTTAGCTTGTGGCACTGTTGTATAGAGGTGGACGAAGGCATGCTCGAGCAGGAGCTTAAGTTTTTTGGTTGGTGTGGTCAACAGTGGGTCGGTGGGGAGGGATTAAGATTCGAGGAATTGTTGCTGGGGACTTTGGAAGAGCACAAAACCTGCATTACATTTTTCGAGGCGAGGTACGACGAAGAGGTTGACTCGCCGTTCGCTTACTCGTTATTCCTGCTTCGGGCGCCCAGGTACGCACTTTGTGCCATGTGCCCCGTCATCCGACTTCAATTTTTGTTTTGGAACTGGTTACGTCAGCACGTCGAAGCGCACAAGTTTTTTTATAACCTCGAAGGTGTCCAGGAGGCCATGCGTACTTTTAAAACATTGATGGGGGCGTATTGGTTTTCCACACATATTCAATTCTACGCTCTCAAGTTGGTATATAGAGTAAAAAATGCAAGTTGTTGTTTTTGGAGAACGAAATGCGAAACTTACGAGATCCCCATTGCCTGCTTGTTTTGTCCCGAAACTTATAGAGACTTTTTCGAGCGTATGGCGTTAGGTAGTGATATTACTGCGAAGGGCAACTGCTACGATTTGTGGTTTGATTTGTGGTCTCCCACTGCCAAAAATTTGAATATTACGTTTGTTGATTTTTTTTTACAAAACTTGCATATGGTAACCACGTTGCGATTGGGTGCCGAGTGTTTTATTCCCAAACAAAATTTTGGTCGGGTCCGTGGGTGGGAGGAGCCAAAATGTTTGTGGGAAGTTTTAGATGGAGTACGGGGCACTATAGAAGTAAGGTCGAATGAGATTAACGTATTCAGAAGATTTCTTTTTTGGTTTTGATTTAGGCGCATAAGTTGGTAAACCATGTAGATAACACAATTTATTTTGTTTGTTTTAGGAATTTCTGGCATTACTTGGGAAACTTTTACAGTACTGGGTGGGTAGATTATAAAACTTGCTATAACCCAAATTTTTCTGTTTTAGGGATTTCTGGTGTTACTTGGGAAACTTTCACGGCGCGTATCAACGGTCAACAGGGGCTTACAAACAGCCTACAAATAAAAAAATTTAGCTTGTGGCATTGTTGTTGCATAGAGGTAGACGAAAGCATGCTCGAGCTGGAGCACGAGCTTCTTGGTCGGCGTGATCAACGGTGGGTGGGTATGGACGGACCGAGATTCGAGAAATTGTTGCTAGGGACTTTGAAAGAGCACGGTACTTGCATTGCATTTTTCGAGGCGAGGTACGACGAGGAGGTCGACTCACCGTTTGCCTACTTGTCGTTCCTGCTTCGGGTACCCAGGTACACACTTTGCGCTGCGTGCCCCATCCTTCGACTTCAATTTTTGTTCTGGAACTGGTTACATCAGCACGCTAAAGCATACAATTTTTTTTATGACCTCGAATGCATCCAAGAGGCTATGCGTACTTTCAAAATATTGCTGGGGCGGCACTGGTTTTCCCCATACGCCCAACTCAACGCTCTTAGGTTGGTACATCGAGTAAAACGTGCAAGTTGCTGCATCTGGAGATGGAAATGCGAAATTTACAGCATCCCCATTGCCTGCTTGTTTTGCCCCGAAGGGTATAGAGATTTTTTCGAGCGCATGACGTTAGATAGTGATATGACTACAAAAGATGACTACGATTTTTTAACGTTCGATCCACAATCTCCCACCACCACCAAAAACTTGACGTTTGTTAATTTTTTCTCCCAAAACTTGCATATGGTAACCACGTTGCGATTAGGTGCCAGGTGCTCGTTGTTCAAACCAAATTATCTCGGCCCGCATCCCGGGTGGGGGGTAGCGCGATGTTTGTGGGAAATTATTTCCAGGGTGCGGAGCACCATACAAGTACAATCGCATGGAATTTCAATTTCCTATTAATTTGGCAAACCAAAATGCTTGCTGTAATGCAAATTTTTCTGTTTTATAGGGATTTCTGGCAAGCAGATACAAAATTTTTCTGTTTTATAGGGATTTCTGGTGTTACTTGGGAAACTTTCACGGCACGTGTCAACGTTCAACAGGGGCTTGCATGTAACCTACAAATAAGAAAATTTAGCTTGTGGCACTGTTGTCGTATAGAGGTGGACGAAGATATACTCCAGCGGGGGCACGAGCTTCTTGTAAATCTGGGGAGACCAAAATTCGAGGAATTGCTGCTGGTGACTTTGGAAGAGCACAAAACCTGCATTGCATGTTTTGAGGCGAGGTACGACGAGGAGATCAATTCACCGTTCGCTTACTCGTTGTTTCTGCTTCGGGTATCCGGGTACACATTTTGTGCTGCGTGCCCCGTCATCCGACTTCAATTTTTGTTCTGGAACTGGCTGCGTCAGCGTGCCGAAACATACAATTCTTTCTACGACCTAAAACGCGTACAGGAGGCTATGCACACTTTTAAAACATCGGTAGGGTCACACTGGTTTTCCAAACGCACTCAAATCTACGCTTTGACGTTGGTGAATAGAGTAAAAAATGCAAGTTGCTGGATCTGGAGAGAGGAATGCGACACTTACACCGCACCTATCGCTTGCCTGCTTTGTCCCGAAATATACAGAGATTTTTTCGAGCGTATGGCGTTAGGTAGTGATATTACTACGAAGGGTGACGACGATTATGATTTTTTAAGATTCGATCCGTGGTCTCCCATCACCACCCAAAACTTGTGGAATGTAACGTTTCTTAATTTTTTCTCACAAAACTTGCATGCGGTAACCACGTTGCGATTGGGTGTTGGGTGTTCATTTTTGAAAATGGAAAAACGGGCTTGGTGCCCTGACTTATGGGAAATTTTGGGTAGAATGCAGACCGAACGGAATTTTAATTACGTATTCAATTTCGTAGATTATGATTTATAAAGCTTGCCTCAGTAAAACTCTCTTATTCCGCATGTATTTCTGGACATAAAATTTTCTAAACGAAACTGAATTTGCAGGACGTCTGTCTACGATACGGACGACAACTATTTTCATCATATTTACAATCCCCGACGGCCATAAACCCAACCCAAATTTTTCTGTTTGTTTTATAGGGATTTCTGGCATTACCTGGGAAACTTTCACGGCACTTGTCAACGCTCAACGGGGCCATGCATGTAACCCGCAAATAAGAAAATTTAGCTTGTGGCATTGTTGTATAGAGGTAGACGAAGGTATACTCGAGCAGGGACACGAGCTTCTCGGTCGGCAAGGTGAGCGGTGGGTAAATATGAAGGGACCGAGATTCGAGGAATTGTTGTTAAGAACTTTGGAAGAGCACCGGGCCTGCATTAACATGTTTGAGGCGAGGTACGACGAGGAGGTTGACTCACCGTTTGCCTACTCGTCGTTCCTGCTTCGGGTACCCAGGTACACACTTTGCGCTGCATGCCCCGTTCTCCGACTTCAATTTTTGTTCTGGAACTGGCTGCGTCAGCACGCTGAAATGTATAATAATTCTCTCTGTGACCTCGAACGTGTGCAGGAGATTATGCGTACCTTCAAAACATTGGTGGGGCCGCAATGGTTTTCTGCACATATTCAACATCATGCCCTCAAGTTGGTACATAGAGTAAAAAATGTAAGTTGTTGCATCTGGAGGGGGAAATGTGACACTTACAAGATGCCCATCGCTTGCCTACTTTGCCCCGAAGCTTACAGAGACTTTTTTGAGCGTATGGCGTTAGGTGGTGATTTTACTGCATGTGACGATTATGATTTTTTAACGTTCGATTCGAAATCTCCCACCACCACCCAAAATTTGAAAAATATAACATTTCTTAATTTTTTCTCACAAAACTTGCATGCGGTAACCACGTTGCGATTGGGTTCCGGGTGCTCGCTTCTCGAAATGGAAAAACGGCCGTGGTGCCCTGATTGGGGGATAGCACACTCTTTGTGGAAAATTTTAGGCGGAATAAATGCGAAAATTGAAATTTCGGGTGGAGAAGTTTTAATTTTCGAGCAGTGCGTATTACCTAACCAACCTATTTTTTCGAGTTTATAGTAAGGGGATTTCTGGCATTATTAAATTGTTTTAAGGTGTTGCCATTTAAAATACCACGGGAAAAAATTTTCAACTTGTTGTTGTTGTTGTTGTACTGTTGTTTTACACTTGGATAACCCACCAACAAATTATTCTGTAAGATGACATGTAACAACAAACAAACACTACACAAATAAATTTTTTAGTTAGTTGATATGCTGTTCATTTAGTTAGTTTGCATAATTTTCCATTTAGAAAAAATGTCCCACAAACATCGCGCCTCGTCATAAAACAGATTACAGTCGTACCGTCGTTTGCCTCCGTGTTTTTTCTCTTCTAGAGTCGAGCACCCAATACCCAACCATCTCTGTACAAAAAAAAATATTGTTCGAACCAAAGTTTCAACATAATTGTTAAACTTTTCAAGCTGGGCCCAGATAGCTTAGTTGACCAGCACAGCTGCCACTTCGGGAAAATTTTCAACTTATTATACAATTTTATTGTTGTTGTTTTGTAGGAGAGGATGCTGGTGGTGACAGCTGGAAACAACCGCCAGTTAGACTTTATAGCTTGTGGCATTGCTACCGCCTACCAAATAATAATCCACGCTACTGCGAGGCGCATTTTGATGAGGTGGCCGATTGGAGAAGTCACCAAATTTGTATAGATATGTTTAAAGCTAGGTACGAGATGGATACCAAGTCTGTATTTGTATATGACTTCTTTTTACTAAAGGCGACAATATTTAAGATGTATATGGCATGCCCCGTTCTTAAACTTCAGTTGTTTCTATTGATTTATTTCATGCGGGAGTTTCATTTGGGATGTCGCTATAATTTTAGCAGGTTGCGCAAAGTGTTTAGAAGAGTGTGTGAAAAAACTGGTTGGTTCGACGAAGCTCTCCAGAACAAGCTGGAGGAAATTGCGGCAAGTCGAAATTGGGATGGGTTAGGTCGAGCCGTGTCAGTCTCTTGTCTCGTCTGTCCAAGGTGGGATTTGAAATTTTTTGCACGAGTTATGAGGCGCATACCCAATAAAATTGCGACAAATACGCTAGATTGTAAAGATGGCCATTTTGTGTTCGGTGGTGGCCGCGAAGAGTTTAGAAATTTTTTTATTCAAAATTTCCACCACGTTAAAACCATACTCGACCTACGCGATACATGCACATTTCCAGGGGGTGTTGTAAGAAAAGGTTTTCGGTACCGCTTGTCTACTTTGCCGTGATTGTCTGGAGTTATTATAATATTCTATAACCTCATATTATAACTTCATACAACAACAAAAACTTAAGTCTTATACTCAAATAATTCAAAAACAGCAGTATTATATATATAAATTGTCCAAATTTTTATAGCGTGGTGTGGTTGGTTGGTTATGTATAGGGTTTTTATAGTGTGGTGTGGTTGGTTGGTCATTTATCATAACTCAATTTATTTGTTTTAGAGATTTCTGGCATCGCTTGGGAAACGTTCACGGCACTCGTTAACATTCAACGGGGGTTTGCGAATAACCTACAAATAAGAACATTTAATTTGTGGCATTGTTGCATAGAAGTAGACGACGATATGTTAGAGCGAGGACACGAGCTTCTCGGTCGGTGTGGTCATAGGTGGGTGGGTATGGAGGGACCAAGATTCGAAGAAATGCTACTGGGAAGTTTGGACGAGCACGGTACTTGCATTGCATTTTTCGAGGCGAGGTACGACGAGGAGGTTAATTCACAGTTTGTTTATTCGTCGATTTTACTGCGGGTGCCCAGGTACATACTCTGCGCCATATGCCCCGTCATTCGACTTCAATTTTTATTCTGGAGCTGGTTGCATCAACGCGCCGACAAGTACAATTTTTTTTTATAGTTTTGAACGTGCACAGGAGGCCATGCGTACCTTCAAAACATTGCTGGGGCCGTACTGGTTTGACACATACACTCAATTTTACACTCTCAGGTTGGTAAATGGAGTAAAATGTGCAAGTTGTTGCATGTGGAGATGCGAAACTTTCGACATACCTATCGCTTGCCTGTTTTGTCCCAAAGCTTATAGGGATTTTTTTGAGTGTATGGTGTTAGGTAGTGATATTACTGCGGGGGATGGGGATGACTACGATTTAAAAATTGATTTGTGGTCTTCCACCACCACTACGTTTGTAAATTTTTTCTCCCAAAACTTGCATGTGGTAACCACGTTTCGATTAGGCAACAGGTGCTCGACGCTCAGCCACGATCTTCAAATGGGTCGGTTTCGTGGGTGGGGTGTGCCACTATGTTTATGGGAAGTTATTTCAAGCGTACGGAGAACCATAGAAGTAAAATCGGATGGAATTTCAATTTCGTATTAACAAATTAGACTAAATGGGATTTCAACTTGGCAAACTATTATAACACAAAATTTTTCTGTTTTAGGGATTTCTGGCGTTACTTGGGACCAAGCTGCTGGAGCACACGCTCCTCTCGCAGGATCCCAATATTGGCAACTTCACCTGGATCAACATTGCCGACTCGTCGACCAAGTTCAAGCTGACGCACGCCGGCAAACTCATCTTGACGGCCAACGTGTGCGGGGAGTACCAAACCGAGAGCAAGGTGCAATCAATCAAAAAAACCAAAATTAAGTTGACTTGGTTGATGCGTCTACAACATTACATCAAGCACCAGGATCAGGAGCAATTCGTGCCGTTGGACGAGGCGGAGATTCGCAGGCGGTTGGAGCGGTTTCACGACGACACGTCGAGGCGGTGTCACAAGCGAGATTTTTTCAACGTGGCCGGTCTCGAGAGCTGGCAGTACGAGACGCTGATGGATCTGTTCATGTTTAGACTGTGCATCCTATGCTGCGCCGACTACAGCTTGCTCCTCTGGCTGCTTAGGTTGCTCGCGCTCACCTTCACCGAACCCATCATGGGCAAGACCATCCTCATCTGCCTGGGAAAATCGTCCAACGGCAAAACCCAGTTTGCGGATTTTTTGAAAACGTTCTGAGTAGTGGTGGTGGGGGAGTTGACCAACAGAAAATGGGGCTCATGCCTTAAACTTGACGTAACGCCGCACAAAATATTTTTTAGTTGAAATTTTTGGTAACGCATTTTGATGTTTTGTAGCTGAATTTTCTACGTGGGACAAATTCACGATGCTCGCCAACTTGCAACTAAATCTTGCGGGCAAACAATTGCAAAAACGTAAATTTAGCTTGTGGCATTGTTACGTGGGGGCGGACGATTGTGCGTTTGACCAGCATTACGACATTTTACAAAATTGCAGCGAAACTGAGTTTATTAAACACGGGGCAAGGTTTATGAAAGATGTGGCGATGACTACGCGCAGGCACAGTAAATGCATCGAAATGTTCGAAGCCAGGTACGACGAGGAGGCCAACTCTC